>NC_092778.1:40091412-40395550 GCF_047496795.1 Chiloscyllium punctatum
TTCCTGACGTACCTTAAGGCCATCCATTCTAATCACTTGTGACTCAATATTCACATCAGCAACAGTGTCCTGTTCCTGAGTGAATACTGACGAAAAGTATTGATTTAGTGTCTCACCAATCTCCTCTGCCTCCACACACAACTTCCCACTACTATCCTTGACTGGACCGATACCTACCCTAGTCATCCTTTTATTCCTGACATACCTATAGAAGGCCTTTGGGTTTTCCCTAATCCTACCAACTAAGGACTTTTCATGTCCCCTTCTCGCTGCTCTTAGCTCTCTCTCTTTAGATCCTTCCTGGCTACCTTATAACTCTCAATCGCTCCAACTAAACCTTCACACCTCATCTTTACATAGGCCACCACCTTCCCTTTCACAAGGGATTCCAATTTCTTATTAAACCACGGCTCCCTCGCAAGACCCTTTACTCCCTGCCTGACTGATACATACTTATCAAGGGCACCCATTAGCTGTTCCTTGAACAATCTCCACATATCATTTGTGTTCTTCCCTTGAAGCCTATTTTTCCAATCCACGCATCCTAAGTCATGCCTCACCGCATCATAATTTCCCTGCCCCCAGCTATAACTGTTGCCCTGCAGTGCACACTTTATCCCTCTCCATCACTAGAGTAAAAGTCACCAAGTTGTGGTCACTGCCACCGAAGTGCTCACCTACCTCCAAGTCTAACACCTGGCCTGGTTCATTACCTAGAACCAAATCCAGTATAGCCTCACCTCTTGTTGGCCTGTCTACATATTGTGTCAGGAAACCCTCCTGCACACATTGGACAAACGTCGACCCAACTAACGAACTCGAGCTATAGCTTTCCCAGTCAATATCTGGGAAGTTAAAGTCCCCCATAACAACCACCCTGCTACTTTCACTTTTCTCCTGAATCATCCTGGCAATACTTTCCTCTACTTCTCTCGGACTATTAGGAGGCCTGTAGAAAACTCCTAACAGGGTGACCTCACCTTTCCTATTTCTAACCTCTGCCCACACTACCTCAGATGGCAAGTCTTCCTCCATCACCCTTTCTACTGCTGTAATACTAGCCTTGACAAGCAATGCCACACCTCCCCCTCTTTTACCCCCATCTCTGACCCTAATAAAACATTTAAACCCTGAACCTGCAACAGCCATTCCTGTCCCTGTTCTACCCACGTCTCTGTAATGGCCACAACATCGAAGCCCCAGGTACCAACCCATGCTGCAAGCTCACCTACCTTATTTCTCATACTTCTGGCATTGAAGTATACACACTTCAAGCCACCTTCCTGTTTACAGGCACCCTCCTTCGAGATCGATGCCATGTTCCTAACCTCCTGTACCCTAAAGCTACAGTCCAGGTTCCCATGCCCCTGCAGAGTTAGTTTAAACCCTCCCAAAGAGCACTAGCAAACCTCCCCCCAATAGTGGTGGGCCTGTGGAATTCATTGCCACGGGGTGCAGTGGAGGCCAGGATGTTAAATGTCTTCAAGGCAGAGATTGATAAAGTCTTGATCTTGCAAGGAATTAAGGGCCACGGTGACAGTGGGGGTAAGTGGAGTTGAAATGCCCATCAGCCATGATTAAATGGGGGAGTGGATTCGATGGGCCGAATGGCCTTACTCCCATTCCTAGGTTTTATGGTAATTGTAAAGCGAATATATGGAATAACTACCAGCTGATGGTACTACATTATCAGATGAAATTTGAAGGTGAAACGTTTGATGTGATTTGATACAATGTTAGAAGTATGAACACGTATGATAAAACTTAAAAGATGATTTGAAGCTCACGTATAAATTTAATAGATTGAGAGTCTGTCACTCGGTAATTCTAAGATCACCAGCATAATCCCGAGGTCGATACTGAGTATTTTATTTGAGGTGTCATGATAAGGGTCATTGAAAGCAAAATTGAAAACTTAGTTTTGAATGCATAGATGGCTGAGAAGAGGGAAATGTAGTAGAGGGAATAAGCGAAGAGTTTCCCGAAGAGGCAGTAGTTATTCTCCAAACAAGCTGCTTGAAGATGTTATTGACCCATCTCTGGACTGGGTGGGATTTGAACCCGGGTCTCCCTAACCCAGAGGCTGGACTGAATGAGTGAATAGCGCGGTACGTGATGCCCACCTGAGCGCGAGCTCACGCCGATGCCCTGAGGGTGATTGTGATGTCAGGCCGGGGCCGGTGACAGCTGCAGGAAGAGTCGCTATGGACGCCGCCAGGTAAGTCCCTGAGGCGCACAGCCACAGCAACCTGACTGCCCCCTCACCCACCGGCTCTTGCTGCAGGTTGTCACTTCTGTACCTTCAACGATCGATCGTTCCTGATCCGGCAGCATTGCACCCCCCAATTGACCCTCTCCACTCTGCAATACTGGCAGGGAGTTCAGGGCAGAATTGTGGATTCTTACAGTGCAAATATACGCGATATTTTACAAAGCTGCACTAATCGCTGTGCAGCAAGTAACACCGTGGAAAATAATTGCACTCGTGCCGGTATGAACGTAAAATAAGTCACCTAAGTAGTTACAATCTGACAATAACATCTCCAGTGAACGACTTTTTGTAGCCCTGCGGATGCAAAATCAAGTTAAACAGAGGATTCACAAGGAAAGTCGGCTGTAACTCCAAGCGATAGAGTTAGTAATCGAATAACTCAAGATTCATCTGCCTTATCGGTCCACTTATATTCGTTAGGAAGCTTTTTAAAATGTACACATTTTTATTGTAACTAATACAGCAGTGCATTGTTCAAGATCTTTACATGACCAAGGCATAAATATGTTGAAAGTTGCTCATTGAGAAAGCAGATTGCCTTGCATTTTTAACGCAAGATTCAACAGTGGCTGTTCAGTGATGTTTCTCCAGCATTAATATCCATTACAATGGAGTTCACTGGGATCATGACCCGTTTTCATCCATAGATTTCAAAAATGCTTGCTGCAACAAAAAAGATTACTGGTGTCACATTCGTAAAACATGGTTTTAAAAGATATAGCACCCCGTAGTTAAAATGGATTTTGTTCCCGTGTTTGAACTAAAGGGAGACTCATCCTACTTTGTTGGATGCAGAAGGTTTTTTTTAATTTGAAGAACACTGTGCTTACCTATACATAAAGTCACAATGTATTGGCACTAAGTCTTCAAAATGTGCTTTTTAGTTTAGTAATGAAAAAAAAACTGTTCTTTATGGATAAGTTGGATAATTGTGATCAGTCCTTGTAATGGAATTGTATCACTAAGAGAGGTAATGGTCATGTTGTTGAGTTACGTTGTTTTGGTCAACAGTTCCTTTGGTCCAAATGTTTGTGGTCCATGTTTTGCTTGCAGAATAACTGAGAGGCCAATAATGATGTCCATTTTGACAAATTAATCAGATTGGACTGTACATGTAATAACTCCAAAAGTGAGAGTGTGGAAATATAAAGCTGAAGTCTGAGTTACCTAGCTTCTTCACACACTGAGGTATAACGGTCCTTTGAATTTTGATAAGAAGTGAGTGTTGAGTTCAAGTGCTTTTATATTTGCCTCAAAGGGAGACAACGGCCTAGTTGTATTGTCAGTTGCTGGACTACTAAGCCAGAGACCTAGGATCTGGGGACTTGGGTTCGAATCCCACTACGGCAGATGGTGGAATTTAAATTCAATAAATATCTGGAATTAAGACCATAATGATGACCATGAATCCATTGCTGATTTTTATAAAAACCATTTGGTTAACTAATGATCTCTAGAGAATGAAACTGCCATCCATGATCTGACCTATGTATGACTCCAGACCCACAGCAACGTGCTTGGATCTTAACAGCCTCTGGACAATTAGGGCTGGGTGATAAACGCTGCATAGCCAGTGACACCCTCATCCTGTGAATACAAAAATAATTAGTAATTGGTAAATATGACATAAAAAGTTAGGATTGATGTATTTAGGTATAAACTGATTTATTGACATTAAGTCATTATTACTGCTCCACAGTCTTTCAGGCAGTGAAAGTTTAATGTTATAAGTATAGTCTCATTTCTTTGGAACTTAATTGGTGTAGGAGATTTAAAATAAATCTTTTTACTTTTAATCTTACTCTAAATTGCATATCCTGGTCGATTAGATGAAAGTGAGGACTGCAGATGCTGGAGATCAGATGGTGCTGGAAAAGCATAGCAGATCAGGCAGCATCCGAGGAACAGAAAAATCGACATTTTGGGCAAGAGCCCTTCATCAGGAATGAGGCTCCTTGGATGCTGCCTGACCCGCTGTGCTTTTCTAGCACCACTCTAATCTTGTCTATATCCTGATCGATACCTTCCGTTGAAATTTCTGCAGTTCAGTAGGTTTATTCAGTGTGAAGGGTTGGAAAGCATGGCTCTCACATGTATTTGCTACCTGACACCTGTCAAAAGCAAATCTTTTCTTCCTTTTCTTAATTTTTATTGCTTCTTTCAGCCAGTGAACTCTTCATTTGTTTGTGCTATCTTTTGCCTTTTGAGGAAATGTACCTTGATCAATTCTGAATTCTCTCTTCTTTTGAAGGTCACCCTTTATTCAGCTATAATTTTCCCACAAACATTTCACTCAGTTAGTTCAATTTAATTCCATTCTTGTGCTGTTGAGGTCAGCTTTCCCCCAGTTAATTCTTCTTATTTTGGATGTCCTTTTCCACTGTCATCCAAAGCCTTATGATTCAAAGATTACTGCTCCCAAAATGCTTCCCCAATGATACTTGATCTACATTGTACAAGCTGTATGGTTTCACCTGAACAGATACTGTTTCCCCAGAACTAGTGTCAGTATCCTTGGAACTTAAAGCACTCCCTCTTGCACCATCTTTCCACCCACACATTCATGTGTTTTATCTTTGTATTCCTCTACTCAGTTGCATGTGGTACAGGGAGTAATCTGAAGAATGTCCAGCAGAATGTCCTTCAATCACTGAGACATTCCTGACTCTGGCAACATAAAATCTTGGAGTCATATCAATGCATGCAGAAATACCTGTGTGTTTTCCCCTAATCAACAAATCCCTTATTATGACAGTTATTCCACTCTGCTTTCTTCTCTCCTGTACAGCTAGCTCACCTGTGGTTCCACAGGCCTGATGCTTGCTGTACTCTGAGGAACTATTATCCTCACCGATATCAAAAAAGGAAAATTGATTCTTGAGTGGGGCCTCAGAGGACTCCTGCACTCCCTGTCTGGTGTTCTCGAACTGTCCAGCAGTCACCTATCCCTTGTCTGCCTGCATACCACTTCCCTGTGGTATTACCATGTCTCTGAATATGCTGTACACAACTACCAGCCTCCTGATTCATCCTAGTGACTCCAGCTGCTATTCGAGTTCTGAAACCCAGAGCTCATGTTTCTGTAGCCAGTGATACTTTGTATATGTGTTCATCTGGGTTATGTGAAGTGCCCAGCCATGGCATACTAACTAGAAACTTATTTTTCTTGTGATGTCTTGTACTTTTTTTCTTTCAAACCCAGCCCTCTTTTACAGCTTTTGAACTCATGGTCTACTGGAAGCTGAAAAAAGATTGGTGGTGGGGGAAGAAAATAAAATGTACCTCTCTGACTAGCCAGACTCTCAGTAATTCTATCCTGTTCCAGAAGGTTACAGAGAATAACTGAAATATTCAGTTCCAGGAACATTACAAAGCTGGTGGACCTATGCATGAGGCAACTGTGGAATGGATTTGGTTGGTGTTGTATTACATCACTTTAGAGCCAGAAGCAAAGTCTGTTCATACTTGGTAACAAATACACTGTTTTCCATTTTGAAGATTCAAGAAAAGGCAGTCCAGTGTGCCTCATTTGTCAAAATACTGCTTTATTTTCTTTGGTATGATCATGGGTCAAAACAATGAATTATTGTAAACATTTAAGGTGAAATTACAAAATATTTTTTAAACTGGGCTGATATAGCTAAATATGTAAATTAAACAGTTGCTAGGAGAAAGAGAGAGAGCACGAGAGAGACTCACAGGATGTGACACCTGAAGACTGAAAGAAACTTCAATCAATAACCCTTCAAAAGGGAAGGAGGGAAGTCAAAATTGATTGTGCTGTGATCCTTGCAACTACATAGAAAATGAAAGTCTGACATACTGCTCAATTGTAAACTACCCTCTGCGGAGTGTGTCCCAACCTGTGTTTTTCCCTTTGAAGAATACACAAAGGGAAGTTAGAAAAGCCAGTTTCAACTTCAAGGGACTGAACATTGTGTGTGCCAGCCTTTCTTGGAGCATGTTGCAAAGGTCAAAGTCAAAGAAGTATCCCCTGGTCGCCACTTGGTTACAGGTAATCTTCTTTCATCTTAGTAGCTGCTAGCAAGCAGATTTCTGGCAATCAAAGTGAAACAGATAACAAAAGAACTCTCTCTCTACTCTGCTGGAAATAAATCATGTTCAAAACGAGTCAGAAGTACAGAATCTCAATCAATTTGCAAAACGAAGGAACATGAAACTGACTGTTGATCGTTGAACACTACTGATAACCTTCACTGCAACAGCCACAACGTCCAACTATCCAATACTCATGAATGATTCAGAGACTGATCAATATCAGTTTTTAAAAATGTTATCCTTTTGGACTTGCCTTATATCTAATCTGTATGTAGCATCACTAATTCTTCATACATTTTAGTAATTATTAAAGTCTTAACTTGAGAAATCTAGCTGATTGGCTCTTTTTAAAACCAAGTGCTTTTGAGTCTGGGAGAAAGATATCCAGGAGAAGGGATCTGTTTTAAAATTAACCTTGTTTTGAGTTTTTTTCAGGTACTTTAAGACCGGAAATGAGGATTTTTTCATGTATTTTGCAATCTTGAAGATTTTACTAGCAATTTCTTCTGTAGGTTAATGAAGATTTTTTAGAATCTATCATTTAGTGAGTTGGACAGCGTGCATTGAATCACTTTTGAAAACTACTTTTTGTGGAGTTTATTTGAATATGAACTTATCCTTTGCATAGCTGTAATCAGATATTCTAAACTAACAGGTGCAAAGTGATAAAGCAATTTCCAGAAACTCAACACACTGAAGAAAATGAAGATTTTATGAGTTATACACCAATATAAGAAATATAATTTAAATACATTAGAAACTCTATTTTAATATTTAACTTTTACAGTCATTAATCTGATCAATTATCATCCTTGTTTCAACTTTTTAAGGATTTACTATGAATAATGACTTTGTTATTGTTGATGGGGGCTTCAAACTTCTTTCTATAGGTGCTTATCAGACAATGATTTTAGTAATTTTCAACCAGCAGGATATAGAGATACAAGGCAATGGCAGGTATAGATAATAAGTTTGAATAATGTGCTAGAAATATGCTTGCATACCTTGAAATGTTTACTGTACAATTATAACTGTGCATATACACTAAAATTAAAGCCTACAATGCAGCACATTGAACTTGCAATAACATTAGAAAGTATTTAAGGGTATACTTTAAGTACAACTAAGTTTAGAAAACCTGTGTTATCAACCATAACCACCACGTTATGAATATGATTTGAGTATTTCCTTTCAAGAAGTGTTTTGCATGTTTATAAAATTAGAATAGAACTTTTCAATCTTGGTTCTGATTTTTAAATTACATTTTTAGAAAGCCTGGTGAAGCTGTTCCTCAGATTGGCATCCTCCCACATATCTACACATCAGATCCAAATAGAGAGAGACAGAATGCCACAGTTAGACGAGGACGCAACTTACAGAGCAGTGATTATAAGAGAACAAAGTTGCCTGCTCTTGAGACTGAGACTCCAACCAATGTTAATGAAAGTTCAGTGATATCTTTGTTAGAATCCAGAGTAAAATCAGTAGAAGATGCAAATCAATCCTTACGAGAAGAGGTTGTACAGCTTCAACATGAACTCAAACAAATTGGAACCAAAGCTACTAATTTCCAAGACCAGCATAGCCCATGGTTAGCTATCATGGACACAATTAAAGCGAGCAATGACATGATCACACAGCTTGTGTCTCGTTTAAAGGAAACCGAAAATATGCTTTACTTTGAGAAAGAGTCAATTGAGTCATTATTAAGTCATATGAGACAACTAGATGACGATATCACTGACCAACAAGAAGAAATGAAAAGACATAAGATTGATCTAGAGCACAGGTGCGTATAATTGCCATGAATTAAACTTGTTTTAAAAAGGCAAAGCAATATCCTATATTTAGATTGACTATAATTGTTCATTATTTCTAGTGGTTTTTTAATAATAATAATACAATCCCAGTAGAGACTGATGATAACTTTTGAAAGTTTGCATTTCTAGTGAATGACTCAATGGACCATATCACAAGATTTTAGATTTAAGACTTTTACTGTAACTGTCACAGATTGAACCAACTATTATATATGTATACCTATTTGGCAATTTTAAAGGCACATTAAATGGGTTAACAAAGATGGCTGCTATGATCATGTGACTGGATTTAGTAATGACTTTCTGAAGTTTCTGAAAAGTCAAAGTTATCCAGACTATCAACCCCTCATGTATCTCTTAATGGCACCGGAATGCTAATAATTATGTTATAAACTGCCACAGAGATGGTGTTTTCAAAAGTTAAAAAACCCCTACACAAAATTGCACGTTATGTCCATCCTGCAAGAAAATTCTTTTGACAGTTGGTTATCTGCAATGCAAGCACTTGTCTTGATGTTAATTGTGACCTCCCCAAAGGAGACTCAGTCACATACCTTTCACAGTACTGTAGTCATTTAAAGGTCATATCTCTGCAAGTAATAGCTATTGACAATATCAAAACGATTAACTCTTTGTGACAAAGCAAATGTATCTGGTCTGTAAAAGGCAGCCAACTACCGTTTATTTGTGTATCCTGCAAGTAATCA
Source organism: Chiloscyllium punctatum (assembly GCF_047496795.1). Lineage (NCBI taxonomy): Eukaryota > Metazoa > Chordata > Chondrichthyes > Orectolobiformes > Hemiscylliidae > Chiloscyllium > Chiloscyllium punctatum. The sequence continues at coordinate 40,100,271 of NC_092778.1, forward strand.
ACTTTGCCTCACTGTTTTGGTAAAACAGAAGTTACATTTAGCAATATTCTTCAGAAAACTTTGGAAGAAATTTTCAAGAGGAGAAATTATCCACAACTTTTGAACTTTTGGAATGAACCCGGCCAGGTGTTAGATTTGAAGGTAGGTGAGCACTTTGGCGAAAGTGACCAAAACTCGGTTATGTTTACAATAGCAATGGACAGGAAGAGGTATATACCGCAGGGAAAGAGCTATAACTGGGGGAAAGGCAATTATAATGTGATTAGGCAAGATTTAGGATGCATAGGATGGGGAAGAAAACTATAGGGGATGGACATACTTGAAGTGTGGAGCTTATTCAAACAACTACTGCAGGTCCTTGATAAGTATATACCTATCAGGCAGGGAGGTAGTTGTCAAGAGAGGGAGCCACGGTTTACTGAAGAAGTTGAAAATCTCAAGAGGAAGAAGAAGGTTTATGTGAGGATAAGACGTGAAGGGGGCTTGAGAGTTATAAGTTAGCCAGAAAAGGTTGAGAGAGAGGGCTAAGAAGAACCAGGAGGGTACATGAGAAGTTGGTGGACAGGATCAAGGAAAACCCTAAGGCCTTTTCTCGGTATATCAGGAATAAAAGAGTAGCCCCCATCTTACTCTAGTCAATCAAAGATAGTAGTGAGAAGTTGTGTAGAATTGGAGGATGTAGGGGAAGCCCTTAATGAATACTTTTTGTCCGTATTCACATTGGAAAAGGGCAATGTTAGTGAGAATACGGAGGGCTGAAAATGTGTTGCTGGAAAAGCGCAACAAGTCAGGCAGCATCCAAGGAGCAGGAGAATCGACATTTCGAGCATGAGCCCTTCTTCAGGAACCAGAATACGGAGATACAGGCTATAAGATTAGATGGGATTAAGGTTGACAAAGAGGAGGTTTTAGCAATTTTGGAAGATCTGAAAGTAGATAAGACCCTTTGGCCAGATGGAATTTATTCTTGGATTCTCTGGGAAGCCAGGGAGGAGATTGCAGAGCCTTTGGTTTTGATTTTTATGTCATCATTTTCGACAGGAGTAGTGTCAGAAGACTGGAAGAGAGCAAATGTTGCTCCCTTGTTTTAGAAGGGGAGTTGGGATAACCCTGTTAATTACAGGCCAGTGAGCCTTACTTCAGTTGTGGGTAAGGTGATAGAAAAGGTTATAAGAGATAGGATTAATAATAATCTGGAAAGGAATAATTTGCTTAGGGATAGTCAACACAGTTTTGTGACAGGTAGGCTGTGCCTCACTAATCTTACTGAGTTCTTTGAGAAGGTGACAAAACAGGTGGATGAAGGTAAAGCAGTTGATTCTGGATTAGTGGTGCTGGAAGAGCACAGCAGTTCAGGCAGCATCCAAGGAGCAGTGAAATCGACGATAAAGGCAGTAAGCCTGAAGCGTGGAGAGATAAGCTAGAGGAGGATGGAGATGGGGAGAAAGTAGCATAGAGTACAATGAGTGAGTGGGGGAGGGGATGAAGGTGAGGAGTGGGTGGAGTGGATAGGTGGAAAAGGAGATAGGCAGGTAGGACAAGTCTGGACAAGTCATGGGGACAGTGCTGAGCTGGAAGTTTAGAACTAGGGTGAGGTGAGGGAAGGGGAAATGAGGAAACTGTTGAAGTCCACATTGATGCCCTGGGGTTGAAGTGTTCCGAGGCAGAAGATGAGGCGTTCTTCCTTCAGGCGTCTGGTGATGAGGGAGCGGCGGTGAAGGAGCCCAGGACCTCCATGTCCTCGGCAGAGTGGGAGGGGGAGTTGAAATGTTAGGCTATGGGGCGGTGTGGTTGATTGGTGTAGGTGTCCTGGAGATGTTCCCTAAAGCACTCTGCTAGGAGGTGCCCAGTCTCCCCAATGTAGAGGAGACCGCATCGGGAGCAACGGATACATGAATGATATTAGTGGATGTGCAAGTAAAACTTTGATGGATGTGGAAGGCTCCTTTAGGGCCTTGGATAGAGGTGAGGGAGGAGGTGTGGGCGCAGGTTTTACAGTTCCTGCGGTGGCAGGGGAAAGTGCCAGGATGGGAGGGTGGGTTGTAGGGGGACGTGGATCTGACCAGGTAGTCATGGAGGGAATGGTCTTTGCGGAAGGTGGAAAGGGGTGGGGAGGGAAATATATCCCTGGTAGTGGGGTCTTTTTGGAGGTGGCGGAAATATTGGCGGATGATTTGGTTTATGCGAAGGTTGGTAGGGTGGAAGGTGAGCACCAGGGGCGTTCTGTCCTTGTTACGGTTGGAGGGGTGGGGTCTGAGGGTGGAGGTGCGGGATGTGGACGAGATGCGTTGGAGGGCATCTTTAACCACGTGGGAAGGGAAATTGCGGTCTCTAAAGAAGGAGGAAATCTGATGTGTTCTGTGGTGGAACTGGACCTCCTGGGAGCAGATACGGCGGAGGCGGAGGAATTGGGAATACGGGATGGCATTTTTGCAAGAGATAGGGTGGGAAGAGGTGTAATCCAGGTAGCTGTGGGAGTCGGTGGGTTTGTAAAAAATGTCAGTGTCAAGTCGGTCGTCACTAATGGAGATGGAGAGGTCCAGGAAGGGGAGCGAGGTGTCAGAGATGGTCCAGGTAAATTTAAGGTCAGGGTGGAATGTGTTGGTGAAGTTGATGAATTGCTCAACCTCCTCGCGGGCTCACGAGATGGCGCCAATGCAGTCATCAATGTAGCGGAGGAAGAGGTGGGAGTGGTGCCGGTGTAATTACGGAAGATCAACTGCTCTACGTAGCCAACAGAGACAGGCATAGCTGGGCCCAATATGTGTGCCCATGGCTACCCGCTTGGTCTGGAGAAAGTGGGAGGATTCGAAGGAGAAATTGTTAAGGGTGAGGACCAGTTCGGCCAAACGAATGAGAGTATCGGTGGAAGGGTACTGTTGGGGACATCTGGAGAGGAAAAAATGGAGGGCTTGGAGGCCCTGGACATGGCGGATGGAGGTGTAGAGGGATTGGATATCCATGGTGAAGATGAGGTGTTGGGGGCCGGGGAAACGGAAGTCTTGGAGGAGATGGAGGGCGTGGGTGGTGTCTCAAACATATGTGGGAATTCCTGGACTAGGGGAGATAGGACAGTGTCGAGATAGGTAGAGATGAGTTCAGTGGGGCAGGAGCATGCTGAGACAATGGGTCGACCAGGGTGGTCAGGCTTGTGGATCTTGGGAAGGAGGTAGAACCGGGCAGTGCAGGGTTCCTGGACTATGAGGTTGGAAGCTGTGGGTGGGAGATCTCCTGAGGTGATGAGGTTCTGTATGGTCTGGGAGATGATGGTTTGGTGATGGGGGTTGGGGTCATGGTCGAGGGGCAGTGGGAAGAGGTGTCCTCGAGTTGGCTGAAGCCAAACGCCAACTCGAGGACTTTTGCCCGAAACATCGATTTCGCTGCTCCTTGGATGCTGCCTGAACTGCTGTGCACTTCCAGCACCACTAATCCAGAATCTGGTTTCCAGCATCTGCAGTCATTGTTTTTACCTCATAAAGCAGTTGATGTTGTGTATATGGATTTCAGAAAGGCATTTGATAAAGCTCCACACGGTGGGCTATTGCACAAAATGGAGTTTTGGGATTGAATGTGATTTAGTGGTTTGGATCAGAAATTGGCTAGCTGAAAGAAGACAGAGGGTGGTGGATGATGGGAAATGTTCAAACTGGAGCTCAGTTACCAGTGGTGTGCCACAAGGATCTGATTTGGGGCCACTGCTGTTTGTCGTTTTTATAAACGATCTGGATGTGTGCGTAGAAGGAAGAATTAGTAAATTTACGGATGACATTAAGGTAGGCAGAATTGTGGATAATGCTGAAGGATGTTGTGGATTACAGAGGGACACAGATAAGATGCAGAGCTGGGCTGAGAAGTGGCAACTGGAGTTTATTGTGGAAAAGTGTGAGGTAGTTCACTTCGGAAGAAGTAATAGGAATGCGGAATACTGGACTAATGGTAAAATTCTTGGCAGTGTAGATGAGCAGAGAGACCTTGATGTCCAGGTGCATAAATCCCTGAAAGTTGCCACCCGGGTTGATAGGGTTGTTAAGAAGGCATATGGTGTGTTGGTGTTTAATGGTAGGGGGATTGAGGTTCAGAGCCACGAGGTCATGCTTCAACTGTACAAGACACTGGTAAGGCCGCACCTGGAGTATTGCATACAGTTCTGGTCACCACATTATCAGAAGGATGTGGAAGCTTTGGAAAGGATTCAGAGGAGATTTACAAGGATGTTGCCTGGTATGGGAGGAAGGTCTTATGAGGAAAAGCTGAGGGAACTGAGGCTACTTTCTTTGGAGAGAAGAGGGTTGAGAGGTGATTTAATCGAGACGTATAACTTGATCAGAGGGTTAGGTAGGGTGGACAGTGAGAGCCTTTTTCCTCTGATGGTGAGGGGACGTAGCTTTAAATTGATGGATGATAGATTTAAGACCGATATCAAGGGTAGTTTGTTTACTCAGAAAGTAGTAGGGGTGTGGAATGACAAGCCTGCAACAGTAGTAGGCTTGCCGACGTTAAGGGCTTTTAAATGGGCATTGGACATACATGTGGATTATAATGGAACAGTGTAGGTTAGATGGGCATCAGATTAATTTTGCAGGTTGGCGCAACATTGAGGGCCGAAGGCCTGTACCTTCTGTAATGTTCTGTGTTCGATATTGGCAAACCTATCGACTGTCCCTACAAAGGAATTCTCGACTGCTATCTCTAGCCTTGCAACCTTGGACTCAGGGCTTAAAAAGAACATTGATAAACTGGTGTCCTCCAATAATCTGGATTTAATTCATTACTAACGGAATAATCTTTTATTTTCACCTCTCTTCTCGTGTGCATTTGGAAGTATTCATGTGCATCCAGGTATTCTTTCGTTTACCCCCATGTCTAAAAGTGTGAAAGGTAACCCCCAATTTTGTGTTAACTTCACGTAAGGTTTACTGTGGCCCTTGCAAAGTCAGAATCCATAAACCTAAGCAGTAGGGAGATACACGACCACTGTTTACAGTGGGGAAAAGTTAAACCACAATCTATTAATGCACAGGTAGTAAGATTATGGAGTGAGATTTGTTTCAAAACTTGCAATCTGTCCAAAACAAAAATTAAGATCTCCAATACAGATTGGATACAATAAAACCAGCCAACAATTTTGATAAGTTCAAATAAAAGAAACAAGCCAAAGTAAACCAATTAAATGCATCCAAAAGTGGAAAATTGTACAGCGGAAATAATATGATAAACAAAATAAATGAACATTCTTTACATGTAATAAACCTCTGGAGCCTTCCTTGCTAACTAACCAGAATTATGAGGGCCCCCAATTCTTTTGGCCATTAACTTTCCTTCTACCTCATCGGAAGTTGGCAAAGAAAGACTCTTCAAATTTAACAATAGCCCTAGCGTATTTAAGAACTTTGAAGTGTAGTTCTTTTTGCCCCAGATTTGGACTGTTATCGTTGGTGAGGAACTATCCTAGCAGTTTCTAAAGGCCAAGTTCGTTCTCTTAGAAAATGGCATGTCTTGTTTTAAAGGTCTTCCTGGAACAGAATAGTTGAACTGATGAAATGTTTAACCACCACGACCAGTTAACACCTATTGCTAGGCAATTACAGTACCTGATCAGCAAGATAGTGCTGCTGAGGACCTAGGACTTCATCCATAGTCAGGGCATCTGGATGAGGAATTAAAAGCAGAAATCATCTGTGCCCTGTCATAGGGTCATAGAGATGTACAACATGGAAAGAGACCCTTCAGTCCAACCCGTCCACGTCGACCAGATGTCCCAAGCCAATCTAGTCCCACCTGTCAGCACCTGCCCCATATCCCTCCAAACCCTTCCTATTCATATACCCATCCAAATGCCTCTTAAATGTTACAATTGTACTAGCCTCCACCACTTCGTCTGGCAACTCATTCCATACACGTACATCATTTTAGGGATAGAGACAAAGAGAGGGAAGACAAGGACTTTGTAACTTCAAAAATTGCAAATTGAATTACAAGTTCAGAAAGAACTTGGGCTTTAGAAACTATTTGGGGTAGCTCCTCACCAACAATAACAGTCCAAATCTGGGACAGGAAGAGCAATACTTCAAAGTCCTTAAATGCGTCAGGTCTATTGCTAAATTTTGAAGAGTCTTTCTTCACGACCTTTTGATGAGGTAGAAAGAGAGTTAGTGGCCACAATAATTAGAAGCCCTCGTGATTCAAGGTTAGTTAGCAAGGAAGGCTCCAGAGGTTTATTACATGTTCACCCCTAAATAAGGCTGCGATCCTTACTGCATGTGAAATATGGTGCTGGGGGTAAATCACCAGTAATTCAGGAGTGGTTGAAAGAAACCCATTTAGAGCTTTCTGGAACTTGAAATGTGTGAGAAATCTGGATTTGACTGGTGCATCCATTCCATAATCTTCAGCATAGCCAAGACAAATTATGTCAGCTGATACTTCTGGAACTATTTAAAAATGGTTAAACTTCCCAATCTGAAAGCACAATCAGAACAGAGTGTCCTCATAGTTGCTGCTGATAGCTATGGGCTCCCCCCATGAACCAAGAAGCTCAGGCTTACCCTTCCAAAGCCACCACAACATCAGTGGATGATAAGAGGGTAAAAATGGATTAAAGAGAGCTTCACCCAGGCAGGGAGGTGTAAACGTATGTGGGCAATGTTCACCCCAACTATAAAAGGACAACTTTGAGAGACTGAGTCATCTCACTGTAGTAAAATAGGCCACTCTAGACTTGAATGTTGAAAGTTAAAAGGCAACATTTGCATGACTCTACAACATCAGTGTAAAGGTGGATACCCCAGTAGTGGTGCAATGGAATGAGCAAGGACTCTAAGGGTTTGGCCCACTCAGGCAATCTTACTGAGAATGGTCGAAGTTTTATCTCCATGGATAGAGTGGACCCCTACCACTCTCCTCAAATCAGTAACTCTATAGCTTTATTTAGACATTTGGGATTGTCCAATCCTCAATGACAGAGGATTGACAACCTTCCCTGTATCTGCGCTGAAAGCCATGGCTTGGAATGGGTGAGTAGTGGAAATTCTGTATCTGTTCCCTTCACTGAATTCATTTACATTGTGATTTACTCTGAGATTCTTTAATCAGAGGAATCAATCCTGAGCTCCCAATGGACTTCCTTCTTGGGAATATCCTGCATGATAATCGAGTTATAGAAAACACAAAATCTCCAGGCCTGACAGACACCACAAAGGAGACTGAGCAGCTGCAGTAATTTCAGGAGTCCAAGCTGGAGGCTGCTGAAGTATTATGATGTGTTCATGCCTTTCCATGTTACCACCGAGATGGGCTGTAGACAGTTCATTTTTGCAATGCAAGCCTTTGTCTCAGTGTTGATTGATTCTCCCAAGGAGGCTCAGACTCATGCCTCTCTTGTCTTCAACTCAACTCAACTGTCTTTTAACCATGTAAATTTGTAATACCTGTCAGTTAAGGAAACAACATAATCTGATGACATTCAAACCCCAGTCTCTGTCTAAAAATGGAAAACCCTGTGGTCAGCCAAGAGTGGCCATCAAGCTGTATTTGTGCTCTCCTCAAGTAATCAACTTCTTTTTCCATCAACACAGTGAAACCAAAATTATATTTCAGCAATATTCTTACAAAAACTTCAAAAATATTTTAATGGGGAAGCATTTACTTGGACTTTAGCAAAGTCTTTGATAAGGTATCACATGGTAGATCAATTGTAAAGTTAGATCACGTGGAATTCAGGGTGAGCTGGCTAATTGGTTACAACATTGGCTTATGCCAGAAGACAGAGGGTTTTTTCTTGGACTGGAGGCCTGTGACCAGTGGTGTTCTTCAGAGATCAGTACTGGTCCACTCTTGTCATTTATCTAAATGGTTTGGATGAGAATATAGGAGGTGTGCTTAGTAAGTTTGCAGATGACACCAAAATTGGTGGTATAGTGGACAGTGTAGAAGGTTATTTAAGATTACAAAGGGATCTTTATCAATTGAGTCAGTGGGTGAGGAATGACAGATGGAGTTTAATTTGGATAAATGCAAGGTGTTGCATTTTGGTAAAACAAACAAGGGCAGGAAATATACAATTAATGGTCGGGCCCTGGGTTATGATGTAGAACAGAATCCTAGAGGTTCAGGTACACAATTCTTTTGAAATTTGAGTCACGGGTAGATGGGTTGGTTCGAAAGATTTTTATTGCACTTGCCTTTATTGCTCAGACCTTCAAATACGTAAGTTTGGATGTCATGTTGAGGTTGTATAGGGTGTTGGTGAGACCTCTTCTGGAGTATTATGTTTAGTTCTGGTCGCCCTTTTATAGGAATGAGATCATTAAACTGGAGGGGGCTCAGAAAAGATTTCCCAGGATGTTGCCAGGAATGGAAGGTTTGAGTTCTAAAAATAGACTTGGTCGGCTGGGACTTCTTTCACTAGAGTACAGGAGGTCGAGAAGTTTAAAAAATCATGAGGGCTAGAGATAAGGTGAATGGCAGGTGTCTTTTTCTCAGGTGGGGGAATTCAAAACTAGGGGACATATTTTTAAGGTGAGAGGAGGAAGATTTAAAAAAGGACATGAAGAGCAACTTCTTTTACACAGAGTGTGGTTAGTGTGAAATGAACTGCCAGAGGAAGTGTTGGAAGCAGGTACAGGTACAACATTTAAATAAACATTTGGTAAGTACATGAATAGGAAAGATTTGAAGGGATGTGAGCCAAATGCAAGCAGGTAAGATCAGTTTAGTTTGGAAACATGGTTGGCATGGACTAGTGGACCAAAGGATCTGTTTCCCCGCTGTTTAACTCTATGGCCATGGTCTATAACTCCTGAACTGCTGCCAACTGAATCAATCACACACAAGTTCTAAACTGTTAATTCTGACTTGAGATTTTTGGGCTCTGTCATAAAAGAAAGAAGAGTGATAGAAAAAGAAATCCCTCTATTATTTTGTGTTTAATTAATCACTAATTGAATAATCACTCTTCTTTTTGACTCGATCTCCTGGTGTGTGCTTGAGAGTATGCCTGTGATTTGAAGTATTTCCTACCCCAGAGTATATGAAATAAAACCTAATTCTGGTTTAACTTTACAACAGTGTTTGTGCAGCCTTTACAAAGTCAGATTCCACAAGCAGAGGGGAGTGGGGCAATGTAACTATTTAAAAAGGTGAAAAATTAAGTCATCATTTGCTTATGGGTAGTGAGAGGTTTCTTGGAAAACTTGCAATGTGCCTAGAACAGAATTAAACATGCCGAGAACGACATGGACTGTATTATTTAGTAGGCAGCAATTACATATAAAAAAGCTATTCACCTCAATTTCCAAATATGATTGAATATATATCTTACACAATACACTGCAGAATAAACTTTTCATCTTTTGAGAAGTGATGCTGAAGATGATAGGATCTAATGTTGGGAGACATCTACCTTTTCCCATCACCTCAGCAAATAGGTTCTTGGATGGTCCATGGTTGTCCTCAATGATCCATCCATAGTTGATATTAGGTAGTTATTCATAACCACTTAAAGGCCTCAAACCACACACCCAATTATTGGTATTCTTGGTAGGTGGGAAAAGTGGCTCCTTTCATGACTGGGGCAGCTGGGTAGAGGGGTGAGCCTCCATTTGCCTCAATCTGGGGTTATTGGGAGCATGAGTAGAGGCAGAAATATGGCATGGAAAGCCATCTTCCTGCCCTTCCTCAGATTCCCTTGATACCCATCTTCCTTTGACCATTGTCCTGCATGTACCCCCAAAACTGATGAAGGGCTTTTGCCTGAAACGTCGATTTCGAAGCTCCTTGGATGCTGCCTGAACTGCTGTGCTCTTCCAGCACCACTAATCCAGAATCTGGTTTCCAGCATCTGCAGTCATTGTTTTTACCTTCATGCCAAAACTGGTCTTCATGGCTGAGCAGCCTAAGTCTTTGATTGTCTGCAGGTTGGCTGCTGTCCTCTGATTTCTGCCTGCTTCAGGTGGAGCAGAATTTCTTGGTGGCAACACCTGATGATATGTCGGGTAACTTGGCAGTCAGCACTCGATCTCACTCTCTCACTCTTCAAGATGTCCACTTAGAAAGAAAATAGAAAATCTCATCTGTAGGCTTTACAGAGCCAGTCCAAAGTTATGCCCAGCTTTCAATGGGCTTGTTTCTCCCTGCTTCACTCAGTCATAATCCCCAATATCCATCAAAAATTAAGTCCAGCTTCTTTCCCTTTGTGTACTGATATTAAATTTGACACTAGGGTTTCAATTTTAGAATTCCTATAGTGTGGAAACAGGCCTTTCAGGCCAACAAGTCCATACCGATCTTCTGAAGAGTAACTCACCCAGACCCATTACCCTACATTTTCCCTGACTCATGCACCTAGCCTACATATCCCTGAACACTATGGGCACTTTAGCTTGGCTAATTCACCTAGCTGCCACATCTTTGGACGGTGGGAGGAAACTGGAACACCCAGAGGAAGCCCAAGTAGACACGGGGAGAATGTGTAAACTCCACACAGACAAGTCGCCTGAGGCGGGAATCGAACCAGGTCCTTAGCAATGTGAGGCAGCAGTGCTAACCTCTAAGCCACCATGCCACTCTACTAGGCTTTTGTTCCTTCGGGCAACCAGGTCATGTTGGCATCATCATCATCCATTTTTACCTTAAATTTAAGGAGACAATTTGAAACATAACCATCTTGGCAAACTTCATATTTATAATAATTAGCTTAAATGTTCTGTGATGTTGATTATGGGTGATTAAAGATCTACATTGTGATTTCTGATGTTTAACAAATCTCAATTATTGTTATGCAAATCAGCTGATGCAAAAGCAACATAATTATTGTTATATTTGTAATGAATATAGTATTAGACACTGTTCTATTACTCAATGTCATATTTAGTTGAAAAACTGAATTCACAAATTGTTTTTGTCCTTCATTGCTAAAACATCTACATATTTTATATTTCAAAGAATTGGTTTAACATCTCATCCAAGACAAAGCTCTACCTGACTGCCTGTAGATGTGCAACTGCACAAAACACTTTGAAGGGAAGTTATCTTTGATGCTCTGACCAATATATATCTCGACCAACAAAATGAAAAAAACTATCTAGTAATTCTCTCACAGTCTGTTGGAATTTGTTTTGAGCGAGTTGAGCGTTGTAATGTTGAAGTTGTAGCAACCAACAAGTATTTAATTGTCTGTCAAGTGCTGAAATGTCCAGTGATCATCAAAAGTGCAATGTGAATGCAAATTATTATTAAGGTATCCCATAGGAATAGTCCTGAACGGAATGTGATGCAGAGCTTTATACAGAAATATTAGGTCAGATGATCAAAATTTCCTTTTAAAGCAGTGTCTCAGAAGAGAATTGAAATAGAGAAGGGGAGAGGTGTAAGGAGGAAATTAAAAAGCTTGCAGCTCAATTAACTGGACGGCCACTATTGATTGAAAGTTTGGGGATGTGAATTGGAAAACTGTACACATCCCTAATAGTGCTGGAGGACATTTCATAGGTAGGTTGGAAATAAACCTTATATGGATTTTTAATAAGGATGAGAATTTAAGAATCAAAATGTTGATTAACTAGGGGTTATTGTATCTTAGCAAGACCAGTGGTAAGAGCCTATCAGGATTTGATGTGATAAGAACTAAGGCAATAGAATTTTGAATTACTAAGGGAATACAGAGGATAGAAGGTGAGAGGTCATATAGGAATGCTTTGGAATAGCTAAAGGTGACCAGGACAATAAAGAGGGTCTCACCAGCAGATGATATAAGATAGGGACAGAATAGGGTGATGCTTTGTAGATGGTGATATTTATGAACTGTATATGATCTGAATATCAAACTAATTTATCTGCCTTGATAGACCTCTGAAAAACTATTTATGAACTTCCAGGTTGTGGTATTTATTAGGTAAACTTACAAGCCTTTCCTGCAGTATGCCTTATTAGACATCAGTTCAACCTGGTGAGATTGTACTCTCTAGGTAACATTTCCTACCTTATAATGTTTGATGATATTTATTTCATTATCATTATCATAGCTTCAATCTTTCCTGTAATATTTTTAACCCTGAAATAATTTTTTAAACCACTTGCAATTACATAAAATCATCAACAGTCACTTGCTAATGAGTATAATTGTCCACCTAGGAACATCCTTGTGACTGGTCAAATAATAAAATAGATTCATATTTGTTTTTAAAATAATAGATGACATCTCCTGTGACTATTTACTGTGCCAACTTTATAACATTTTACAATATTTCAATGTAATGTGTCAATATTGTTTGCAAAAACTTTTCTTATTATTACAACTTTTAAAATCTAGGGCATTTATTCTTCTATTAAAGTGGGTTGTGTTTTTATAGGATAGTAGAATTACAGACTGCAGTGCATGACATTGAAGGCCAAGAGAACCAGACAAAGACAATGATTATGACCTTGTTAAATGATATAGGGGAGGAAAAGAAGAAAATAGAATGGATTTTCTCTCAAACCAAATTAATGAAATCAGAGATGGAGCAAGTTTCTAGAAGAATGGCAGATGATATCAATGTTGCTGTGAGTTGTGTTAAAGTTATATGCTTTCAATTTTAGAGTTAGATCAAGCATGCTTGAATGCTTAAACTGTACAATCTATTTCCAAACGGGTAAATTCACATACTTTACAAAAAATCCATTCACTTTTTATAAACGTGCACTTTCTTCTCTAAGTGGCTTGGCTAAGGTTCCAGTAAGCAAACTTGAAACCTTTCTCCAATCTACATCATTTTTTTCCTGATGTATTGGTTTAACATTGGTCTCAATGAGAAGCCCTACAATGCTGTTGAATGCAAAATACATTGGACTGCTGTAGGAAAGCCCTGGAGCACTCAGATGAGTTGGTATTGAAATTTGTTGCAGCGTGCAACATGAACTTGACAACCCTTACTGTTGATTATCTGGTGAGGAACTGGAGAGAAAGGGCAAAAGGAAATTGAAAGAAGATGGAGATAAAAGAAGGCTGCACACTGTCCCATTTTGAGCAAGCTATACACATGAAACAATTTAATTGCCAGTAGCCACAACACACTTATTTCATCAACAGTTCCACATTCTTTTTGCCTCCTTTATCACTGACTGTCTAGGAGGTCTCTTTATTTCAACACAAAAGCTAAACCGCCTGGAAAATGTACATTTCCAATGCGTATTTATAAATTCATTTATGCTGCTGGACCCTGGTGCGATCCATGGTGGCCACATTGGCAGCAAATGCTAACTGATTGAAGAATTTTGACTCTTGAGCAGTGGTCACTGTGACATTTCAGGAAGGGGAAAGATTATTAAATACTGTTTGTGGGCGGCACGGTGGCACAGTGGTTAGCACTGTTGCCTCACAGCGCCAGAGACCCGGGTTCAATTCCCGCCTCAGGCGACTGACTATGTGGAGTTTGCAAATTCTTCCCGTGTCTGCGTGAGTTTCCTCCGGGTGCTCCGGTTTCCTCCCACAGTCCAAAAATGTGCAGGTTAGGTGAATTGGCCATGCTAAATTGCCCCTAGTAGGGTAAATGTAGGGGAATGAGTCTGGGTGGGTTGCGCTTCAGCGGGTCGGTATGGACTTGTTGGGCCGAAGGGCCTGTTTCCACACTGTAAGTAATCTAAGTAAATCTAATTAAGTAAATACAGTCACATTCCTTACATTAATTAAATCAATTTGATGTATGGTCAGTGACTGGAAGGTGTGACTGCAGGCAACTCAGGTATTCAACTGAAGGAATGTCTGACAAATCAAGTAGAAATGACAAAGGTGTAGATCAGTTTAAAACAAATGATAATCAAAGTGTGACAATCTAGGGCAGAAGCGTGCAGCAGAAAGTACAATCAGAATAATTAATGACGGTAAAACATCAAAGGTCTTGAATGCGTGCAGCATTTGTGACAAGTTGACAGCGCAGATATCGATTTGTTTCTATGGCTTGATAGTTATCATACAGACATGGTTGCAACCAAAGCTGAGAATTCAGTCTTTAAGGGTATTCAAAATAGGCAAAAAGGAGAAGGAGGCAGAGTAGCATCATCAATAAAGGAAGGTATCAGTGCAGCGGTGAGTAATAATATGAGCATAATAGATGATGTAGATGGTGGAAATAAGGAAGAGAGAAGGAAAGAAGTCATGGCTGGAAGTTATCCAAAGCCCCATAGAGGTACCTTACTTTGTGACAAATGTTAAGGGCAAAAATAATGGTGGTGTTTAGGAAGGGCAATACATTTGCAATAGGTGATTTTAATCCAGATATTGACCAGACAAATTAGATGGACAAAAGTAATGTGGAAGACAAATTTGTGGAGTGTATCAAAGTTTTTTTTTAGAGCCATAAGGTGCATAATCTACATAGGAGCAAGTAATGTGTGATGAGGTAGACTTAATTAGATTTTTCATAGCGAAGGATCCTCTCTGGGTGAGCAATTACCTGATAGGAGAATTTTAAATTCAATTTGTGGGAGAACAGTTTGGGTCTCAAGCGAGTGCCCTGAACTTAAATAAGGGCAATTACAAAGGTATGAAGAAAGAGTTGTCTAAAGCAGACTGGGCAAATAGACAAAGGGCAAAGTCTATAGACCAGTAGGGATCAATATTTAAGCAGATATTTCATAATGCTCTGCAAAGATGTTTTTCCAGACAAAAATAAGAAATTGATAAGAAGGGTGAACCACCACTGATTAACAAAGATGGTCAAGAAGAATACCTAATCAAAAAAAAAGCATACAAAGTGGAGAAAACTAGTGATTTACCAAAGAAATCGAATTTGTTGTAGGAACTTGCAGCTAACGACAAAAATAATAAGAAGAGGAGAAAATTAACTTTGCATGTAAATTGACGAGAAATGGAAAATATGAAAAGATATTATATGGATGTACAAAAAGGAAGAATTGTTACCGAATGTGAGATCCTTGGAAGATGCAACTGGAGAATTAATCATTGGGAACTGGAAAATGGCACGGAATTTAAATGAACACTTTAATTAGTCTTCACAATAGAGGTCACTATAAGTAGTCCAAAGCTGCAAGATGCTAATGGGAGGAAAGGTCGTGTAACATGCTCTCATGAGGAGCATAGTATTTGACAAAATAATGGGACTGAACACTGACGAGTTGCCAGGACCTGATGGACTTTATATGAAGGATTTTATATGAAGTGGCTGAGAGTTAGTAGAGACATTGTTTGAAAAATTCCTGAACTCGTTAGGTTACTGGAGGGATCCAGCAGATCAGAAAATGCCTATTGTAACACTCCTGTTCAAGAAGGGAGGGGGACAGAGCACATGAAACCAGAGGCCAGTTACACAAATATCTGTAACTGGGGGAGAAGTCTGAAGTTGTTTTTTATTTAGTAGTGCGATGTGGGTGTCGCTGGCTGGCCAGTGTTTCTTGCCTGTCCCTAGTTCCCCTTGAGAAGGTGGGAGTGAGCTGTCTTCTGGAACTGCTGCAGTCCACATACAGTAGGTTGACACACAATGCCGCTAGGGAGGAAATTCCAGGATGTTGACCCAGCGACAGTGAAGGCAGTGAGTGACTTGGAGGGGAACTTGCAGATGGCGATGGTGTTCCCATGCATCTACTGCCTTTGTCCTTTTAGTTGGAAATGGTCGTAGGTTTGGAAAGTGTTATCTAAAGATCTTTGGTGGATTTCTGCAAGTGCATCTTGTAGATAGCAGCAATATCATTGGTGGTAGAGAGAGTGGATGCTTGTGGATATGGTGCCAATGAAGTGGGCTGCTTTGCTCTGGATGGTGTCAAGCCTCTTGAGTATTGTTGGAGCTGTACCATTTCAGGCAAGTAGGGAGTATTCCACCACACTTCTGACTTGTACCTTGTCGTTGATGGAAAAGCTTTGGAGAGTCAGGTGATGAGTAACTCGCTACAGTATTCCTAGCCTCTGACCTGCTCTCTTAGCTACTGTGTTCATGTGGCGAGTCCAGTTGTGTTTCTGGTCAATGGTAACCCCAAGGATGTTGATAGAAAATTGTGATGATAACGCCATTCAAATTCAAGAAACAATAATTTGATTGTCTCTTATTGCTGATGGTCATTGCCTGGCATTTTTGTGGTGCAAATATTATTTGCCACTTGCCAGCCCATGCCTGGAAGTTGTCCAGATCTTGTTACATTTCAATACTGACTGCTTCAATATCTGATGAGTTGTGAATGGTGCTGGGCATTGCGCAATTATCAGCGGACAACCTCACTTCTGACCTTATGATGGAGGGAAGGCGCTGAAGATGGTTGGGCTGAAGACACTAACCTGAAGAACTCCTGCAGAGAAGTCCTGTAGCTGAGATGACTGGCCTCCAACAATCACAGTCATTTTACTATGTGCCTGGTATGGCTCTAAACAGTGGAGAGTTTGCTGCCAATGCCCATTGATTCCAGTTTTGCTAGAGCTTCTTGTTGCCACACTCAGTTAAACATAGCCTTGGTGTCAAGGCCTGTCACTCCCACTTCACCTCTGGACTTCAGCTCTTTTGTCGGTGTTTGAACTAAGGCTGTCACGAGGAGCTGAGTGGCCCTGGTAGGACTGAGCAGGTTATTGTTGAGCAGGTGCTGCTTGATAGCATTGTTGATGACACATTCCATCACTTTACTGATGATTAAGAGTCAGCTGATGAGACAGTAATTGGATGGGTTGATTTTATCCTGCTTTTTGCACAGGACATACCTGGACAATTTTCCACATTGTCGGGTAAATATGAGTGTTGTTGTGTACTCAAATAGCTTAGCTTTGGGAGTGACAAGTTCTGGAGCAAGAGTAGTCAATACTATCACCGGAATGTTGTCAGGGCCCATGGCCTTTCCAGTGCCTCCAACAGATTCTGGATATTACGTAGAGTGAATCGAATTGGCTGAGACCTGGGGGGGGCTGTGATGTGGGGGCTACTGGAGGAGGCTGAGATGGATCATTCACTTGTCACTTCTGGCTGAAAATTGTTGTGAATGCTTCAGCCTTATCTTTTGCACTGATGTATTGGATTCTTGAAATAGGTGATGCAGTTACAGAATGAGTGGATACTTCTTTAAAACGGAGATGCAAAAGAATTTCTCCTCCCAGAGGATAGTGAAAGTTTGGAATTCAGAGTTTCTGAGGCTAGATCACTGAAAATATTCAACGAGGAGGGAGATTAAATTTCAAAAATCTGGAGTCATTGAGGGGAGTGAGGAACTGCCTCTAAAGGGGATTCGAGGTCTTGGGCAAATCAATCTTTTAGAATGGTGGGAATGGTGGGAATGGTGGAACAGGTTTAAGGGGCTGAATGGCCATCTACTTCTATTTCTTGTGAATGTTCAGAATCATTCCTTATACAACATAAAGCACATTGGAGCATTGTTTTTTTCCTGAGTTGATAGTGCTGTATAAGTGCAAGTTGCTCTTATTTTCTGTTGTGCTCTAGTATTGAAGGGTACATTTAAATTTGTCTAAGGTTTAAGTCAGCATATCAGTTCATATGTAAAAGATATTTGACAACAATAGCATACTTTCAGTTGCTTCTGTTGAAACTTGTAGGCTAATTTTCATTTATCTCAAATCCACCCCCAGCAATCACCTCGTATGGGAATTAATAGCCAATAGCTATTGTGCTTTTGATTATTGGTGCTGTTAGCCTCTTTGTGGCAGGACCAGGAGGCTGAAGTCCCTGGACATGCTTTTCTGGCATAAATTGTTTACCAAAAACTTAAAAAGAGAAGCCATAAATATTAAGTTAGCCTGGAGCAGTGTTTTGCGGAGGAAAAAGACTGTGCTCTTTTCTGGGTCTGCAAATTGGAAGAAGTAAAAATGGCCCTTGTAGAGCGGTATGCTCTTCTTGTCAGATTTGGGAGTTTAGGGAGAGTTTACGTGTTACTGAGAGTTATATCTGCAATAAATGCCATTGGTTACAAATCCTATCATATCGAATGGATCGGTTAGACCAACACTTAGTGGTAATGAAGAATTAACAAGAGCAAGGGGGTGTGATGGATAGCAGTTATAGGAAGGAAGAAAAGTCGCAAATACAGTCATATAGATGGGTTAACTCCAGGAAAGGTAAGAGAGGTAGGCAGGTAGTGCAGGAGTCTTCTGTGGTTATTGCCATTTCAAACAGGTATGCTGCTTTGGAAAATGTAGGGAGTGATGGATTCTCAGGGGAATGTGGCATGAACAACCAGGTTTCTGGTATTGAGACTGGTTCTAAGGAACTGAGGGGTACGTCAAGTTCCAAGAGATTGATTGTGTTAGGGGACTGTCTTGTCTGAGGCACAGATGGACATTTTTGTGGCCAGCAGTGAAAAATCAGAATAGTGTGTTGTCTCCCAGGTGCCAGGATCAAGAATGACTCCGAGAGGGTGCAGAATGTTCTCAAGGGGGAAATGGCCCAGCAGAAGGTCATTGTCCACATTGAACCCAACGATATAGGAAGGGAAAACAAAAGAAATTCTGAAGGGAGAATATAGAGAGTTAGGCAGGAATTTAAAAAGGAGGTCCTTGAGAGTAGTACTATCTGGATTACTCCTGGTGCTATGAGCTAGTGAAGGTAGGAATAGGAGGATAGTACAGATGAATGCATAGTTGAAAAGCTGGTGTGTGGGAGAAAGATTCACATTCTTGGATCATTGGAATCTCTCCTGGGGTAGAAGTGACCTGTACAAGAAGGATGGATTGCACCTGAATTGGAAGGGGACTAATACATTGGGAGGGAGATTTGCTAGAGCTGCTCGGGAGGATTTAAACTAGGAAGGTGGGGAGGTGGGACCAGGGAAATAGTGAGGAAAGAGATCAATCTGAGACTGGTACAGTTGAGAAAGGGAGTGAATCAAACAGTCAGGGCAGGCAGGGACAAAGGAGAGAACAAGGTAGGACTGATAAATTAAACTGCATTTATTTCAATGCCAGGGGCCGAACAGGGAAGGCAGATGAACTCAGGGCATGGTTAGGAACGTAGGACTGGGATATCATAGCAATTACAGAAACATGGCTCAGGGATGGGCAGGACTGACAGCTTAATGTTCCAGGATACAAATGCTACAAGAAGGATAGAAAGGGAGGCAGGAGAGGAGGGGGAGTGGCGGTTTTGTTAAGGGATAGCATTACAGCTGTACTGAGGGAGAATATTCCCGGAAATACATCCAGGAAAGGTATTTGGGTGGAACTGAGAAATAAGAAAGGGATGATCACCTAATAGTCAGAGGGAAATTGAGAAACATATTTGTAAGGAAATCTCAGTTATCTGTAAGAATAATAGGATGTTATGGTACAGGATTTTAACTTTCCAAATATAGACTGGGACTGCCATTGTGTAAAGGTTTAGATGGAGAGGAATTTCTTAAGTGTGTCCAAGACAATTTTCTGATTCAGTATGTGGATGTACCTACTAGAGAAGATGCAAAACTTGACGTACTCTTGGGAAATAAGGCAGGGCAGGTGACTGAGGTGTCAGTTGGGGAGCACTTTTGGGCCAGCGACCATAATTCTATTAGTTTTAAAGTGGTGATGGAAAATGATAGACCGCATCTAAAAGTTGAAGTTCTAAATTGGAGGAAGGGCAATTTTGACGGTATTAGGCAAGAACTGACTGGGGGTAGATGTTCACAGTTAAAGGGATGACTGGAAAATGGGAAGCCTTCAGAAATGAGATAACGAGAGTCCAAAGACAGTATATTTCTATTAGGGTGAAAAGAAAGGCTGGTAGGTATAGGGAATGCTGGATGACTAAAGAAATTGAAGGTTTAATTAAGAAAAAGATGGAAACATAAGTCAGGTCTAGACAGGATAGATCGAGTGAATCCTTAGAAGAGTATAAAGGCAGTATGGGTATACTTAAGGAAGAAATCAGGAGGGCAAAAAGGGGACATGAGATAGCTTTGGCAAATAGAGTTAAGGAGAATCCAAAGGATTTTTACAAATACGTTAAAGAGGAAAGGGTAACTAGGGAGAGAATAGGGCCCCTCAAAGATCATCAAGGAGGCCTTTGTGTGGAGCTGCAGGAGATGGGTAAGATACTAAATGAGTATCTTG
This sequence comes from Chiloscyllium punctatum, assembly GCF_047496795.1. Classification (NCBI taxonomy): domain Eukaryota; kingdom Metazoa; phylum Chordata; class Chondrichthyes; order Orectolobiformes; family Hemiscylliidae; genus Chiloscyllium; species Chiloscyllium punctatum. Next base: position 40,120,276 of record NC_092778.1, read on the forward strand.
CATCAATATTTACTTTGGAAAAGGACATGGAAGATATAGAATGTAGGGAAAAAATGGTGACATCTTTGAAAAATGCCCATATTACAGAGGAGGAAGTGCTGGATGTCTTGAAATGCATAAAAGTGGATATATCCACAGGATCTGGTCAGATGTACCCTAGAACTCTGTGGGAAACTAGGGAATTGATTGCTGAGCCCCTTGCTGAGATATTTGTATCATCGATAGTCACAGGTGAGGTGCCAGAAGACTGGAGGTTGGCTAACATGGTGCCACTGTTTAAGAAAGGTGGTAAGGACAAGCCAGAGAACAAAAGACCTGTGAGCCTGATGTTGGTGGTGGGCAAGTTGTTGGAGGGAATCCTGAGGGACAGGATGTACATCTATTTAGAAAGGCAAGGACTGATTAGGGATAGTCAACATGGCTTTGTGAATGGGAAATCATGTCTCACAAACTTGATTGTGGTTTTTGAAGAAGTAACAAAGAGGATGATAAGGGCAGAGCAGTAGATGTGATCTATATGGACTTTGGTGAGGTACTCATCAAGGTTCTCCATGGGAGAGCGGTTAGCAAGGTTAGGTCTCATGGAATACAGGGAGAACTAGCCATTTGGGTACAGAACTGGCTCAAAGGTAGAAAACAGAGAGTGGTGATGGAGGGTTGTTTTTCAGACTGGAGGCCTGTGACTATTCGAGTGTCACAAGGATCAGATGCTGGGTCCACTACTTTTCGTCATTTATATAAATGATTTGGATGTGAGCATAAGAGGTATAGTTAGTAAGTTTTCAGATGACACCCAAATTGGAGGTGTAGTGGACAGGGAAGAAGGTTACAATGGGTATTTAATCAGATGGGCCAATGGGCTGAGGAGTGGCAGATGGAGTTTAATTTAGATAAATGTGAGGTGCTGCATTTTGGGAAAGCAAATCTTAGCAGGACTTTTACAGTTAATGGTAAGGTCCTAGGGAATGTTGCTGAACAAAGACCTTGGGGTGCAGGTTCGTAGCTCCTTGAAAGTGGAGTCACAAGTTGATAGGATAGTGAAGAATGCTTTTTATTGGTCAGATTATTGAGTGCAGGAGTTGGAAGGTCATGTTGTGGCTGTCCAGGACATTGATTAGGCCACTGTTAGAATATTACATGCAATTCTGGTCTCTTTCACAACATCCTTCCGATAGGAAACTTGAAAAGGCTCAGAAAAGATTTACAAGGATGTTGCCAGGGTTGGAGGATTTGAGCTATCGAGAGAGTTTGAATAGGCTGGGGTTGTTTTACCTGGAATTTTGGACGCTGAGGGGTGACCTTATAGAGGTTTATAAAATCATGAGGGGCATGGATAGGATGGATAGACAAAGTCTTTTCCCTGGGGTGGGATAGTACAGAACTAGAGGGCATAAGTTTGGGGTGAGAGGGGAGAGATATAAAAGAGACCAAAAGGGCAATCTTTTCATGCAGAGGGTGGTATGTGTCTGGAATGAGCTGCCAGAGGAAGTGGTGGTGACATTTAAAAGGCATCTGGATGAGTATATGAATAGGGAGGGTTTGGAGGGATATGGGCCAGGTGCTGGCAGGTGGGACTAGATTGGGTTAGGTTATCTGGTCGGCATGGACAGGTTGGACCGAAGGGTCTGTTTCAGTGCTGTACATCTCTATGACTCTAAGTGCTGGGGGCTATTCACCTGTTTTCTGATTTCTGTTTGTTCTCCTTTATTTGGAGCATTGAACTATCATCTCATGACCCATTCTGCTGTAACCTCTTAAATTATTCTGTTTCCAAAAAAAATTAAAAAGTACATTTATATTTATGCTAATGTCTTCCATTGAAGTGACTGAAGACTTTTTGTAGACTTGAAAGAAAGTCTCTTGCCAGTTAAACAACCATTTTATATATGAGTTTTATTTGTCAAAAAATTGTAGACCGTACCAGAGAGAGATTAATTCTGATTTTCTTATGGACTTGCTCTGAGAAGAAACTAACAAAGTGTGTTTACATATATTATAGTTGTCCGGAATACAGAAACAAAATGAAGTTCAAAGGCAAGCTGAACGCTCAGTTATGCAAATACAGGGCACTTTCGAAAAGAGGTATATGCATGACGGCCACATGACAGTCTTTGTAGTTCGTAAGCTTTCATGCTCTAATATTCACAAATGATAACCTAACCATTGCCCTCGACATTCAATAATATTACCATCATTGAACCCATCACTGTCAATATCATGGTGGTTACCATTGACCAGAATCTGAACTGGATTAGCTATTTCAGTACGGTGGCTACCAGAGCAAATCAGAGGCTCGGAATACTGCAGCAAGTAAGTCACTTCCTGATGCCCCAAAGCCCGTCCAACCTCAACAAGGCACAAGTCACTTGCTTGGATGAGTTCAACTCTTGAAACACTTGAGAAGCTTTACACTATCCAGGATGTGGAGGTGCCAATGTTGGATTTGGTTGGACAAAGACAGAAGCCAAGTGACACCAGGTTATACTTCAACAGCTTTATTTGAAATCACAAACCTTTGAGCACTGCTCCTTTGTCAGGTGTAGTCTGACTTTTTACACCATCCAGAACAAAGCAGCTCATTTAATTGGCAATGCAACAACAAAGATTCACTCACTCCATCACCAAAACTGTGTAGGTAGTAGTGTGTACTACCTACACAATGCACTGCAGAAATTCACCAGTGCTCCTCAGACAACATCTTCCAAACCCACAGCCCCTACCTTCTGGAAGGACAAGGAGAGCAGATATACAATTCCCTGTAAGTTCCCCTCCATGATATCCAGACTGGAAATATAACACCATTCCTGAGGTGTTGCTGTGTAAAGATCCTGGAACTCTCTCCTTAATGGCATTACCAGTGTGCCTACACCAAATGTACTGCAGTATTTCAAGAAAGTAGCTCACCACCACTGTCTAAAGGCAACTAGTAATAGGCAATGAATGCAGGTCCAGCCAGCAACACCTACATGCCATGAATGATATTACCCAATAATTTACTTTAAATCACATTCTTGATTAGGTTAATGATTACTTGATTTTAAATAAGTTGGCTTAATCCAATTAATAGAAGTAAATATTAAATTTATTGCTGTAAAAGAGTGAATTGAGATGGACTTGTGATGCCTTTTGTTTGCTGACTTTTACTGAAAAATACCTCCATTAAATTCAAACATTGAAGTTTAATGACTGAGTAACACATACCTATGTCAGGTCATCAAATAAAGTTCTTTTACTGCATTTAGTTCTAAAATGACATTTAGGTGAGATAAACTTAATTATCCATTATAACTCCCTTTCAATCTAAAGAAAGATAGTATGACTGTGCTTTGTGCAAGAAGAACTTTGACCCACTACATGCTTATTGGCTTTGGCAAACATTACCAATCCCTCTAATTCTCTTGTGTGATAAATATATGGGCCCATGGTATCAGAGGCAAGGTGCTAGCATGGATAGAAGATTGGCTGTCTTGCAGAAAGCAGAGAGTGGGGATAAAAGGGTCCTTCTCCGGTTGGCAGCCAGTGACAAGGAGTGTTGGGACCGCAACGTTTCACTTTATACATTAATAATCTAGATGAAGGAACTGAGGGCATTCTGGCTATGTGCTGAAAATTCAAAGATAGGTAGAGGGACAAGTAGCATTGAGGAGATGGTGAGGCTGCAGCAGGATTTGGACAGGTTAGGAGAGTGAGGAAAGAAGTGGCAGATGGACTACAATGTGGGAAACTGTGAGGTCATGCACTTTCTTGGGAAGAATAGAGGCATGGACAATTTTCTAAATGGGGAGAAAATTCAGAAGTCTGATGTGCAAAGAGACTTGGGAATTCTAGTCCAGGATTCTCTCAACGTAAAATTGCAGGTTGAGTCGGTATTAGGAAGGCAAATGCAATGATGACATTTATTTTGAGAAGACTTGAATATAAAAGTGGGGATGTACTTCTGAGGCTCTATAAGGTTCTGGTCAGACCACATTTGGAATATTGTGCGCAGTTTTGGGCCCCATATCTCAGGAAGAAAATACTGGCCCTCAAGCATGTTCAGAGGAGGTTCACGAGAATGGTGCCAGGAATGAAAAGCTTAATGTATGAGGAATGTTTGAGGACTTTGTGGAGTTTAGAACTTGATGGAGTTTAGAAGGATGAGGGGGGAATCTAACTGAAACTTATGAAATACTTAATGGCCTGGACAGAGTAGATGCTGGAAAGATGTTTCCATTGGTAGGAGAATCTAGGACCCAAGGGCATAGCCTTAGAGTAAAGGGAAGACCTTTTATAACGGAGATAAGGAGAAACTTCTTCAGCCAGAGAGTGGTGAATCTATGGAATTAATTGCCACAAAAGACTGTGGAGGCCAGGTCATTGAGTATATTTAAAATTGAGATAGATAGGTTCTTGAGTATCAAGGCTTATGGGAAGAAAATGGGAGAATGGATTGAGAAACTTTTCAGCCCTGGTTGAATGGCGGAGTAGACTCGATGGACTGCATGGCCTAATTTTTGCTTTTATGTCTCATGGTTGTTGTCCTACCATCTAGTTTTAACAAATTTTTGTTTTGAATTGTGAATGATCTTTTGCAAACAAGTTACAAGGATGGACTCTTCATGATTACTGTAATTTCACATTTATAAAGTGCAAGTCTTTTTTTGTGTAGGTGTGTACAAGGTCAAAAAAGTGAAAATATTCTTTTTGAGCAACATGAAAATGCATTCTTAACTTTTTGTAGCAATGACCACTTGTAATAATTGCCATGTAACTTTTTTTAATGGGCGATCCATTTTCCTCAATCAGGCAACCAAGTTGAATTCATTTTTTTTAACATAGAGTCATAGAGATGTACAGCATGGCAACAGACCCTTCGGTCCAACCCATCCATGCCGACCAGGTATCCCAACCCAATCTAGTCCCACCTGCCAGCACCTGGCCCATATCCCTCCAAACCCTTCCTATTCATAAACCCATCCAGATGCCTCTTAAATGTTGCAATTGTACCAGCCTCCACCACTTCCTCTGGCAGCTTATTCCATATATGTATCACCTCTGCATGAAAAATTTGCCCCTTAGGTCTCTTTTATGTCTTTCCCCTCTCACCCTAAACCTATGCCCTCTAGTTCTGGACTCCCCCAGCCCAGGGAAAAGACTTATAGAACATAGAACATTACACCGCAGTACAGGCCCTTCGACCTTCAATGTTGCACCGACCTGTCATACCAACCTGAAGCCCATCTAACCGACACTATTCCATGTACGTCCATATGCTTGTCCAATAACAACTTAAATGTACTTAAAGTTGGCGAATCTACTATTGTTGCAGGCAAAGCATTCCATACCTTTACTAATCTCTGAGTAAAGAAACTACCTTTGACATCTGTCCTATATCTATCACCTCTCAATTTAAAGCTATGTCCCCTTGTGCTCGCCGTCACCATTCTTGGAAAGAGGCTCTCCCTGTCCACCCTGTCTAACCCTCTGATTATCTTATATGTCTCTATTAAGTCACCTCTCAACCTTCTTCTCTCTAACAAAAACAACCTCAAGTCCCTCAGCCTTTCCTCGTAAGATCTTCCCTCCATACCAGGCAACATCCTAGTAAATCTCCTCTGCACCCTTTCGAAAGCTTCCACATCCTTCTTACAATGGGGTGACCAGAACTGTACACAATACTCCAAGTGCGGCCGCATCAGAGTTTTGTACAGCTTCAGCATAAACTCATGGTTTCGGAACTCGATCCCTCTATTAATAAAAGCTAAAACACTGTATGCCTTCTTAACAACCCTGTCAACCTGGGTGGCAACTTTCAAGGATGTGTGTACCTGGACACTGAGGGCGGCACGGTGGCACAGTGGTTAGCACTGCTGTCTCACAGCACCAGAAACCAGGGTTCAATTCCCGCCTCAGGCGACTGTCTGTGTGGAGTTTGCACATTCTCCCCGTGTCGGCGTGGGTTTCCTCCGGGTGCTCTGGTTTCCTCCCACAGTCGAAAGATGTACAGGTCAGGTGAATTGGCCATGCTAAATTGCCCGTAGTGTTAGGTGAAGGGGTAAATGTATGGGTGGGTTGCACTTCGGCGGGTCGGTGTGGACTTGTTGGGCCGAAGGACCTGTTTCCACACTGTAAGTAAGTAATCTCTCTGCTCATCTACACTACCAAGAATCTTACCATTAGCCCAGTACTTTGCATTCCGGTTACTCCGACCAAAGTGAATCACCTCACACTTGTCCGCATTAAACTCCATTTGCCACCTCTCAGCCCAGCTCTGCAGCTTATCTATGTCTCTGTGTAACCTACTACATCCTTCGTCACTATCCACAACTCCACCGACCTTAGTGTCGTCTGCAAATTTACTTACCCACCCTTCTACGCCCTCATCCAGGTCGTTTATAAAAATGACGAACAGCAGTGGGCCCAACACCGACCCTTGTGATACACCACTGGTAAGTGGACTCCAAGATGAACATTTCCCATCAACCACCACCCTCAGTCTTCTTTCAGCAAGCCAATTACTGATCCAAACTGCTATATCTCCCACAATCCCATTCCTCCACATTTTGTACAATAGTCTACTATGGGGAATCTTATCAAACGCCTTGCTGAAATCCATATACACCACATCAACCGGTTTATTCTCATCTACCTGTTTGGTCACCTTCTCAAAGAACTCAAGAAGGTTTGTGAGGCATGACCTACCCTTCACAAAACCGTGCTGACTATCCCTAATCAAATTATTCTTTTCTAGATGATTATAAATCCTATCTCTTATAACCTTTTCCAACACTTTACCAACAACTGAAGTGAGGCTCACTGGTCTATAATTACCAGGATTGTCTCTACTCCCTGTCTTGAACAGGGGAAGCACATATGCTATCCTCCAGTCTTCTGGCACTATTCCTGTAAACAATGATGATTTAAAGATCAATGCCAAAGGCTCTGCAATCTCCTCCTTGGCTTCCCAGTGGATCCTAGGATAAATCCCATCCAGCCCAGGGGACTTACCTATTTCACACTCTACCTCCTCGTTGTAACCTCAATCACACCTAGTCTAATCTATTTGTCTATTTATCCTATCCATGCTCCTCATAATTTTGTAAATCTCTATAAGGTCAGCCCTCACCCTCCGACACTCCAGGGAAAATAGACCCAGCCCGTTCAGCCTCTCCGTATAGCTCCAACCCTGGCAACATCCTTGTAAATCTTTTCTGAACCCTTTCAAGTTTCACAACATCTTTCCAATAGGAAGGAGACCAGAATTGCACGCAATATTCCAGCAGTGGTCTAACCAATGTCCTGTACAGCTGCAACATAACCTCCCAACTCCTATACTCAATACTCTGACCAATAAAGGAAAGCATACCAAATGCCATCTTCACTATTATATCTACCTGCGACTCCACTTTCAAGGAGGTATGAACCTGCACTCCAAGGTCTCTCTGTTCAGCAACACTCCCTAGGACCTTACCATTAAGTGTATAAGTCCTGCTAAGATTTGCTTTCCCAAAATGCAACACCTCGCATTTATCTGAATTAAACTCCATCTGCCACGTCTCAGCCCATTGGCCCATCTGGTCCAGATCCTGTTGTAATCTGAGGTAACCCTCTTCGTTGTCCACTACACCTCCAATTTTGGTGTCATCTGCAAACTTACTAACTGTACCTCTTATGTTCGCATCCAGATCATTTATGTAAATGACAAAAAGTAGAGGTCTCAGCATCGATCCTTGTGGCACTCCACTGGTCACAGGCCTCCAGTCTGAAAAACAACCCTCCACCACCACCCTCTGTCTTTTACCTTTGAGCCAGTTCTGTATCCAAATGGCTAGTTCTCCCTGTATTCCGTGAGATCTAACCTTGCTAATCAGTCTCCCATGGGGAACCTTGTCGAATGCCTTACTGAAGTCCATATAGATCACATCTACCACTCTGCCCTCATCAGTCCTCTTTGTTACTTCTTCAAAAAACTCAATCAAATTTGTGAGACATGATTTCCCATGCACAAAGCCATGTTCTTTAAACTCATCTCTTTGTCAGACTTCTCTGTCTAGAGGTCTTCTCTTGGCTTATTAAGATTTTCAGCCCAGACTATTTTGGAGATTGCTAAATTATTAGCACTTTTTCTACAGATCTTTTGTCTCTGACTGAAACCTTTACACTGCTGATGCCTTCTAGATTTTTCTATCTTTCTTTAATGCACTACTCCTGCCCCTAAGCAACTACAGCTTATTTTCTTCTCCCCTTTTTCCTAATACACTAAACTGTTCACCTTGAGGTTTTAATTACCTTATTAAGATACATGTAAATAAAACTTGATGCCACTCCCAGAACAAATACAAATCATGTTTAAAGCTGTACATTGTTCTTGAACTTTAGAATCCAGATTTCTAATTACTGGTGATGTATAATGAATCCTCATCACAACTTTACAAATTGTTTGTGACTTTCGTTGATTTTTTTATAAGTTAATAAAACAGAGTCAAGCCACAATGTGCAGTGGTTGAATTGTTAATCAGCATCTGTCCTTTTGGTGTACCGTAGTTATACTATTTTAATATTCTATTAACAGACTTAGATACTTCATGTAACTAAAGTTAATACTCATATCTATGTAAATTTGTAGACTGATACAAATTGAAGATGAATTCACTTATCTCAGGAGTAAGCAAACCGATCTTGAATCAGAAGGAAAAGTTCTGGATCGAAAGATTAATGCAAGGTAACCTGTTTACTCCTTAAACATGACTGACCTATTAAACTAATGGCCAGAGAGTCTTCAGAGCAGTGCAGGCAGCAATCGTATGGAATGACCATGCAAATTCCCCATTGCAGCAACTCCAAGGGAATTTTCCAAAGGATAATTCCTCTGTGTCAGGAAGCTTCCAAAAAGGTCTACTAAAGTTGGAGGACTTAGAGGGTTAGAGGATAAAAAAACCTAATGTAACTTCTGGATTAGTGTAAAACTGACCTCCATACACCTGCGTCCCACAGACTCACTCCTGACCACCTCGCCCCCTGCAATATCCTCCTCCCAGATCAAATTAAATTGACAGCAAACAACTTCATCTAAGTTACTTATATGGATTGTAAATAGCTGAGTGGGGCAGTAAATGAAATTGAAAGTTTTCTGTATCAACATAATATTTTTTAATTGGATGTAAGTGCACAGATAAATTCAAAATTAATTTAATTGTGGTTTGACAAATTGGAGTCAAGGTAACAATCGTTCAGATTTGATATAGATATTTCATAAGATATTTTCCTTACCTAATCAGAAATGGGTAACATTATAAAATAGTAAATATATAGGAGTTCACACTTTCACTTAACTTTGAAAAGATGTTACTTGTCTTTGGGTGACAAAGACACAATATGATAGCTGGCAAATGCATTGACATGGTCTCAAGTCAATCATTGGCTTTTAGAGTTTGGCATTCTCTCAGAAAGAGAGAATATCTGGAAGCAACTATACCTGGGTCTCTTTGCTAATCTCCAAGCAGATGCCAAGCAACTGAAAGCTGGTGCCAGATCACCTGTACAGCTCGTCTTGGCTCGTTGATGAGGAACCTAAGGAATAGGAGATCATATTTTCAAAGAAAACTAGTTCTGAGTATCCACCTGGATCCCACTTGGATACCATCTCACGCCAAAAGTATAGGGAGTAAATGATTTATACCGAAAAATCCACAATCTTCTCAGTCTGTCCATTGAATCTTTAAGCTGAACTAACCCTTACCAGTAAAATTGACCCCACACCTGACATAAAAATGAATTTCTACCTGAAGTGTTTGTTGGAATGGGATTCTTTGCATTGTGCCTTGAGCTTGGCTTCCTGCTGCAGAAGTCTTACAGCTTTGGGGGGAAAACAAAATGCGTAGGTTCAGTAATTTTATGGCTTTCCCATAGTGAGAAACGCAGTCCTGAACATGTGCTAAATTACATGGATAACCAGTTGAGAATTGTCAGTTGAACTTAGTGCAGCATATTTGCACATATTGCAATGCCCTGACAAACTGGTTAACCTGTCTGTTTTAAAATTTAAACAAAACCGGCAATTCACTGTCAATCAGCATTAATAAGGGTATTCTCCATAGCAGCGCCTATGAGTCCAATTGCCAATCAGTCAATACTTTCTTCTCATGCAGAATAAATATTGGTTTTCCCCTTGAAATTGTATTCTTGCAAAATGTCCTTAACAGTGCAAAGTGAACAGCTTTGACAATGTATTCTTTTCTCAATCAATTATACTGAGAGAAAAATATTTGTATTACTTCAAAAAGTACAGAACAACTGATATAAATTATCTTAAAAGACTAGCATGGCCCCTGCGCAAGGATGACATGCAAATTCATGAAGCGTTCCATATTTTAAGTGGGTGGCACAGTGGCACAGTAGTTAGCACTGCTGCCTCACAGCGCCAGAGACCTGGGTTCAATTCCCACCTCAGGCGACTCTCTATGTGGTGTTTGCACATTCTCCCCATGTCTGCGTGGGTTTCCTCTGGGTGCTCTGGTTTCCTCCCACAATCAAAAAATGTGCAAGTTAGGTGAATTGGCTATGCTAAATTGCCCGTAGTGTTAGGTGAAGGGGTAAATGTAGGGGAATGGGTCTGGGTGGGTGGTGGGTCGGTGTGGACTTGTTGGGCCGAAAGGCCTGTTTCCACACTGTAAGTAATCTAATCTAATCTGAAAGTCTGCAGGATAGAGATAACTGTTGCACACCTCATTATCTTCAGCCTCAATCTGAAGGTATTTTTGTTGTTCTACTAAAGAATCCTGGTACCTTTTGTTCATGTTAAGTAATTGACACTTGCTGTTACAAATGGAATTTACTTTAAAATGCTGGTTGATTGTGCTCTCTCAGGTGATTTTACACTTGAGTTTACGTTAATTAGTTTGCATGAAAACTTGACACCATTTAATCTTGGCTAGATGAGCGCAGTGCCACATGTATTGTGGCCATAGTTTATAATCATTGTGGATTTACCTACAGCATGTGGACTGCAGTGGTTCAAGAAGGCAGCTCATCACTACCTTCTCAAGGGCAACTAAGAATGGGCAGTAGACATTGGCCCAGCCAGTGATGCCCACATCCCATGAATGAATTAAAGAAAAAGCAAAGATATTTGATCATCGAATGTTGTTAAGAAGAAAGGGGACTGGTTGATATTGGTAGCGAACAAACATTTAGGCTGAAGTCATTCAGTAAAATATAACTTGCCAATTTGTCTTTGCTCCTTAAATGTCAGAATGCTTTTATTTTTAGATCCTTTCACCATAAGTCAAAATAGATTATTGTAACCTGATGCATATTATTGAGGCCATGCTTGGAAAATGGTAGGCACTTTTATTTGAAGGGAAATTGCTTTTTTATTGTTAAAGGCTGCATGAATTGACAGCTGCAATAGCACAGCAAGACCATAAGATGGAAGATAATCTGCAAAAAGAAATAGACAGAAGTCATTCCCCGGAAAATCTTTACCCCCAGGTAATTTCATCTATGTTGAAAGTTGTTTTCATGATTATTCACAGTTCTTTATTCAGGTTGGTTTCCTTTAAATATTTTTGTTTCTTTTTAAACAGTTAGTTTTAAAGGTTGCTCATGTTTCACTACACTATATTTAAAGTAATGTCACAATATCATTGCTGAAATTTTAATCCATTCCTGTGTTCATGCAGTACATTTTAAAAGCTATATACAACATTATATCCTTGGGTAATGTAGTTTGTTGAAAAACTGATTTTTATCAAAGAATGGTAGGATTCAGATCTTATCCTCAACTCTGCCTGACTGTAGCAATGATTGTATTAAACCTTGCTGAATGTAAACCTACTGATTCTTCATAAGGGAGGAAATTATCGATTAACTACTATCAGTCACCTCATAAAGTATTGTTTTTGTGTTGAAAGAGCTATAGGGAAAGAACTGTCTACCGTTCCTCTCTACCATGTCAGGTGTGTGACTCTGAGTCTATGAAAGAAAAAGTTGGCAATATTCACGTTTTACCAAAAAGCAAAGAGTAATGTCAAAGTTCAGGTTATTAATTGTTAGGATAACTCAGCTACTAAGTATCAATGGTGTTTTTTGTGTCATTAGTTGCACCTTTGGAATAAACTTGATAATTATGATTGCTAGGAGTTGAAATGCAATCATATTTCTGTAGGTGCATCAGTAATGACTGCCTAGGTATGTACTTTAAATCTTCAAATGTAAGTATGACATACTCATTCAGTCTTGCTTGTTATATGATAATTTAGTACAGGGGTATTAATGGAAAATGTCATTTTCTGGGAGCTGTGGAAACCTTTCTGTATTCTCGATGTTGCTGTGGTGGAACAGTTGAAACCATCAATTGGTACACAATTTGCCTTACTTTGGGATTTTTTTTGATCAGTTTTTCAGAGTGTGAATTCACAAAAGAGAACCGAATGTTAGACTTTTAAAATAAAGTGTTTGTGTACAGTTTTTTTTAAAAAAAGCAGAGGTTGAAATTGTTTAAAATAGGTAAGATCACCATCTTCCCAGAGGACTATAGGATTGGGGGCTAAATAGAGAGAAGTGCCTGGTGGTGATTTAAGCTGAAGGTCACCACATTTCAGGTGAAGTTGAAAAGGTGGGATCTTCATGATGACCTCAGCTATTGAACCTGTGCTGCTGGCATCACGCTGTATTGCAAATCAGCAAGCCAGCCAACTGAGCTAAAGGAGCTGGAAGGAGTCAGTTTATAAAAGTTATGAAATGAGTTACCTCAGTGTAAGTGCTTGAGTTTGAAGGTTCCTGACTAGAAGTGTTTGAAGTTGAGAAAATCTATACTCATTTGTGTTAATATCCAAGGAAGAGACTATCAGCCTCTCAAGACTGGGAATTGAAAGCAGTAGTCAAACCAAATGTGAGAGGTAATGCAATAATCTTGAGCTCATGGATTGTATAAATGTTGATGCTGGGATAAGTAGATTGTATTTTATTGTGTGTTTCAAAATCTTTATGTAAATAGCTTGGTTCACCTTATTTATGCTTTCTTTTCTTTAATAAACGTTTATTGCGAAAACACAAGCTACAATAGTGTGTACCTTTGTTTCAGTGAAAGACCTCCACCAGAAAACAATTTTAAAAAAGAACAAAATAAAATCCATCGAAGCAGATTTAAGTCTAGCATTAAACTTGTTCAGGAATAATATTAATTGGGATTGTAACAGACATATCTGGTTATATTATAACAGAAAGTGTACAATGTAGCAGAATTATTCCAGATACATTCTAGCATCATCACCCTAGTATTGAACTTAAGCAAACAAGATTGGACCATTTACTTCATGTCAAATTGCTTTGACTGAGATTTGGGCTTTTGAGAGGGTATGTGGTGATAATAATAATTATACTATCAGTGTCGGTAATGATCACAAAGATAATGTGAATAAGTAAAATTAAACTACTGGAAGGAAGTTGACCAAGTTGGGCAAAAATTAGAAATTGATGTGGTATAATGAGATTCATGTAAATCATGATTTAACAGAATGTATGAGTCTGACATCAGTAAGAGAGGAGACATTAGTGTAGAATGAGCATGTGAAGGGAGCTGTATTAAAGAATATACTGTGTTTGGATGTGAATAAAGAAGGATTATAATTTATCGGAGTTGAAATGCCTTACCTAGGGATCAGTCATAGTGTTTGAGTGGACACCCACAATCCAGGGATACTCCTGACGAATATCTTGATATTCAGGTAACAGTATTGGCTTAAAGCATGAGATAGAGCAAGTGCTTATTTTGTTACTGTTTTATTGAGGGTTTAAAACTTTGTTGCAGGGAAAAATACATCAACTTATGGAGGAGCTCAGCACCAGACTATTTCAGAAGGAAATGCAACTTCGGGAAGAAATACAGAAGAGGTTTTTTGATCTTGAGAAGGTGAGCCTTTAAGAAGAACTGGTGAGACATCAAAATCATTTCCATTTTCACAACATTTTTATTTTTTAATTTAAGTTTCTCAAAAAATGTCTTCCAGGTGTTGGTGATAGTAGCCTGCCTTGGTTGCTCAAACGGTGACAAAGTCCAAATACACTCTTATAGCCTTAGTGCTGCTCAAGGTTTTTTTCTTTGATTCCAACTAGCTAGAATGTCAGCTATGTATAATGCATATTTACATCTTATTTAAGGCTGGTTAACTCAGTAAATAGTAGAGATAAAACATGGCTCCTTCCTGGTCTGCCACATCAATTACATCTGAGAAATTAAAGGACAAAATAATTTATATCCTGTATACTCCTATGTTCGCTTATTATGCGGCTAATACAAGTCTGGCAGGAGACACATCATCGCTCTGCCACTCCCGCATTTAGATCACTTAATCTTCACTATCAACATCTTTTCTCTACCAGCACTCTACACCCACTACCCCCTCCACCCCCAAACTATAGCATAAATGCTGTCCCCTCCATATTTCACGTTGGCTCTGATGAAGAATCATCTAGACTCCGATTGCTTGTTCTGCACCTCTGTTTTGAGGCTTATCTGCTTTTCTTTCCATTCCATTATTTTTTCAAGTTCAATTTTTCACTGCAGTTTTGACACAACAGATGACCCACTGCTATCATATCCATGTTGCCATGTGCTGTAACAACTACTTCCAGACATTGTGGTTTGTTGAGGATGATTGAATGCACTTCATTGGTCTAAGTACAGGTAGTTCTTCTATAGCATGATGGTTACAATTTAGTGCGACCCTGTGCTATATAAAAATTGCGCAAACTAGCACTTAAAGTATTGACGATGCAATCTCATCATAGTCTGCAACATTCAAAACATTAGATTTCTCCTCTCTCTCTCTCTCTCTCTCTCTCTCTCTCTCTCTCTCTCTCACACACACACACACACACACACACACACACACACACACACACACACATGGATGCTGTCTGGCCTGCTATCATCTCCAGCATTTGTTTTCAGTACAGATTCCAGCATCTGCAGGAATTTGTTCCTACTAGCAGTCACTTGGGTTCATTTTGAAATGAAGAAATTATGAACCCAAACCCCAAATAAACTATACAACTGGTAAAAATCACTGTCCATTCAAAGTAGTATTCCACTGTAATAGGAATTAAAACTACTGGAAATACTTTTGCAGGTCAGGCAGTATCAGTGGCAAGAGAAACCGATTTAGCCTTTTTAGATTAATGACTTTTAATCATAACTTTGAGAACTTGGAGATATCGTTGCTTTAAAGCACATGAAATAGGAAAGAGTGAAGAGCAGATCAAAAGGGGAGGTATTGGGTAAAAAAAAGAGAGTAAGTGATAAACACGATGGCTCATTGGTTAGTACAGCAGCCTCACAGGGCCAGGGGCCTGGTTTGGTTCCATCTTGGGTGACTGTGTGAAGTTTGCACATTCTGTCTGAGTCTGTCTTATTTTTGCTGGTTACTCTGGTTTCCTCTCACAGTCCAGAGATGTACAGGTTGGGTGGGTTAGTCAAGGGAAATGTAGGGTTAGTGTGGGGTGCTCTTCAGAGGGTCAGTACAGACTATAGGGCCGAATGGCCTATTTCCATAATGTAGAGATTCTATGATTCTGTAAACAAGTAGAAGGCCAAAGGGAATGGTGATGGGATGAGTAAAGGAAAAGAAATGTGTACAGGAGGTGTGGGTGGCAGATGAAAAGCAATTGCCACTCAAAAGTAAAAAAGAGAAAAATGTGAAAAAAGATGCAAAGGAAACGAAACAATATGGGAGCAGAGATTGTTGTATATTGGCCTGAAAGAGTTAATATCCAGAAGATAGTTATTCGCACCATGCACCTTGATGTCACATAAGCAGCTAGAGTCAATCTGAGATTGTTAGTGGAGAGATACAGAAGCACTTGAGAAATCTGTACATTCAATGGAATAGACACTTTACAGTTTATCTGACCCTGAAGATTTCTGATACAGGTTGTTCTGCTATAATGTACGTTTTGTCAACGGATATTGGCTATAATTCAATTGATGAATGGGGATGGTGTTTCTCAAGCATGAACTTACAAAGCTTGTGTTGGCTGTAATGCGATTGCATCGTCAATACTTTAAGTGCTAGTTTGCGCAATTTTTATACAGCACAGGGTCGCACTAGATTGCAATTGTCGTGCTGTAGAAGAACTACCTGTACTTAGACCAATGAAGTGCATTCAATCATTCTCAACAAACCACAATGTCTGGAAATAGTTGTTACAGCACATGGCAACATGGATATGAAAGCAGTGGGTCATCTGTTGTGTCAGAACTGTATTGAAAAACTGAACTTGAAAAAATAAAGTCACAATGGAATGAAAAGAAAAGCAGATCAGACTCAAAACAGAGCTGTAGAACAAGCAGTCTGAGGAACTCACAGGATAAATACAGGCCACATGAGAAGATCTCAGTCCCAAATCTGTTTTTAAAAATTTGTTCAAGGGATGGATGGGCCTCTAGCTAGGTTAGCATTTATTATCCATTACCAATTGATCTAGAGAAGAATTTATTGAGCTGCCACCTTTAGGTTACCACTGCAGTCCTTAGGGTACACTGATAGCCACAGTGCTGGTAGGAACAAATTTTTAGTCTTTTGGACTGATATCAATGTAGGGACAGTATTATATTTCCAAGTTAATGTGGCTAGCAAGAGAACTTGCAGGTAGTAAGTTTGTATGTTTAAGACCATAAGGTCTAGGAGCAGAAGTGGGTAATTCGGTCCAGCCATTCGGTGAGATCATGGTTGATTTAATCATTCTCAACTCCCTTTCTAATTGATTCCCTTTCTAATTAAAAGTTTATCCATTTCAGGTCTGAATTTAATTAACGGCCCAGCCTCAACAGCTATCAGAGGTACAGAATTCCACAGATTTAATATCCTCTGAAAGAAGAAATAGCTATCACTGTCTTAAATGGTGATCCCTTACACTGATGCCAGAATAATTAACTAATAAATCAAATTAACATGATTGTGATTGTAGGGTTGGTGATGGGGAGCCGTGGGGCAGTAGTAAATGTTTGCAGCTTGAGGAACTTTGAAACTGAGTTGAAGAACTCGAGTCTGAGTTGTAGATATTGTGCCACATGAGGGAGGGGACAAGTTTCCTGGGCGCTTTGCTCCTGAAGCCAATTACATTCTTCACATTGCCTTGCATCACTTCAGCATGTTGGAGCTGTCCAGATACAAATGCCCCTGCATCATCAGACCAAATGTCAAGGCTAAAGGGGTCCACTGCTGAGCAGGCTTCCTTCATCCCAACTGTGGAATCTGAGACTACTGAGCTGTAGAGGGAGGGGACAAAAAGATAACCTTTTCATGGCACATTGGTGGCATAGGTTACATTGCACTGAATATCGATACTCACTTTTCTGTAAATGCTAATTGTTTTGTAATCCAACTGTTTGAGTCTCCATCCAGCCCTAAATGTAACTGTGCCTCCATGATGCCTAGTATCATGTCAGTAGTGAATGAACTTTGGATTGATGACTATGTTGAGAGCCTGCTGCAACATGTGGAAGCAAGAGGAACAAGGGGTATAAAAAGTAATGATTTTTACTGGAATCACTGCCCCATTTGGTCAAACATCCCTGTTATTTATCTGACGTCTGTGTTCATAACTTTCGGTGTTAAGATAATAGGCATATAATGAATGTAATCTATAGATGTGTGCGTACCAGTTGTATGATTGGACTTATGGACAGGGAAGTTGAACTGCAGTTTGAGAATTGAATTCTAGAAATTAAAAATGAGGTAAAGGTTACAAAGCTCTTCGTGAATTAGTTGTGTTTTTTAATGCAACTCTTAAGGCTCTTTGAAGATGGAAAACAATTGTTTCCACCCAGTCTCATCTGCATCTCCAATCCCACCTCAATATGGTTATTTCTAATTTACCTTCTGATGCAAGCAAACAAGTTGTGTCAAATCACAGTTAAGGATTACGGCCTAAAGGTGTAACATAGAAACACTTACAGCAGAGAATGAGACACAGCCCATCTTTCCATTCTGTTTGTGCAGAAGGCTCACCACTGTCTTCTCGGTGCAGCCAGGAAGGAGCAAGAAAATACTGGCTCTGCCCTCCAAGAGTGAATAAAACAAATATTTTCATTACTGGCAAGAACAATTGAAACGACTGCAAGCCAATACCATGTTACAAAACAATATGAGTGAACTCTGCACTTGTGTCTGTGGGTGTTCATTTGTTAGACTGACAAATTACCTTAAGTGTGTGTGGTGATAAGTTGTGGTTTCCTGAAAGAAGCTATCGTTTATTTGTACCCTAACATAAGGATAAGCAAGCAATAAATATTGTAACTAAGATGTCTGTTATTGATGCATGTGTTCACCAGCTCTAGTAAATAATAATGTATGGTTTGAAAGTTCAGGGAATACTGCACTTTAAGAATTCATTGTGTTGAATGCAGTAATATAATCTGCCATATTTGTGTTAATATCCCAA
The DNA here is from genome assembly GCF_047496795.1 of Chiloscyllium punctatum. Classification (NCBI taxonomy): domain Eukaryota; kingdom Metazoa; phylum Chordata; class Chondrichthyes; order Orectolobiformes; family Hemiscylliidae; genus Chiloscyllium; species Chiloscyllium punctatum. The sequence goes on from NC_092778.1 coordinate 40,138,699, forward strand.
TGTTTGAATATGTAATATGTCTCCATTTTTCAGTAAGATTGTTCTTAAAGGTGCACTTTTTTTTCTGAAGAATCTTCATAAATTTGAAACTCTAAGAAATGAAAACGAGAAGGTCCTCAAGGCAGAAAATGAGAAAAATTGGTTTTCTCTTCAAAAATTGCATATGGAAGAAATAAAAGCACTTGAGGACAAGCAGGTAGACATTATATTGTTATGCTGCTTTTTTTTTGGAGGATTTACATGATTAGGGGACATATTATTGGAGATGGTAAGGATCGCAAATGCTGGTGTGTGTTGATGAAATGTGAAGCTGGAAAGGCACAGCTGGCCAGACAGCATTGGAGGAGCAGGAAAGTTGATGTGTCAGGGCAGGGCCCATCATCAAGCCTGGGGAAGGGGAAGAGATCTCAGAAATAAATAAAGGGAGAGTGGTGGGGCTAGGGGGAAGGTAGGTGGGATGGTGAAAGGTGGATGTATTTTTGTTAACCTGGATTGAATGATAAACTAATCAAAATGTTACAAGATTCAGTTTTCAATAAGTCGTGACTGATTTTGATTTTGGATCATTTTACCTCCATTTACCATCATCTTGCTTTACCATCAGGAGAAGGCAGGATATGATGGCCATTCTTGCAGCTTGCCATGAAGAAATGGAATTGGAAAAGTCCTTTTGATGATTCCTTGTGTTCCTCAAGGTTGTAGGTTCAAAGCTGTCATGAAGATAGGTTGTATTAGACTTAGTATTGTGCAGAGTATCAGGATTAATTAATGATCTCAAAATAAAGACACCCTTAGGTAGCAATGGCCATAATATGATTGAATTTACAGCCAGTTGTTGTGAAATCATCTTTTACTCCACAATTGCATGTTCCTCCTTTGTTGAAGCCTTGGGTGACTCTTCTTAATATCTTGTTTTTTGCCACACATTCCAGTATTGAAACTTGTTACAACATTTTTGTATAAAATGGTGCAATGTGAATGTAGCTTTTTACTTCTCTAGTGCTTGAATTGTGTTTTTTAAATTCTAAAACACATGATTTTCACAATAGACTTACTTATGTCTATTAAAAATTAGACTATGAAGTTTCAAAACTTTCTTTTGCAGTCAAGATTCAGACTGCCAGAACACTACATGAAGCTGGATGACAATATTAAGAAGTTAGCAGCCACATTTACTGATGATATGAATTGGATAGAAAAAGTCCTAAAATCAGAAATAATGGAACGGTTAGAAATGTTTTTTTCTATATTATATCTTTCCTTAAATTTCTACAAATATAATCTATTAATAAAGCATGGATCAAAGTATGTATGTATAGTTACATTTTAGAAGTAAGCTTCAGATGGATATAATTTTGCTAGTAACTTATTTCACAGTAACTTACAATTTTTTTAACATCAGAATATAAAAATATCCACCAGAGAAGGAAACTATTCAGACTATTTTGCTATGCTGTCTGTCTGAAAAAGTTAACTACTAGTTGCAAAACAGAAATTGATGGAGAAACTCCATAGGTCTGGCAGCATCTGTGGAGAAGGGGGCTTATTGGACCCAAAACGTTAGCTCTGCTTTCTCTCCACAGACGCTGTTAGCCAAGTTCGGTATCCATGAGGATGGCCTCAACCTGGAGCCTTGGGTTCATGTCACACTGCAGGTGACTTCTCTCTCTCGTGCTTTCTCGCTCGCTCGTTCACTTGCTTGCTCTCTTGCTTGCTCTCTCTCTTGCTCACACTTGCTCTCGTTTGCACTGTCTTGCTCGCGCTCCCTCTCTCTCGTGCTCTCTCTTTCTCTCTCTCACACAGACTCTCTCTCTCACACATACACCCCCCCCCACCAACTCTCAGGCTTATACTCCATCACACTCACACACACACACTTTACAAAGCTTGCACACACGTGAACACACACTATCTCATGTTCACTCACTCACGCATACTCTCTCTCTCTCTCTCTCTCTCTCACACACACACATGCACGTGTACACACGTAAAAGTCTATGGGATGAATTTGTATTTGCAGAATTATATTTACAGATACATTCTATCAAAAAATGCGCAATCTGCAGGCAGTCAATCCACGTAATATTTTGTAAATTCCACCTTGGAAGTAGAACCAGTCTGACTCAAGATTGGGATACAGACAGACTCTAACCTCATCCTATTAATGCATTGTCTGAACTGAGATGTCACCTTTTGTTTTAATAAAACTTTAAGCTATCTCAAGAATGTGACTTGAAAAACGTTTCTGGGATTTACATTCTGGGAACTGAAACCTGCAACTCATTCTAAAAGATGAAAGATTTAACAACAATCTAGGTTTGTTCAATATATCACTTCAGTTGCATAACACCAATCTTCTGCTATAAATTGTGTCTTATGATCCTGCTCCACAAATACCTGATGAAGGAGCAGTGCTCTGAAAGTCAGTTCTTCCAAATAAACCTGTTGGACTATAAGCTGGTGTTGTGTGATTTTTTTACTTTGTCCACCCAAGTCCAACACTGGCTCCTCCCCTATCATGTCCACAAATGCTACCAAACCCACTGAGTTTCTCTGGCAATTTCTGATCTTCAGCATCTGCAGTACTTAATTTTATTTTCACAATGATACAGTCTGAAAGACCAAAAGAAATAGGAGTAGAAATAGGCCATTCAACCCATTTAGTCTGCTCCACCAATCAATGAGATCATGACTGATCTGATATTCCTCAAATCCTCTTTACTGCTTTTTTTTTTCCCTGAACCCCTTGCTTACATTACTGACTAAAAATCTGCCTTTCTCAGCCAAGAATATATATAATGACCCAGACTCAAAAGTCTGCTGGAATAAACAATTCCACAGATTCACTACCCTGAGAGAAGAACTTCCTCCTCATCTGTGTCTTAAATGTGCAACCCATTATTCTGTTATTATATCCTTTGGTCCAAGAGCCTTCTACAAGAGGAAACAGCTTTTCATATCTACCCTATCTAATCCCCAAAGAATCTTGTATGTTTCAATAAGATTGCCTCTCATTTTTCTAAATTCCAAAGTACCACTTCATAACCTGTTGGACAAGGAAGTGTATTCATAATGCAGTCAAAACAGGTTGAGGGCCAATTTGCATATCCTTCCAATATACATGGTTGCAGGGACAAGTCACAGAGCATGGGATTTGATATCCATTCCAGTAGACTTGGGACCTGCCAGTTTGCCCTAACCATGGTCAGGATCGCACTGATATTGGCTTTTTGTTTATGTACTTTATATGCCACTTTTTCTTTGGAGCCAATTTTATCCTCACTTCTTTAATGATTATTCCTGACTCCTCCTCATTTAGCATGTTGCTATTTTCAATGGAACAAATAGTCCCATACCTCTGCCCTCTCCATAGCTCAGAACCTTTTTCCTTAATTTAAGTATAGCTCCAAGCCTCCTCAAAAATTTATGATTGAATCTGCTTTCAACATGTTTTCATGCAGCACTTTTATCTGTGTCCTCTACCTCCAAACCTTTCTGCCAGTGGAAACAATTTAGCTCTGTCTACAATACCAAAAGTCTTATTTTTGCTTATCCTTATTAATTCATCTTTTAACTCTCCCTGATCAGAAAGTCTCTCCACAGAACTGCGGTACCTTATCCTTGGGGTTATTACTCTAGTAACTTCTGTATTTTGTAGAGGGATTGAAATTGATTTGCAAAGTAATTTATGAACATTAAAACTTAAGTCAGCTTTTAATTAGCGATATCTAATACTTTGCTTGCTGTTTGACTTTTATGGATTTCCATAGATTGAAATCCAAATGTTACAGAGATTCCAATTCCTGAAAGCTCATGTGATGTTGGAGCAGAAACGTTGGGGGAGCTGGAATGGCTTAAGGATTTAATTAAATCACATCACCCTGAAATAGAACCAGAGAGTACTAAAGAAACAAAGTAGGTCTGGCACTATCTGTGGCGAGAGAAACAAAATTATCAAGAGTGTCCAATATGACTTCCTTAGAATTGAAGTTTCTGACTTGCATTACAAGGTTTTCTCAGGAAGAATGTTTACATAATTTTTCCTAAAAATTCACCTGCATTGAAGATATCCAGAATTGAAGGTGTTATTGATAGCAACGATGCTGCCTTTACACCTCCCATGACCATCATGGTGTATTTCTGAACATGAATAGATTCTAATCCTTTCATGTTAGTTAGTTTGTGACTACAGGCAGCACAGCATTGCAGGTCTCTGTCTTGTTTTCTGGCAGCAATTATGATTCATTCATTCTGTACTGGTTCTCTCTTGTCTTTTTCTACCAATTGTCATACAGACTAGCTTTTGGATGATTAAGGTTATTTCCTTCATAGTTACCTGCACCCAAACAGAGCTGCTGTTGTAGCTTTCAGTGGGAGTCTACTAAACACTGAAATGCTTTTAAGCTGATAGTTGCAATCCTTCCTCTACCTGGACCATGTATAATTTTATAGTACTTCCAGCATTTTGAGCAGACAGCCTTCATAGAGCTTCTTAGATTAGTTTTCATTACTTTGAAAAGGACAGCAGTCCAGGAATATAAAATTGACTTTTGCCAAACAAAACAAAAATGTATTATCAGTGGGCAAGAACAAGTCCTATGGAATATTTGTGTTCCTGGCTTCAATAAATATTACTAACTTTCTCAAAAGTTTGTGTTCGTTCATAATAAAAATGGATGATGGCCAAAATACTCGAGGTCAGGAAGCATCAGAAAGGGAAATGAGCTTTCTTTTTCTTGATCAGTTTTTGCATGCATCTTTATTTGTTTTCGTGACATTGATCGTATGGTTTAGAAGAAAGTGAGGACTGCAGATGCTGGAGATCAGAGCTGAAAATGTGTTGCTGGAAAAGCCCAGCAGGTCAGGCAGCATCCAAGGAGCAGGAGAATCGACGTTTCGGGCATGAGCCCTTCTTCAGGAATGAAGCCCTTCAGTTTCCTGAAGAAGGGCTCATGCCCGAAACGTCGATTCTCCTGCTCCTTGGATGCTGCCTGACCTTCTGTGCTTTTCCAGCAACACATTTTCAGCTCGTATGGTTTAGAGCCAAGTAAGAAAGTCTGAAATTCTTTTCAAATAGAAATTGTTCAGACCAGATTTATTTTCAATAGTTAATCAGTTGAAGATTCAGTATCATTAACTAAGAATTAGTCTGCAGTCAATTTGTTGCTGGTGACTTTCAAATAAGAAATGAACCATTTTGCAAAGGGTATGGTAACTGTTCGCTTCATCCTTATGCAAAATTGACTTAATGCAACTTTCCCATAACAGAATGAAACAAGGCACCCAACTTGGAAACAAAATGGATGATTTACATGAACGTCTAAGTGTTGCTTTAGCAACTCTTCAAGAAGCATTAGGCACCTTACAAGAAGACCTTAAAAGTGAGATGAAAAAGGTAAGAGTTTTTGACTAAACCTTATTGAGAACTTGTTTGCTGTTAGTCTAACGTAAGTTCATAAAAGATAAAACATTAAATTCACTGAAGTAAAAACACATTAAATGATAGATGTGAGCATTTTCCCCTTAATTGTCTCCCTTGATCTTCTTCCCGTAATACTTATACAACAATAAAAACAATTAGCTTGAGTACAGTTCAATAGGTGCCAGCAGTCCTCTCGTTTCTGATAAGCAGAACTCGACAATAAATTTAATGGGCTATACTTTAATTGGCTTCAAAGATAACAGATTTGCACTCCACCCAGCCTGCTCCCAAACATCCAAACAATCAGAAAAAAGCAAAAGAAAACCGATATTTGTTTAGCACTTTGTATGACTATAGAGCCACTGGTTAAATACATGGGGATCTTAAGGAAAAAAATGGATTAGTTTGGTGAGGTACTTCACCCATATAAAATATTTATATTTTAGATTTAAATGTTGCTAATTAAATAACCTTCATGTGTTAAAGATTTACTATATAGCAAAAATACAATTGTTCTAAGATGAAAAGAAAAGATATGGACCCTTAGGTAACAACAATAATCATAAAACAAAACTTCTATTTCTAGTTGTCTCATATTAACTGGGTACTATCACTGTCATTGAACTTCTCATGACGTAGTGCTAATATTGAGACAGTAATTTTGCAACAATAGAATAATTGTTATGTGCAAATAGTACTGTTCACATCAATCAACTGATCCTGTCTTTCTTTTTGATTATATATATTAAAAATAGCACACACGCTGAGATAAAGTTTCATTTTCACTACATACAATCTGACAGATTCGATTTCTTACACATTATGAACTAGCCAAATTTTCATTCATGAGATTCCAGTAAATAAATTGTCCATTAAAACTGAAAATGGATATATCTGTAATATACAGACATGCCACAGTGAAAGCAAGATAGCTTCTGAGATGATGGGTTTAAGTCTCAGTACACAAATTGGCTGCCATTTCTTCTGCATTCAAAGCCTTTTGAATGTACCTTTTGCATCTCATCATTAAGGTGTCATATGCTTCCTACAGAGTTACTCACATATTCATTTAAATAATCCATTTGTTTGAGAGTCAGTCCCTTGCTTGACTCTCATGAAAAAAATCGCATCAAGTCCATTTTGCAGAAGAAGCAGCTTTGAAAACTATATGGCTACCATATCTTCTGCTAAAAGGTACAATTTAAAAATGATTGAATTGGCTGTAATGAACTTTGAAACATTATTGAGGTCAATTAGGTTTGATATAATGCATGCTATTCATGTTTTTTTCTTTGTTACTATTTCTGACATTCCAACAAAGAAGTTCTAGTCCATTTCGCTTTGAATGGGGTATAAATCAATTGTCTCTGACCATTTACCAAAGATGAAGGGCTTTTGCCCGAAACATCGATTTCCTGCTCCTTGGATACGCCCTGACCTGCTGTATTTTTCCAGCACCACTCTAATCTTGACTCTAATCTCCCGCATCTGCAGTACCCACCTCTGCCATTTACCGAAGAGCCCTATGAAGCTGATTGGCCATCAACTTCATGTAGTTCTATCTGTTGCTGTCAATCCTGTGTTGAGGGAATGGCCACCATTGCTTATCTGCCCTTTTCAGCTCTCCCATATCCTTCTGATGTTTGAAGGCACCTCCTTCAGGTGCTTCTGAAGCCTTCTTCCTGAGGCTTTTCCTCAGGGCAAGTGGCTACCATTTGTTTTTGCCAGCCTGGGAACAATGCCCCTGTGATACCAGAGAAGTGGCAACCCATTTCAGAGCTTGTCTGAGTCCCCATTCAACTTGCCAGTAGTGTAGCCCCAGGTGTACCCTGTTACTAATTGTTCAATCCCTCTTTGCCTGACTGACTCTATTAAGGGGACTGGGTGATGTCCAAGTGTAGCCATCGATGTCCCCTCACTCTTCACCTGCCAGTCTTTAGCTAGTCTGTTTCTGAAGGCAGGGATGACTGTCAAGGAAACCAGAATTGCCCAGCTGAATGTTGCAATTGCTTAATTTAACAATGATTACAGAACTAAGGGATATCAATAGAAATTTGGGAGCACCTTAGCAAAACTTAATGATTAGATTTTTTTCTATTAGAGTAATAGATATAAAGAGTAAAATCATGACAAAATCTGTGCTCCATAAATAATTATTTTCCTGCAAAAAAGCTGGACAAATTTCTGTTCAAACTTAGAATTTTAGAGGACAAGTAGGGATTTTGGTGATCGTTTACTCAATGGAACAGCCTTCTTGGGGTAAGGGTCTTTACGTAAACCTTCCTTATCTCAGTCCTCATGAATACGTGAGTACTGCATGTGTACTGTTGTATTATGATCTCTTTCCTCTGAATTCCTTTGAAAGTCAGATGGCGATTCCCCTTTGACCTCTTGTAAATAGCACCTAACTGTTTGTTGCAGGCCTTCATTGATAGGGGAACAAATTGTTTGGTTGCCATCCAGATAGCAATAAAATATTAAGGTGAGAATGTTGTATGATAAGGGTGCCCAAAATTCATTGTGCTCTCTAATGATAGGAAATTGCAAGATTTACTTGTGATATAAAATATGCCTTGTTCAATGAATACTACCCTCAACTTTTGCACAATAGACTCAAGAAATGCAAGCAAAATTTGCTGAGTCAAAAACTGAACAAGATACCAAGTTGAAGGAAGATTTCCAACACAGGTAATCAGAACAGATTTGTACTGACAATTTCTAAAACAGGATTTTAAAATCCTGCATGTCTCAAAGTAAATGTTATAAACTTCGGCAAAAAAAATTAATCTGAATTTTGAGAAAAAGGAAGAATAAATATTAAAATGTTTATGTTACATAAACCCAACAGCTTTCAAGGTTAAAATGTTAAATTTTCAGTAGCACTAATCATTATTGTTTATTCTTCTTCATTTATGTAGTATTTATATTACGGATACAGGTAAATTGGCCAACAAGATCATGCTGGTGGTTACCTCCAACACAAGTCCCCTCCTGCTCTTTGTCATCTCACCTGATCAACATATCCTGCTTTCCTTTTCATCCTCATGGGCTAAGTGTTTATGTGCTGAGGCAAGATGTGTGTTTTGGTAGGGAATGGAGAAATATAAAACTGATTGCTGGTCTACCATCTTACCTTACACCCTTGAGCTCACCTCATTATACTAGGTAGACATTAACATTGGCAATCCATCTACCCTTTTTAATTAAATATTTAAGTGTCTTTGAGACATTAACAAGGGTAGTGATCTGAGTAATACACTACCCATGTCAAAATACTTTTGGTATGGGAATGTATATTTCAATGACCCATATGAAAAAAAAGATAGGAAGGAGGGTCACATTATTTCAAGATTATCCTGCATACATTAAGGGCACATACCTCAAGATGTTAAACTTTCGCCCCACTTCCTTCTATTGCACCTGACTGCCAGAACTTCTCCCATCATCCAATTTCTTCCATTCCCATTCACTTTTCCATCCAAATATCTAGGACATATCTTTTTGGGGAGGAATGATCCTTTTTGGGCTGCCTTTAGGATCCCTTTGGCACCCATTGCTGAGCCCTGGTACAGCACCATGCTGAGGAGCAGAAGTCCCAAAATTGACTAATTTATCTCACCCAAATGCAAGATGGCTGGGGTGTGGCGAGGGGTTGGGGGCAGGCTTTTTCAGTGTGTGTTGTACTGACTGATTTTCTTTCCAAGCAGGTGGTGAAATGGTCTTTATTTCCCCCATTTAAAATGCAAGTGTAATTTCACCTTGGTAGGTCAATCAACTTGGTCTGCACTTGCGCTGCTCAGCCATGATGAATATTGAAATCACTCAGCCAAACCGTATTCTCTAACCTTGCCACCTTCAGTGCTTCCTCAAAGTGCTGTTTTAACATGGAGCAGTACTCATTCATCAGTCAAGGGTGGATGGTACATGGTAATCAGTAAGGGGTTGCCTTTCTTTATGGTTATCATTTTATTTTAGTCTAAACTCAGATATCCATGTCTATTATTTATTTCCAGCATTTCTTAAATTCCTACTTTTAATATTGTTGAATTTAAATTATTAAGGTTTGCATTTAGAAATTCTTTCCAAGAGATCATTATATTAATTAATTATTTGTGTAAATGCAGAAGAGTGCTTTCATTAATCCAGTAAAATTGTGCAACACATGTATTTTGCTAAAACTGGGAAATTTGTTATTATGGCCAGCACACTTATATAATGATATTTAACAAAATCTCTTTTTATTCTTTGTATTTTGAGATTCTTCCTTCACTATTTACATAAGATTAATTTTAGCACTATGTACAATGAGTGCAAAATCATAAGTATAACAATTTTTCATCAATTTTATAAAAATAAAGTTTGTGAAATAATATTGTTCAGACACTAAAGATTCACTGCACAGAACTGAGATAAAACTATTTTGTAGTAACAGATTTCTTGTAAATATGGGAAAGGTCACACTTCTCCTTGATCAACTGCAATCACAGTTATCTTGAAGCAGATGTCAATGTTGTTTATTTAAGGAGTTTAATGTGATCACTTCTCTGCATTTTATCAACTGTCTGCTTCAATCTCTGTCAAAATCACTTTTTAGTTTATATTTGCATTCAAGATTTTATTCTATCAGCACAAAAACTCTTAATCGTTTGATTTAATTCATCTTCATCTTATTACAGGTCAATTAAAAAGATATGAATATATTTTGAATTTAAAAACATTGCAGTGATCTAAATAAAAAAGTAGCGTTTTTTTTCTTTTTTTCTAATGAATTGCTAAGAATTTTAAGGTAAACCTATTAATTTAGATAATTCTTTGCACTTTATTGGACAGTGCAAAACATGGTATTGGACAGATCAGTTCCAGTATCTCTACAGCATAAAATGAACAGAGTAGAAAATGTTAATGCTTGCATACTTAGGGATATTGAGTCAGTCTGTCGGACCATGGGAACATTGTTTGCTGATATCTATCGAATTAAAGAGGAGACCCCTGGAGAAATTGCAAAGATCAAAGAAAATTTGATGGTTGTAAGTTCAATATCTAATTATATGTACTTTGTTTAAACTATCATAGAGCTAATTTGGAATTAATTATAATTAAGGATGAAATTTGCTTCTTTTAAATTGGTTTTTATTTATTGTACTTTTGGAGATATTATTTAGCACAATTTCAACGGAGGCAGTAAATACTGTATCAGATCTTTTTATGCTAGAAGCAGTCCAGAATCGCAGTTACAGAAGGTGTGCAATATGTCATGACCATACCAGGCATGTCCTCAGTGTGAGTTACAAATTTGTACAGCTTGTTTAGTTCCCCTTTAACTATGAATGTTTATATTTTTGGAAGAAACAGCAGCAAAGCTTTAGTTTTATACAAGGGAAAGGTAGTTTATTGTGAAACTACTGTTGCAGCGATTCAGGAAACTTTGCAAAAGTTACTAGCTTAAAAAGAAAGAATACAAAGGTTAAAATAGGTAAAGGTAAAATATATTTTGCAAGAATAACTTAATATCAGTCTCTAAGATTATGATATTATCATGATTTCTTAAGACATTTGTAAAATATTTTGCCTATCTAAAAGATTATCTTTCTTAAAGTATACGTAATCTTGCACAGTCGTAACAGATATAAATATGGATAATTTAATAATCATTTTATCTGAATAATGATATAATTAACTTAGCCTCTCACTGGAGCCAGTACAACAATGCAAATTGAAGTTTTTATTATAGTTTACTCATAGATTTAATGGCTGGGTTTCTACTCACATGAAAAATATCACTGAGTTTCAGATGTTCACAAGCAAAGCTTGTGAAACTGCTTGCGTGCTGTTTATATTTTTCTATGGTGGGATGTAAATGGTATAACATGGCACTATGTTATTACAACTCACAAGCTGTATCTGTCTTGACATAAAACTTTACTTTCAGTTATGTTGTGCCTGTAAGTGTACTATTAAAATTGGAGCAAGGCACGTTGGAAGAGATTTGCTGACCTTGGAGATCCATGAGCTTAATGGGCTGGATGTGATGCAGAGTGACACCAACAGTCTGGGTTCAATTTCTGTACTGGTTTAGATCACAATCAAGGTCCCACATTCTCAATCTTGCCTCTCACCAGAGGCATGGTGACCCTCAGTTATCCTATAATAAGAGAGGAGCCCTATGGTCATCTGGGAATATGGTGACTTCATTGACATTGGGTGAAATGTCATCAGATGTGAAACATAAATCATTGAATTGCTATGCAACTTAAATGTTACAGCGTGTTTTTCCATTTAAAATAAATTACTTGAAAACTGTTATTTTGTTTTGAGCTACATGCTAGTGGATTTTATTCAAGTCAATTAGAAATACACCATGGTTTATTTCTTAATCTTCAAGATTTAAATATGCTTTTTGAATGTTGTACTTGACACTATCCATCTGTGCTTTTTAAAATTCATTCTTTAAGGAATGCTGTAAGATATGGTCAAATTACATAAAAAAAGGATGTATTGATTTTTCGTTGCAGGTTCCATATATCTGAACATTAGATGAGGACAATTTAAATTTAAAATAAACATCTAAAAATATGTAGTCATGAATCCTGTCCACAGTCATTATTTTGTTCATACATGGGGAGTGTACAGATTGGATGAGGTAATGGAGAGTTCCAGTGGAACTGCAGGTAGAGAACAACAATGATTGTTAAATGGTGCTTTTAGAGTAAGAGTAAAATTCTAGCTCAAGTAGTTGTTAGGTTTTAGATTAATGAGTATAAGTAGCTGCAGTAATTCAAAACAACCTATTTTTTGATATGCTGTATGCAATAAATATTGTAGAGGCACGGTACAAAATCCAGTCACTAGGGAATCTTAAACCTATATTACATTATACAAGTAATTATTTTGATGGTGTTATAGCTTATAAACTTGACAGACCCTTGTCTGCATGTGCCTTTGAAAGCTATTCTGTCAAAATTTGAAGAATGCAACTATATCCCTCATTAGTGCAGAAACATTTGTTGGTGAACAAATGCATGAGACACCACTGTGGTTAAACCACGCACACAAAAAAAGTCAGATTATCTTCAGTAAAACATTATCTTAAGCTTTAAAACAAACTGTTTAAATGGAAGTCAACAAGATAATTGAAATGTTCATTGCACCTTGTGAGATTTATAAAACTTCGAAAAACCTCCTGGAGAGACAATTGTCAAAGATCAAACTGATAACTTTTCTGCAGTATTGATCAACTAGAGCTCTAAGAGATCCTAAATGTGCATCGAATCTGCAAGTTGTTAAAACTGCACAATTAAAATTGCTTAAACATCAACTTCAAGCAATGCGATGTCAAAGCTGCTTTATCAAAAATGTGTGGTCAAATAAATGCCATGTTAAAAGTTATGATAGATCATGTCCTTTTATTCTTGGGAATCAAAAGTTATCTTTTAGTGTCATACAAAATGAATAGAATTTAATCTTTATAATAAATTTAGAATAGAAAATTACTTCACATAAACTGTAGTTGCATATAATTAATACATTTACTTTGAAACATTTTTCATATTAAAACATGACTGCTATTCTAAAATAATCAATTTTAAAAGATGCTATTGCTGAATTGAGCTATATTGGTTCAGAATGTGACTTGTTCAAGGAAAGAACTAACACAGACAGTGGTTCAATTTGTTCTGACATTCTGATTTGTTTTTGCCTGCAGAAGGCAAGTTCACAAGGTTAACTAATGTTGAATTTATTTAAGGTCAGGAAGAAATTTCATGTAAATGTTTCTTTTTGATTTTACTTAAATGGGTGTTTGACTTGGATTACTTCATTTAATTCAGGAGATTAAATTGTCATCTTGCAGATAGCCAAATGATGAAGGGTAGAACACTGGAGCCGAGTCTTTACTCACTTACCAGTTTTTATTTAAAGAGACACGCTGCATGTCATGCAGCTTCAACATAAAATCTCCACCTATCTGTTTGTAAAATACTTTTAATCAACCTGTTAGGACATGTTGTTGACTCACCTTTGGGGCAGGTGGAACATGGAGCCCCATATGTAGAAACACCACCACTGAATTACAAGGAACCAATGAGATTACTCAGTACATGCATAAGTGAAACCTCAACTTCTGTCATCATGAATACAGTTAATCCAGATTAGTAAAACAATGTTCACGAGAATGAATTCCCTCAAGCTCTCCCATTTCAGAACTGTGTACCTCTGGCAGGAATTGGATTGTTATGTAATTGGACTTTCAGCTAAACTCATATTGGCAGAATGGGGGAAAGGCCTAAAAAAATTCATGCTCCAATTGTCCCTACCCAATCACTGAGCAAACTATATATTTCCTGTGAAATGGATTGGATTGGTGGGCCAAGTTGCTGTTGCTACTTGACACCTGGAAAACTTTACAATCTCTGTAATATTGGTCTAGACCTTCCAGTCTGTGGATTGTTGGAAACTTTGCATGTGACCCAAAATGCATGTCAGGACCCTGCAGAAGTATTGAAGCATTGACCTTGTGGGAGTTATCCAGGAAGTTTGAACTTCTGCCAGAGGTGTAGAACTCCAAAAGATAAATAAGAGTGGGACAGCATTTGAACAATGATTGCTACTCCTGAAAGGATCTGGGCAAATTCTTCTGAATTGTAACTTTTCCTGTTGTTATTCAATGATTGACTTTTATTTTTTCAAATTGTATGCTGTTTTCTAACCACAATAATTCCTGCTGTTGACTGGAAGGACCTTGGGGACATTTACCCATACCTATATGACTGCTGGCTGTTCCTGACATCTTGCTAATCACTGGGTCTTGTAGCCTATCACCACAAAAAATCCCAGTTGCCCACATTCCTGTGGTCACAAATCTAGATTGGTCGCCCCTCCAGCACATTTAACATAAACGTTAAAAATCAATAAGGTGTCAGTAAGAATGCCTATGTGAAATAATAAACCTCTATAAATTATTGAGGTAGATTTTGTAAAACCTCTGACAAGTTGTTAGCTTGAAAGTAAAGTGTTTTTATTTAGTATAAGTTTTCAATCTTTTGCACAATCTCTGTACATCTCTCTGATACACCAATACTTCTTGTATGATGTTCAATATCAATAACCTATTCAGAAATTCTATGAAATATATTTCCCCTTCTAATATTATTCTTAAATGTTTCCTGAAAAAAAGTAGTGCTAGTTATTTCAAATGTCAAACGTTTTACCAAATTTCTTTTAAAGTTTGCTTGTTTAAAAAACATTTCCATTGCCACATCTGCACCTCACATTTAATTGTTACTTTTTGAATTGATGTCATAGTTAACTGTGATGTCATGTTTTACACTTAATCAATTTTAAGCCCTTTCTCCATGTTAATTCATGCTTTTGATCCCTTTGAGCTCCTTCCTGCCTCCATCATTGTGAAAGACATAGTGATTGTACCACATAAGGTAAGGGAAAGTGGATGATGAAGACTTTCATTAACCCAGCAGGAGTCATTTCGATTTGCATAGCAATGGTTGTGCTGTTATACTCATACTTATTTCACTGAACACATCCTTCTTTCCCTGGATAGTAGCCATTAGGTGAATGGACTGATCAGGTTTAATGAGGAAGAGTTATAAATGTGATGGTTGAATTGTTAACTGTTGAATTAATAGTGTTCGGCAAACAGCTGTAGGACCACAGAATTTCTGTTTGCAATGCCATGGTGCCTTACCCATCTGCCCTCAGATTTTGTAAAGTTACTGTGGAGTTCTCTGGGAGCCATGAAAAGAGACGGATTCCTCTTGCTCTTCCTTGGAGGGATGGTAATGGGTCTGCATCTTAATTCATTTTTCTGTTGCTTCATTTGTCTCAGCAGTCTGATGTTGTGAAAGGAAGAGAAGACTAAAACTATTCTGGATATCCTTGATGGAATCAATCTTTGGATGGATGTGAAGTGAACTTGAACAATCCAGTGCTTGCTCTGTTATGCCCGACGTGATCCTGTAGCTCCTATTACAACTCACATTTGTTCAATATTGGAAACATAAGAACAAGCCCATTTTTTACTGCTCTGCCTTTATAATTGTGGCTGATTATTTATATCAATGCCACTCTCCAGTTGTAAATTGGGTAGCTCTTATCTGCTCAAGGCCAGTCATTGAGGGTCTGTAGAGTTGTGCAGACCTGCAGGAGATGTGACAGCTGAAGAATAAATGAACTATGGGCAATTTTTTTCAGATATGCATGATAACTTTTCATCAGTCACACTATACCTGAACATAGAAGACATGGAGCTGCTTGTGAGGAATGAAGACTGGAGTTTGATATGAAGGCATCTTGATTCTTTGCAGGAATCAGGCAATGCAGTCAAACTAATAATCCATTGTATTTGCCTGGCTTTGTCTGTGGCAAAGTAGACCCAAGTGGCAGCTCAGCTAATTGTGGCATCAGTCACTTTGGAAATATGGCAGATTGTGAAATTGTGTAGCTGTTCCCAGCAGATTCTTGGAAGGAGCTGAATATAAATAAATTTAGGGTGTGGTAAACTTAATGGCTGTGGCAATGTGTACCTACATAGTCACTTTGGTAGAGGTCTTGTTCCTGGAGATTGTCAAGCCTATAATGACTAACCATGAAAGCTTGACACTTCTTAGGCACCATTAAACTGTTGGTTTAAGGAAATTCACCCACTACATACCATGTACTGTGGGTACTGTCTTCTTCTAAGCTGGAGCTGTGTCCATTCCCTCTGTCCAATGTAACCACATGTAGCTAGAGCAAAGTCAACTCATGTGGCTGCTGCTGTGTCACCTCGTCAGATTGTCAAGCTGTAACAGTTGCTCACATGCTGCACTGAAGATGAGATTGAGATGAGTAAACTCCAAAGAAGGTGAAAGTACTTCCAGAAAATTGGAAATGATCTTCAAAGCAATGAATTCAGGCTTTCAGAGCAAATCCTCTATGAATAATTCTTTCATTAAGGCTGCTCCCAAGCTTTTCGCTTATACTCCATTAAGACTCCCCTGCATGTAAGTTTCATTGGTCAACATGGACCTGGTGGGCTGAAGGGTCTATTCACGTTCTACTTTTTTATGTCATATTCATTGCTGCTTGTGTGACTGACTCCAGTGAGTTTTGCACAGCTTTTGTGCTGCTTGTTAAAGGTAACATGCTTTGATAATATTGCCTCTCTCTCTCTATATATATATTGCAGAGAGTTAGCTGACAGCTTTTTGGGGATCCTCTACACTGACTCTGCTGCTCCCCTGCTTGGTGTGCTGCAGAAAATTGAACTTCAGGTCTTGAGACTTGAGTGGCAGCTGGAGTAGCTGTGTTGCACTCACAAGGCTAAGAGTTTTGTGGATAGCATGTTCAGCAGGGTAGTCACTCTGCAGCCGAAGGTGCTGGAGGGAGAACATTAATCAAATCTACCAGCTCAGCAAGCAAACTTGCAACCTGATCCACAACCTGAGCTACAAATCTTCTCCAAAATCAGAGAACATTAATGTGAAATAAATGCTGGAAAAGCACAGCAGGTCAGGCAGCATCTGAAGAGCAGGAGTTTTGATGTTTTGGGCATAAGCCCTTCATCAGGAATGGATGACTGCAAGAAAAACAGGCAAGTAATGCAGGAGACTCTTGGCGTTCTGCTCACAAATTGTTTTTCCATTTTGATGAGGGTGCTGGTTCCTTGAAAGAGTGCAGTCAGAGTCTGTTTATGGCACCATGAATGGCTTAGCACTATAGGAGGGGAGAAAGAATAAAGGAAGCACAATAGCGATTGGGGTTCATTAGTTAGGGAACAGACAGGTATCTCTGTGGCCGTAGACTAGGCTGTTATGTTGCCTCCCTGGGCCTGGATAAAGTTGTCACAGAATAGTGGCAGGACATTCTTCTGGGGGAGGGTGAATAGCCAGAGGTCATGGTTTGCATTGGTACCATTGACTAGTGGAAAGGATGATGTGGTATTGCAGTCAAAATTTAGAGAGCTAGGAAGGAAATTAGCAAGCAGGATCTCGAACAAAGTAATCTCTGGATTACTCTCAGTGCTAGTTCAAGTGAATACAAGAAGTAGAAGAGTAAGGCAAATTAATGTGTGGCTGGAAAGTTGATGCATGATTGGAGGGCATAGATTTCTGGGACAGTAGGACTGGCTTTATGGAAGGTGATGCCCATACAAGCCGGATGGGCAAACAGAGTGGGGACTGAGTTATTGGCAGAGTGCTTTGGTAATGCAGTTAGGGGTGGCTTTAAAGGAACTTGATAGGAGTGTGGGAACCAAGAGAAAATATCAAACAAGAATAGTAAGGTTCACAAAGTAATTGGGGAGGCAGATCACATTAAAATAGAACGTTAATAAGAGAAAAAGGAGAATGGGAGAACATAATGAAGTCTAAATCAGGGTTACTATGCTTGTCAATGAAGGCACAGATTATGGTTATTAGGGAAGTTGCAGGTGCAGATTGCCATGTGGAAATATGCTGTGGTGATAACAGAGACCTAGCTCAAGGAAGAGCAAGATGGCATGTTAATTATCCTTGGTACAAGGTGGCCAGGAATAATAGAAAAGGAAGCAAAGGTGAAAATGATAGAGAATGACAATGATCAATCCAGCGTAAGAAAAGTGGCGGAGTACTTACTTTAATGGGGAAGAACAGAGCTTGGCCAAATAGACTGGGATAAAAATTTAATGGGGAAAATTGTAACTGAATAATGAGTTTGTTACCATCAAAGATGTGATGGTTCACGGACAGTCAAGATATATTTCCTTGAAAAGGAATGGTAAGACAAATCCAGAACTCTGGATGAAAAAAAGAGTTAGAATTTGAAAAACAAAGTGTGTCTATGACAGATGTTGGTTAGAAAATAAAATTTAGACCTAAGAGAAATACAGAAAACGCAGATAAGATGTGAGAAAGCATATTAGAAAAGTAAAGAGGAATTGTGATAAAGGACCGGCAACAGCATAAAAGGGAATCCCAAAGTCTTCTACATACCCAGTAGTAGTAAAAGAGTAATAAAAGGAGGAGTCAGATTGGTTGTGGACCAAACAGGTGATTCACACAAAGAGACAGGGTACTGGTTGAAATTGTAAATTAATACTTTACATCTATCATTATGAAGGAGTTAGATGCTACCAATGCCATGGTAACAGATGAGGAAACTCTGACACTAGAGCGGTTCAAATTTGAAAAAGAAGTGGCATAGTTTATTGGTACTTAATGTTGACAAAAGCCCAAGAACAGAATCAGAAGTATTTAAAGATATTGAAGAAATTCAGATTGGAAGTTGTAGGGGCACTAACCAAACTCTCTCACTCCAGTGTAGGCTAAGGAAGGTACTAGAAGACTGAAGTATTGCAAATATCATGCCCTTGTTCAAGAAAAGTTGTAAGGATGAATACAGAAATTACAGACCAACCTGTTTAAGTTCAGTGGTGTGGAAGCTTTGAAAAACAATTATGTGCAATGGAGTTAGTAGTCACGTGGAAAAAGGTGGATTATTTGGAAAGAGTTAACCTGGATTTCTAAGGGGGAAATCATGTTTAACTAACTATTGGTGTTTATTTAGGAAGTAATGGAAAGGGGCAACAAGGGTAATACTGTTAATGTGGTGTACTTCCATAAGGTTTTTGAAACAGTGCCCCACAATAAACTTGTGATAAAAGTTATAGCTCATGGAATAAAAGGAACAGTGTCAATGAAGATACAAAATTGGCTGAGAGATAGGAAACAGTAATTGAAAATGGATATTTTTCATGTCAGAGAAAGGTTTATCATAGGGTTCCCCAGGGATTGATATTGATTACTTGCTTTTCTTGAAATAGAACATAGATACTGATACAGTAGCTCAGTGGTTAGCATTGCTGCCTCACAGCGCCAGGGACCCAGGTTATATTCCAGCTTTGGGCGACTGTGTCTGTGTGGAGTTTGTGCATTCTCCCCATGTCTGCGTGGGTTTCCTCCAGGTGATCCAGTTTCCTCCTGCAGTCCAAAGATCTGCAGGTTGGGTGGGTTGGCGATGCTAAATTGCCAGTTGTGTCCAGGGATGTGTAGGATAGATGGGTTAGCTATGGGAAATGCAGAGTTACAGAGATTGGGTAGGGGAGTGAGTCTGGGTGGGATGCTGTTCGGAGTGTTGGTGTGGACTTGTTGGACTGAATGGCCTGCTGTAGGGATTCTATGATTCTATTATGATTAATGATCTAGACCTTGTAAGCAGGGAACAGTTTCAGAGCTGAAGGACGATATGAAATTTGGAAGCATTGTAAAATGTGAGGAAGGTAGTGTCAAACTTCATGGCAGATGAAGTATAATGCAGAGAAATATGAGATGATACATATTAGTAGGAAGAACATGGACAAACAATGCAACATAATGGGTATAATTCTATCATCAACTCCCAGATAGTTTAAAAAATCTATGTACCACCTCTTTAAATACCTGCAGTGGTTATACCCTTCATGACTCCCAGGAGTAAAGAATTCCAGACCTTCACAGGCCTTTCGAAGAAGAAATTCCTTTACATCTCAGTTTTAAATAAGTGTCTCCTCATTTCATAGCTATGCCCCTCGATTGAGGTTTCCCTATTCGTAGACACATTTTTTCAGCATCTGTTCTGTCAAGACCCTGCAGAATCTTGCTTGTTTCAAAAGTTATGTCTCATTCTTCTAAACTCTGACAAATAAAGGTCTAACCTGTTTAACTGTTCTTGATAAGTCGATTCCTTCATCCCGAAATCAGTCTAGTGAAACTGTTTTTGATCTGCCCTTAATATCAATAAATCCTTTCTTAATTACAGAGACCAAAACTATACATTATGTTCCAGGTTCTGCCTCACCAACATTCTGTACAGTTGTAAATTCTTCTAAATTCCCCACTTTTTCCTCCTTTAATAATGGGTTATAGCATTTTTCGAAAAGCAGATGTTTGGCTAACTGGCCCATCATTTCCCACATCCTGTCTCTTGCCCTTGAATAGGGCCTTGAAAGAGGAGTTGAAAGTGGGCTGGTCAGCCATGATCTTTTTGAATGGCACAGAAAGATTGATGGGCCATTTGACCAACTCATGCTCCTATTTGTTATGTTCTTAACTTCTAACAGGGGTGCAGCAGCAATGGGACATAGGCGTGCCTGTGTACAGATTGTTGAAAGTGGCAGGGTGGGTGGAGAGCAGTTAATAAGGCATACAGTATCCTGGGCTTTATGATTGGACAGTAAAGTACAAGAGCATGGGGGTGATGCTGAACTTGTACATGCCAATTGTTTGATCCCAGCTGGAGTATTGAGTCCAATTCTGGGCACCACACAATAGGAAGGATGTGAAGACTTTGGAGCGAGTGCAGAAGAGATTTAAAAGAATGTTTCCAGGGATGAGAAATTTCAGTTATGATGATAGATTGGAGAAGTTAGGGCTGTTCTTCTTGGAGAGCAGAAAGCTGAGATGAATTTTTAGAATTTTTAAAATTATGAAGGAGCTGGATAGAGCTAGATAGGGAAAACTGTTCCTGCTCACCTTAAAAGGATCAAGAATGTTCGGCAAAAATGTAAAGCAATTTACAAAAGATGAAAATGCAAAGTGGGAAGAAAAGCTTTCACACAGTGGTTTGGCTTTGGAATGCACTGTCTGGAAGTGTGGTGGAAGTGGGTACTGCAGATGCTGGAGATTAGAGTCAAAATTAGAGTGGTGTTGGAAAAGCTCAGCAGGTCAGGCAGCATCCGAGGAGCAGGAAAATTGACATTTCAGGCAAAAAATGAAGGTTTTTGCCTGAAATGTTGATTTTCCTGCTCCTCAGATGCTGCCCGACCTCCTGTCTGGAAGTGTGCTGTGTTCAACTGATTTGGAGATGCCAGTGTTGGACTGGAGTGTACAAAGTGAAAAATCACACAACACCAGGTTATAGTCCAACAGGTTTAATTGGAAGCACACCAGCTTTCGGAGCGACGCTCCTTCATCAGGTGATTGTGGAGGGCACAATTCTAAGGCACAGCTGTGCCCTCCACAATCACCTGATGAAGGTGCGGTGCTCTGAAAACTAGTGTGCTTCCAATTAAACCTGTTGGACTATAACCTTGTGTTGTGTGATTTTTAACTGTGTTCAACTGAGGCCTTCAAAAGGGCTTTGGGTGATTTAATTAAATAGAAATAATGTGCAAGGTATGGTGAAAAAGCAGAAGATTGGTATTAATTCCAGATGCTCATTTAGAGAGCCAGCGACACAATAAATTGAATGGCCTCAGCCTGCACCTAATGATTCTATGTTTGCAATCCATTTTCTCAATTTACCTTGAGAACATTATAAATAATTTATAGGATGAAAATTAAAGATCCGTTTGCTTCTGTGCGGTGAGGCTATCGTAAGTTAATTGTAGGACCATATGATAGTAAGTCTCACCATATTATGGAAAGTTATGCTCCCAGTCAGATTTTATGAAAGACATGAGATTGTCTAATGTTGTTACCGATTCACTAAATGCATTACCAACAACAGATAAGATTGTACTTTCTTTGTTGGCTCTAATGTAGATAAAATCCTTGTTTAAATGTAAGAAGTTTACTTAACCTCAGATTATAAATGTTGTTTACCCTTTTACAGTATTTCTAGTGTGTCTTGGTTCTTGTCTCCATTTTAGCCATTTATAACATTTTCATCTTTCTCTTCATTCATTTTGTCTAGTTTTTTTTAATCGCTCCATTTTACCATCTATTTCTCAGTGCATTGGAGCAATTAAAAGTCTAAGAAGTGACTTAATCAAGCTAAAGTCAAGAGCAAACCTGGAGCAGGGAAATGACACCCATCCAAGAAATCGACTATTTGTTAAAGATCCTGATGTTACTGAGGACAAAACAATTAACAGATGGGGTATATATCAAGCCGTCAGGTATGAAAAATGTTGACAAAAACAAGAGCAAGTAAATGTCTTTTGTATCAGGCAAACTGTAAAGACATGATTTGACATTATCTGCCTATTTCCTAGTGTATACTGTAACATGGCTGTTGGTTTGCAAAGTCCGAAGTTATTGTGTCAGGAGAGCGGACTTGTTTATCTTTCAGGCTGAATGCTGCCTACGGTTCAAAGTTCACTTCAGTTGTTCCAGAGCATAGGAAATACATTTTGAAATTTTGTGGATATTGTGCTTTTTTGGGGAATTATTGATATTGACTATGGGTGTGGTTCATGCTCATGTTTGTTAGAGATACCAAAAGTATTGTGCACATTTTACGAATGGTTGCAGATGGCTTTGTTTTAATTGTTTTAATGATCCAAGTAAAATTGATTGTATGTAGCACTATTTGTTGTTGCATCTTTTTTGTCTGCATATACTTGCTTTACCTTAGACAGCTGACTTTTGCTGTAAACTGTCACCTATCATCTGTCCTTACTAGAAGACCTTTCCTATATGTGACTTTGTAGTATTTGTTTTTGAAAAATGTGAAACAGGGAAAGAATCTACTTTAAGGCCTTTTTTTCCCCCCACAAGTTATGTGCTGAACACTGTCCTAACGTATAGAATCCATAGTTTATGACTATCTAGGAAGACCTGCTACACTTGATAATCTTTCTGCACAACTCCTTACAAAAAAAATGAGCATTATAGCATAAATTTGCAAAAAAAAAATTCAAGTCACATATGAAATTTGTACTGAGCAAACAATCTCTCTCAACAACTGAAGCCAGGTCTGTGGCTGATTAAATGATCCTTCTCCAATGTTTCTCCAGTGTTGTCCAGCTAAGTGAAGACTGTATTAACACAATTCCATTCTTATTGATCCACTTGTAGCCAGTGAATCATCTGATTTTTTTTTCTCTGCTCCCGTGTTGCTACATTTGATCTTTCTAAGGGATATGTCCTTGACCCCCTCCTCTTTTTCACATAACTTTGATCTGGCAACTGTCTGAGCCTGAGAGACACTGTTCATAAACATGATATCATACTGGACCCAAAGAGGAGCATCTGACCACAGATTGATTGAGTGAATAAAACTGCCTATTTCCATCCCTTTAACATCACCTCGTTCCAAACCTACTTCAGCTCATAGAAAACTGGGCTGGGGTTTTATCAATAGACTATAGAAACAATCTGAAGGATTGAAGGGAAAAGTATGGAAAATGGTACTAAGTTATGAAAGCTGGCACAGATGTAATGGGTTGAATAACCTCTTTCTGTCCTGTATCAATTCTATGACTTGAGTATTCCAACAGATGATTGGCCAGTCTCACACGTGTTGCCCAAATGAACTTCAACTCATCCAACCATTTACGAGCTGTATCCTAACTTGCATCAAGTTCCATTTAACCATCACTCATTTGTTTGGTGGTCTACATTGTCTCCCAGCTAATAAATTCTTTGATTTTAAAATTCTTTCTATTGTCTTTCACTTTCAAATCTATAGAATCTGCTTCTTCAGCATAGCTCCTACTACAATGATGGCTTCCTGATTGCAACTGCTTCAACTTTCGAGGCCATGTCTTCATCCACTGAGACCCTAAACACTGGAATTTCCTCCGTAAATTTCTCTGAGCCTTCCTCTTTTTAAGTGCAACTTTTTCACACTGAGGGTGGTACGTGTATGGAATGAGCTGCCAGAGGAAGTGGTGGAGGCTGGTATAATTGCAACATTTAAGAAGCATTTGGATGGGTATATGAATATGAAGGATTTGGAGGGATATGGGACAGGTGCTCGCAGGCGGGACTAGATTGGGTTGCGATATCTGGTCGGCATGGACGGGTTGGGCCGAAGGGTCTGTTTCCATGCTGTACGTCTCTATGACTATGATTCAACTCCTTCAAACACTCCACTTTTACCCTGATTTTCATCAACTATAATTATTTCCTTATGTGGCTTGTTTCATAATATAGACAGTGTTTATTGCTGTTGTGATTGGCAGATCTGAATATTATACATCTGTTCCTGGTAACAGGACAAAGCACATCATGAGTGTAAAACAGTCAAATGTCATTGATCAAATTGGAATCAATGCACAGAAGGAAATGTCATGGTGAGAGAGATTGAGGAGTTACACACTAGATTTAATGTTAAGACCTCAAGAATAATAATGTCTGGACTTTTTTATTAATCCACACATTAGATGCATTAAGGAAAAGAACATTAGCAAGGTCAAAACTTGGCAGAACTGGTTGAAGAGGGAAAGTTTCACATCCTGAAGGCATTGGAGCTAATCTTTGGATCAGAGCGACAGTCTTGACAAAATCTAAACTGGTGCTGATGGGGCAGAATTTAAACTAATATGTATAGCAAAGGATTAGGCAATGTTTAGGTTTGAAGCTAGAGAAAAATTAAAAGATGTAATGAGACAACAACATCAGACTGAATTTAGTGGACACATCTGTCCATTGAATGGAGAGTCGGGGCATTCCTATACTGGCCATTTCTGTAAGAAATGTGTGATGGTCCTGAGGTTAACTGCCTAGTGTTAGGGCTCCCATCCCTTTTGAGATAAATATTATCTCCTCCAAACGGTGCTGGCCAATCAGCAAGCATCAGTCTAATTCGCTTATTTGGAAGTAGTGGCTCTTGCTGATATTTGAGCAGCCAGTAGGAGGAAGTCTCTGAGACTAGTTAATTGGGTCAGGCTTGCTGGCATCAGCCAGGCCTCATTCAGGGTTGAGGGTCTTTCCAAAGGGTCAGCCCTTGAAACTCTAGAGTTCCTCCAAGGACCAGAGAAGGTATTCAATCTGCAGGGCCCTCCATCCCCTATAAAAGGGGCCATAATCAGATTTTGCTTGAATTTTTCCAAGTGCCAATGATTTCCTTTGGTGCTGACGATCTCCTAATGGCAACAGGATAAGGCCCTTAGATAACTATGAATTGGTCATTTACGATGCTCTTTTGGCTTCTGTGTGGGAAGGCCATCTTAACTATCCCACACGGGGAAATGAAACAAAAAGAGAAAATGCTAGTGAAACTCAGCATGTCTGGCAGCATCTGTGGGAGAAAGCAGAGTTATCACTTTGAGTCTGGTGACCCTTCATCAGAACTTTCTACATGGGAAGATGGTGTTGTGGTAATATTGTCGGACTCTTATTCTGGAGGCCGACTTGAAGCTGTGGTACCACTGGTTCAAATCCCACTATGACAACTGGTAGCATTTAAAATTCAATGAATCCATTTGCTAAGTAAAGCAGTATCAGTTATAATGCCATGAAATCACCATCTATTGTAAAAGCTCATCTTCACTGCTATGAATGGCATCCGCCATCCATATCTGATGCGACCTACACGTAAGTCCAGATCCATGGTAATCTGATTGACTTCTAAATGCCCTCTGGACTAGTCTAGCATGCAGTCAGTTTTAAGGGCATTAAGGATGGGCAACAAATCCTCACTTTGCCAGCCACACCTGCAATATGAAAGAATAATGAAAGGATTCTATAAAAGAAATCCTGCAAAAAGTACAATAAGTCAATCTATTAATTATGACTAAATTCTTGTTTGTTATGTAAGTATTTCTCATTTGGAGTGTTACTTCAGAATTCTGATTATTTTGCTTTGTTTTCTTCCCTGTGTATAAGTTGAGTTCAATTATTTCTTCTTTCCTACAATAATTGATTTACAGAAACCATACCAAATCAAATTTAAGGTTTATTAAGCAAAGTCTTGACAAATTAAATTTAGTTTTGGAAAAAAACACATCTTTGTGCCCTGAAGAAATCTGATGTTAATGCAGTTGGGCAGAAAAGCTTTGGCTATGATGCAGTGCTCCCCTGTTTGATGGTGGGTGGGTGGATACTAGTTGGTCAGATGACCTGTGTGGATCAGAGCCAACAGCAATGGGTTTCATTCCCACTCCAGCTGGAACCTACCCATGGTGTGGGTCAGACCTGTTCAGAGACATCAAGAAGAAGAAAAAATATTAAAATATGTTCATGTTTCTACTTTTAGGTGGATGCAGTGGAAGACTCATCTGAGGAATAAGATACAGAAATTGAGGTTAAAAGATCAAAGTGACAGTTCATTGCTTGTCTAGAAAGATAATTGTATGATCTTCTAGGGGAAACTACAGAAAAGAGCAAAATGAGCCTGTAAGCCAATCAATACTTCCTTCCAACAGCACAATAGAGGATTCTCAAAGAAGAGGTTGATGACCAGTGCTTGATCATGATGAGTGACCAAATAACACTGGAGTCAAATATGCCATTGTTGCTGTTACTATAAACATGCTGCTGGTACAAAGTCTGGTGATTGATTTGCTTATTTTGAGTGAACAGTATATTTTATGTATCTGTGGAGTATGAAACTTCATGCCAAGAGTGCTTTTACAGGTCTAAGCTTTATACTGTGGCAGATTCCTGTTTCACATATATAAATGATCTTATGGTCTTATGGTCTTAAATGCATATCGTGGATCAGGGTTTGTTACAGGAGCTTAAAGAGACAATCAAGCTGTTTTCTTAATTAGAAAGATATAAATTAAAATAACCTGAACTAAAAAATGCAATAGCATGCACGATGTGTTACTTTTGTGAACAATGTTGAGAACAATAGTTTGCTTATACTTTATTTTAAAATGCCATGAATGTGTTACAAAGACAAAGATGTATATTTTCAATTGATAAAATAGCTCTAACCGGCCTGAAGCAATTTGTTGTACAACGTCAATTACTGATCGTTAGGGGCTTGTATGATAACCAATGCTCCTTGTATTTCAGGATAGGTAATTGGTGATTAATTACCAATTTGGATTAAACTTCCAGTGTTTGGGATATAGTTTCCGTACGATGATCTTTATTATAATTCTCATAATAAAATAGAAATTGCAAAGATGTTTGTAAATTATTGCTGTTGAAAATGTCCTCAGCCATTTTTTGAGATGACACAGATTAAAATATTGCAGAGTAAAGTTTCTTTCAGGTGCTACTGGTGTGTTTGCCCATTAAATGCAGCACCCGATTTTAATCCTATTGATTTGTAATGGAACTGAATATCAGTGACAGTATATAACGGATGGCCAAGCACTACTGCAGTTAGGTGCTAGTAGAGGGTGGGGAGTGGGAGAAAAAAAACAAGAAAAAGAAATAGTGGATGCCAATCCGTTATTGCTCTTTTGCACCATTGGTTGATTGGATTTTCTACCACTCGGTGTTCAGATTAACATAACCTCTGCAACTCAGGATTTTTAAATTCAAATCTTGGAAAAATTATTAGAAATTGTTCAGTACAGTACAAACACTGAGAATAGTTTATTCCACATCATTCCCAATTTGCGATGATCCCAATATAATGGGCAAAATGAAAATGTCATGTCGATATTTAAACAATTTCCTCCTTATTTAATTTCAAATACATGTTAGTACAACTAACTAATCATTTTCAGAAATTGTAAGCCAGAAAGTCAATATCAACATTTGTGTCATTATGAAAATTGACTTCGAAGTGCACAATTGAGCACTTCCGTTTCAGCCCATGTTTCAGGACACTTTTGGGTTCCAGTTTCGTGTTAAAAAAAATTAATTGATGGTAAAATTGACATGATTTTCATTGATACAAAACTGCTTTTCTCTGAAAATTAGAACTTGGTTGCATTGACATACATTGATAATTAAGGAGTTGTTTAAATATTAAATATATCAATATGGTAGAAAACCATAATATTGACAGAGTCGGAGTCATGATGTTGTATAGCATGAAATAGACTTTTCGGTTCAACTCGTCTATGCCAACCAGATATCCTAAATTAACGGAGACCCATTTGCCAGCATTTGGCCCATATCCCTCTAAACGATTCCTATTTGTGTACCCATTCAGATGCTTTGTAAATATTAATACTAATCAGGGAGACTATTTGGCCCATCCTATCCCATCTGGAATTTGAGAAAAATTCTCATATCATGTTATCTCACTGTCATTAAATCTTTCAAACTTTTCAACTTTACTACTGTATTCAGAAAACTAGTTCATGGAATTGTGGCTTCAAACATTCATAGAATATTTGTTCTGAGTTAACTTTTTTGACCTGTGACATCCTTCTCCAACATTCTTGCACCAATAATGTTCAATATTTATCTTATCTCTGCCACAATATTTTATCTCCTCCTTGTCACCTGGATTCCCATCTAACAGAATAAATAGAGACTATTCTTTCTGTTTTTCATAGACACACTGAAAACTTCAATCATGTTACCCCTTAGCATTAAATTTTAGGGTACGCAATCCTAGTTCACTAGGAAGAAGTCAACATGCTTCCTCTACTCCAAATTCGGATGTAGTATGTCTTGCATTTCCTTAACTTCATTGGCAATAACACCATTGTCAATTGTCATGGTACCAAGTTACTCCTGATCACCCTCCTGTTCCTTTTTTAAAAGTGCTCCTTTTATGTAGCTTTTATTATTTTATGTATGTGATGTGGGCATTGTGGCTAGGACACTTTTAATTGCCAATAACTAATTACCCTGGAGAAGTTTATGGTGTACTGCCTTCTTGAATCATTGCGGTCCTTGGGATGCAGGAGGACCCTTGTGTTATTAGGAAAGAAGTTCCAGGACTTTGATCCAGAAACAGTAAAGGGACAGTAATATAATTACAAAGCAAATTGGTTTTGACTTGAAGATAACTTGCAGGTGATGGTATTCCTATACACCTGTTATCCTTGGCCTTCTAGGAGATAACATTTGCAGGTTTGGAAGGTGCTGTCAAAGGAGTGTTAGTGTATTCCATCTTGTAGATGGCTCATGTTGCTGTGATGGTAAAACTATTGAATGTCTAATAGAGTTAGCTAGATTCCGTCTTGTTGAAAGTTGTTGCCTGGCATTTCTGTGGCTTGAATGTTGCTTGCCATTTATCAATCCAAGTTCACTTATCTTTCTCAGCCTCCAGGATCTGTGGTCATGTTTTTACTCTAATATATTGTTGCTTACCTCTTTAGTTGTCATGGCTGTCATTTTTGGCAAGTATAGCTCTTGCCTCCTTAGAAATATAATTTGATTCTATGTCACATTGAATTCACTTTTGAACACCCTTTTACTGTAGTCAGTCCCTCTTTCAATCTTTTGAAGTCGACTTTACATAAATCTAATAGTTGTTTCACAGCTCTCCCTTTCAAACATTATGCAAACACTATCATATTTTGATTGGCAATAGATAATGGTTCGTATATATGCTGTGAAATGATCAAGGTAGGATGGACATCTTTTTCTCATATTCTGAATATAATCATCTGTTTTATTATGTTTAGTTAATCATTTTAAAAAAAAGTAAAATAAAGAAAGGTGTAAAAATGTACCTATGCAACATCGCTCCTCTCAACTTAATCATTTGTACTGAAGTTTCTACCTCTTTTGATTCCTTTATGGGATTGGCAAGGCCAGCTTTTATGAGTTGCCTGAATGGTGCTTGATCTGTACGGATTGCTCAGTCATTTCAGAGGGCTGTTAAGAATCAACCACATTGCTTTGTGTAGACTAGACCAGGTTAGGATGGCAAGTTTCCTTCCCTATAATGATGTTAGCAAACCAGATAAGCTGTTACACACAAGTGGTAGTTTCATTGGCTCCATCACTAGTGTAAATTTTATAATTACCAAGTCATATTGAGAAATATGCTCTGCATTTAGGATGATTTTTACATTCAGTAAACAATTAAAAATGATTAACAAGACAATCACAGGGCTTGTCCAGTAATGTAAGTCCAAGAGCTAGCTGGCCTGGGGAAAGATCTGAATCTTTTCGTGACATGATCGATTTTGAATGACAGTTTGCAAAATGACCTGTCAGGTAACAGATGATACATGCAAACTTACCTTTTCCCTCCCCAATAGAGTTTTCTTTCTCCAGAGGAAAATTGTGAGCAGATAATAAATGAGCCACCATGAGATCATCTTAATTTGATTGAATCTAATGAATAATAACAACACTTACTTGATCCTAGGAGTTTACTTAGTTATGGCATGTTAAATTTAATATCTATATTGCTAGTTTTTTTAAGATGTTCTATGGCATTATAGTGGTCCTGTATTGTTAATACAATTTAAAATTATATAAAATTTGTCCTTTCACTTGTGCTCATTGCTGCACTGAGACCTGGTAATGAGAAGCAAACACCCAACTGTCTTGAGATTTGTGCAAAAGGCTCATGATCTCTATTTCAATAATAATCTAAAATGTCTTACATTTGGAAATTATCTGTGTAATTAACAACTTGAAAGTCTAAAATAAGTTAGGTCAAAATATATCTATACATAGATTTTGCAAATCATTTTTAATTAAAGAATTAAGATTAATTTTTAATTGATGATGATTTGCTCAGGAGAGGCTTAAATAGGAACAGGGCAGATCATGCCAAATATTCGAGGCAGAATTGGGAAGAGTAAATAATAAATATTAAAGAAAGAGGTACTTTTCAACTTTTCACCAAGAAGAGAAAACACAAAAATATCAAGAAGCACAATTTAATTCTGCAGTGATTCTTGCCACATAAAGGAAGGAATCTTGTGACTTTTGATGATTTCCTTAGTTGGTGTTAGAATGCACTCCCTGATACAATCAGCACCATGTGTTTTATCTCCATACACAGAATCGCTTCAGTGTGGAAGCAAGCCATTCAGCCCATTGAGTCCACACCAACACTCCGAACAGCATCCCACCCACGCCCAACCCCTTACCCTGTAACCTTGCAGTTCTCATGGACTGTGGGATATATCAGAAGATTATTATGTATGCTAATATTCTATTTAGCTCATCTTGATTTATCCATCCAGGGAACTCCTATGCATCACATTCTAGAAGTCAGTTGTTTTTAAATGATTCCAAGGTTTTTATTTTGGCTTTATCTACGACTATGCTCATATACTGACTGCAGTCTGTATGAAGAAGAATTTTCTGATAACTATCCGAAAAATAGACTTTTCTAGTTTGAACTTATATACCTAATTTTACTTATTGGTTTTGCTCAATGGAGGAAATACATAAGAACAACAAGGTGACTGCCAATCGTATTTCCTTGTCTCCCAAACAATGGCTTCTGTATGATGACTTGAGGCAAAACCAGTGCAGAGTAGAAACTCAATTGAGTGATGAACCAAACAATTCTGGGCAATGCACTGTGGTTATTATACACTTTACATATGTTCTTTCCTGCGTTTGGTAATGCTTCAGTCAGGATCAGGAAAGGTATTAATAAATGTTATTACAATCTTCTGTTATAAAATTCACTACTTATGAAACAAAAAAGTAAAATATTTTAAATAACGGAAATAATTAAAATAATATTTTCTCAAAGTAAGTTATAATGTGCGTAATCCCTCACCAATATTGAATGTCATAAACTAGCCATATCTATCATATATACTTCTGTAATAAATCCCTGATGAAATATGATTCTGAACAAATAGCAAATATTTAAACATTTGTGTGCTTAGATTAAAATGAAAATGACGCATTGATGTATCTACCACTAAATCTTTTGTCATTTCAGTAAGTTGCTGGAAAGGCCAGAAGATGACTTAATAATATAAAATCAATTATAGAATCACACAATCCCTGCGCGTGGAAGCAGGCCATTCAGCCCATCAAGTCCACACTGACCCTCCAAAAAACATCCGACCCATACCCATCCCCTACCTTATCCCTGTAACCCTGCACTTCCCATGATTACTCTACCTCACCTACACATCCCTGGACACTATGTGCAATTTAGCTTGACCAATTCATCTAACCTGCACATCTTTGGACTGTGGGAGGAAACTGGAACGCCCAGAGGAAATCCATGCAGACACTGGGAGAACGTGCAAACTCCACATAGACAATCATCCAAGGGTGGAATTAAATTTGGGTTCCTGGCACTATGAGGCAGCAGTGCTAACCACTGAGCCACTGTGCTGACTTTAATATATGCATTCATAGTATATGCACTTGTTCAAGTAATCAGTGTCATTATCAAGTCTTTTCAGTTTTGCCAGTAAAAGGTTCAGATTTACAGATGAAGGAGTTGTTTTCTATTTAAAAACTATTGGTTTGCATTTAATAACTATTGTTTTCAGTCTTTGTATTTCATAAAATTCAAACAGCTGGATTCTTAAAAGATGATTTTTTAAAAAGATCTTAAATGCTTTATAAAATGTATTAATCAACCATTAACTCAAAATAGTATTTAAAAAGCTAAACTGCTTAACATTTTTACAGGCCTAATACATTGTATTCTGTGAACAAATTAGTATTTTGCACTGATTTATTATAATAAACAACCAAACTGCTAAAATTGCAAAAACAAAGTGGTTGAGCTTTCATAACATGTTCAGGCACTAATAATCCTCTAGGTTCACTCAAGGTTTTAATACACCAGGAACAGTTGTCCTGAGGCTCTTTTAAATAGCTGATTGTCAGAAACTCCCTGGTACTTAGTAAAGAAACTGCCAAAGTTGCCAGGGCATTTCATAATGTCCTTTTATAACTGTGAGCAACAGTTTGGAAGTAAACATTGGCATTTATGTTGATTTCAAGTACCACTTACAGAGTCATAGTTATAGAGTTATCAAATTGGACACCACGGAAACAGTCTCTTCGGTCCAACTCATCTATGCCAATCAGATATCCTAAATTAATCCAGTCTCATTTGCTAGCATTTGGCACATATCCCTATAACCCCTTCCTTTTCATGTTTCCATCCACATGCCTTTTAAATGTTGTAATTGTACCAGCCTCTACCACTTCCTCTGGCAGCTCATTCCATACATACACCGCCCTCTGTGTGAAAAGCTTGTCCCTTAGGTCCCTTGCTAAAAAAGAAGAAAAATGGTTGAGCTTTTGTAACATGTGCAGGCACTAATAATCCTCTAAGATCACTCCCAATTAAATTCAAAATTGTTGTCCTGAGGCTCTCTTAAATAGCTGATTGTCAGAACCTTCCTGGTATGTAGTCACCTTAAACCTATAGAATATCATAGAGTCCCTACAGTGTGGAAATAGGCCCTTCAGCCCAGCAAGTCCACACTGACCCTCCGAAGAGTAACCCACCCACAACCGTTTCCCTACCATATATTTACCTCTGACTAATGCACCTAATCTACACATCCCTGAACACTATGGGCAATTTTGAACAGCCAATTC
Source organism: Chiloscyllium punctatum (assembly GCF_047496795.1). NCBI lineage: Eukaryota > Metazoa > Chordata > Chondrichthyes > Orectolobiformes > Hemiscylliidae > Chiloscyllium > Chiloscyllium punctatum. The sequence goes on from NC_092778.1 coordinate 40,172,155, forward strand.
ACCTAATCTGCACATCTGGATTATGGGCAGAAACTGGAGCACCTGGAGGAAACCCACACAGACACAAGGAGAATGTGCAAACTCCACACAGACAGTTGCCTGAGGCTGGAATCGAACCCAGGTCCCTAGCACTGTGAGACATCAATGTTAACCACTGAGCCACTTAGTTTTGGACTTCCCTGCCCTGGGGAGAAAGACCTCAGCTGTTCACCCAATGCTGCTCCTTTTGATTTTACAAACCACTATAAGGTTACCCCTCAGCCTCTGACACTCTGGAAAAATACAGCCTCTCCCCATAGCTCAACCCCAGCAACATCCTTGTAAATCTTTTCTGAATCCTTTCAAGTTTACCAACATCTTTCCTATAACACGAAGACCAGAATTGAATGCACTATTCTAACAGTAGCCTAACCAATGTCCTATACAGCCCTAACATGACATCCCAACTCCTCTACCTAATGCACTGACCTATAACGGCGAACGTACCAAATATCATCATCTACTCTGTCTACCTATGATTGGACTTTCAAGGAACTATGAACCTGCACCCGAAGGTCTCTTTGTTTGGCAACACTCCCCGGGACCTACCATCAAGTGTATCAGTCCTGCCCTGGTTTGCCTTATCAAAATGCAATACCTCATATTTATGTAAATTAAACTCCATCTGTCACTCCTTGACCCTTTTTTTTTAAGGTTAGATTACTTAGTGTGGAAACAGGCCCTTCAGCCCTACAAGTCCACATCGACCCGCCATCCACCCAGACCCATTCCCCTACATTTACCACTGCCCCTAACACTACAGGCAATTTAGCATGGTCAATTCACCTAACCTGCATATCTTTGGACTGTGAGAGGAAACCCATGCAGACACGGGGAGAATGTGCAAACTCCACACAGTCAGTCGCCTGCGGCGGGAATTGAACCCGGGTCTCTGACACAGTGAGGGAGCGGTGCTAATCACTGTGCCACCATCTGATCAAGGTCCCATTATAGTCTGAGATAACCTTCTTCATTGTCCATTACACCACTAATTTTGGTGCAATCTGCAAACTCACTAACCGTACCTCCTATGTTCACATCCAAATCATTTAAATAAATGACAAAAAGCAGTGGACCCAGCACCAATTGTGCAGCTGGTCACAGGCCTTCAGTCCAAAATGCAACTTTCTACCACTACCTTCTGTCTTCTACCTTCAAGTCAATTTTGAATCCAAATAGCTAGCTCTTTCTGGATTCCATGTGATCTAACCTTGCTGACTAGTGTACCATGCAGAACCTTATTGAATGCCATACTGAAGTCTAAATAGACAACCTCCACTGCTCTGCCTTCATCAATTTTCTCTGTCACTTCAAAATACTCACTCAAGTTAGTGAGTCATGATTTCCAACACACAAAGCCAAATTGACTCTCCCTAATCGATTCTTGCCTTTCCAAACACACGTAAACCCTATCCCTCAGAATCCCCTTGAACAATTTACCCACTACTGACATCAGGGTCCCCGGGCTATATTTCCCTAGCTTTTCCTTACCACCTTTCTTAAATAATAGCACCACATTAGCCAACTACTAGTCTTCCATCTCCTCATCTGTGGCTTTCAATGATGCAAATATCTCAGCAAGGTGTCCAGTGATCACTTTTCTAGCTTCCCACGAAGTTCTAAGGTACACCTGATCAGGAACCAGGGATGTATCTATCTTTATGCGTTTTTAAGACATCCAGCACTAACTCCTCTGTAATATGGACACTTTTCAAAATATCACTACTTATTTTTCCCAAGTTCTCTGGCTTCCATTTCCTTCTTCACAGTAAATACTCAGATGAAATATTCACTTAGTATCTCACCCATCTCCTGCAGTTCCACATACAGGTGGCCTTGCTAATCTTTAAGGGGGCCTTATTCTCTCCCCAATTATTCTTTTGTCTTTAATCTCTTTGGATTCTTAAAGTGACATTCACCATTCATGTTCTTTAGTGTTGGGAAGAGGATGTCAGGGATACTTCAGGACAATACTTAATATTTATTCTGTAAATTTGGTGAGGACATCACCTATAAAGAGTTTGAAGTGTGTTCTTCTACCTTATTGGACATCTTATAAATGTCACCAGGAGAAAGGCAGTGCTTACTATGGGAATGGCAGGAGAACAATCTGTTGGAGGAGACAGGAAATGAGGAGGAAATGGTATCCTTCTTATTCCAAGGGTTCATAATACTCTTTGGATCTACTGTGCCAGGAATGTCATTGTTGCATCAGAAACTGTTTTGCTTTCTTCCTGACATCATACAGCCATATTGCATCTGTTGCTGTCTATCAACCAACACATTTCACACCTATAGAAAATGCTTCTCTATAAAAAATGCACTTAATCAGTACTTGGATAGTAGTATGCAGGTTTCTGTTTTAGCACCTTCAGGCAATTTTAAATGAAGATAATCAGCAATTAGGATTGAATTGTATGTTGAATCCAGGCTTTCAAACATGTTGGAGTTACCAGAATTGCATATATTAGTTCTCAACCTTACACCAAAATAATCTAAAAATATCTTGGGATCGGTCTAATATTTTGATCTGATTGGAAATTTAAAATAATGTGCAGGAAATAAAAAAAAGAATAATTTGATGTGTCGGATACAAAATTCTGTAGATGCTGGAAATCTGAAATGATAACATTTCAGGTATAGAGCCCAGATCTGAGGACTTATCAAACTTGTGCTCTGTCAACAGATGCTGCGTAACCTTGTGTTTCCAATTTTTTCAATACACATATATGCAGGGAATAATGGAGTAAGTCTCCAGCTAATAACTAGAACTCCACAATACTGAAAAAATAGCTAGCAGTTTAAAAGCATGAGATAATCACTAATAAATTAAATTCACTGTATCTACACATGCCAACAAATTACCCAATGATAACCCAATTATAATTAGTGTTTTATTAAATGTAGTGCTCCATGTAATTACACATCAGCCATACAAATGTATAACATTACACTTAAAATTCTATATTTTTACTAGGGATTTCATTTATAAGATGTCAAGAGAAATGTCAGTCAATTTAGAAAAATTTTAAGGTAATTTCAATTTTTCAATAGTGCCAAAATATGTACTTTCAAAACATGCATTTGACAAATTATTAAAAACAAAATCTACAGTTATTTTCTACATTAGCAAAATCAAACATTATTTCAGTATTTTGGAAGATGTGTGTATTTAAGATATTAAAGGATTCCAGGTTAATTCTATAAATTTCAAAACAGACTTTTAAATTCATTTACAAACAACATTTACATTATACAACCTGATAAGATTCTGATTCCATTGACTGTCTATTTATTTCTGTTGAGATTTCTCGAGTAACTTGTTGCAGTTCTTGTCCACTTGATTCTGAAGTCCAATTCGCTAAAAGATCACTGAAGTCGGGTGTACAGGTGTGAAGGACACAGCAAGGCACAGCAGAAATGGGCTCTCTCCAAAAAGATAAAGGAAGCCTTCGATTGTGCATTGGAATCACATTGGCATATTTTCTATCTAGTCTTTGTCTCTTGCTATCTCTTCTGTTCAAGATTGTTTGTTTCATGTACTTGTGCAAACCATATTCAAAAAGTTCTGCCAAGGGTCCTAATTTTTTAATGCTTTCTTTGTCACAAATTAACTTCAATGCCTGTATGTCTATATCTCTGGGAGATGTTAAATGTACATGAGATTCATCCTCTTCTTGATCTCCATCTTGTGCAATTCTTATTAGATCTGCATAGTATAGTTCTCTTCCTGATTTACCAGAAGAAAACCTATCTTCATAAATATTGCAAGCATCGGGATCATCATCCTTGTTTTTTCTGCCGAAGTACTTCTGAATATCATTGTTGATTAACTCGGTAAACCTTAGTAGCTGCAATGTGGTGTCTGTGTTGTTTGCTATAGGATTGAAGGACAGACATGTAGGAGTCCAGTTTTCACTTTCAATGCATTTGGTGACAGATTCTGATTCTCTGTCTTCACTGTCATCTTCAAACTCTTCGTCTTCCTCAGATGTTTCCTGGAAATTCATGTCTTGATGAACAGTGATATTTAGCATGGGAAGCTGAAAAGTAGGAACTAGCTTAAAATCTGACATGTTCTTGATCACGCCTGCTGCCATAACTTTCTTGGCTTGCTTCAGATTCTTTGTATCAGCCTCTGAACACAATTTTAAAAGATATTTAGACATTGTATTACAAAATCATGACAAATACTTAGGAAAAGAGCAAATCCATCACATAATGAAATTAAAAGTATACAAGGGGAAACCACGATCAATAGCATTAATATTGTTTCAATTAATAAGTTACTTTTGAGCTCTGTTGTTAGAATTCGATGTTTAAAATATTACATTAATAAGTAATTAAAATTGTGAAATGTAAGAATTTAAACAAATCTATGTTACATTTATAAATCAATCAATCGAAAAGGTAATTTAACTTTTAATTGATCCTCCTCTTACACTTGACTTGATTTTACAAATGCCATACAATGACACAAAGTCTTTTAAATACAGCTTCAAGAAAATTCACAATTTTAAAAAATGTTTCAGCCTTTCTCAATATTACTATTAACTCTTGAATTTGAAACAACAACATTTTGCTGAAAACTTTAATTTTAATGATTTAAGAAATCTTGCATAAAAACAGTAAAAAGGTTGTTGCTGTTCCAAAGCTCTTACCTGAATTGCAAACTCAGACTGGAGAAGCACACCAAAGAACTAACCTGCTATGACAGTTCCACACCTGTGATTAATGCATTTATAGTTTTGCATGGACTGACTTTTGACAAATATTTGGTGGGAGTATTGTAATAGTAGACTTTGTAAACAGAGCTTTGGTTTGTTTTAGCACCCAGCAACCAGAGAGTGTTGAAGAAAGCAAATCAGAGAGGCGGAAGATAGGCTTTAGCTTAATGGTCTGCTTGCCAGGGAAATTTCAAGTGTTGTTCCTGTAAATTCAGCAATTAAATCTCCAAGTCACAGATGTAAAACTGGTCTGCAAAGGGTCTTTATCAACTCTTCTGATTCATGCTCAAATCAGTGTGAGTCAAATAGGCGTAAAATTGAATTTCATGGTATTTTGACTTGTTAAGTAGGCACATTTAAGAAACATAATTGTTATCATACAATTGTTTTTTAAAGAGGATGATCAAATGCTATGCAATATGGTTTAGGAATCATGCATTTATCTTAAAATCTGAAAATAAAATTATTCTTAAACTAAATTAATTAATGTTAAATGGTTTAAAATAATATATTATTTTGACAAACGTGCACCAGCTTACTCGAAAATAACACCAATAGATACTTTGCGATACATAATTTTTAAAATTAGATTTTTGTTGGATTTATATTTTCTATTTGAAGTGCCATTTAAAACATCAAATATATTAATTGTACATTAATTGAGAGAGGTAGCCCAAGACTGGCAAGACCTGAAGAATCTGACTATGATTACACCTGCTCCTTGTAGGCCACCAGAAATCCCAAAAGAAGCAAACTATTTAAATTTAGCTTGGCCTCTTTTTTTTTTAAGTTGCTCACCCAATTAAAGTTAAGAGGTTAAAATTACATCACAGCAATTATGACATAGCAGTCATGCTGTATTTGAATAGAAATTAGAATCTTGCCATTTCTCCTCTATCTACGGCACTTTGGAAATATCATTTGAAAACAGAAATCAGTTTCTATGCGCTCAGGTTCAGCCAGCTCTATTTCAGCACCACCTCTTATGATATAACCTATATAGCCTGATAGGTCATACTACTCGCCTGATATCTAATATTTGATGAACAGCAATTTCCTTAAATTAATATTAGGAAGGCCAAAGCCATTGGTTTTGTTTCTAAAACTGATTCTATTCTCGAGCTGCTAACTCTATTGCTCACTTTGTCAACTGCATGAGGCTGAATCAGACTGTTCACAACCTGATCTCCTATTTGACCCCGAGTTAAACCTCCAAAGTGACATATACTCTTCATCTCTAAGCTCAGCAATTTCCATCTCTATTACATTTCCTGATTCTGCCCAGCCTCAGATCACCTTGTGCTGAAACCGTCAATTACCACATCTTTAATAATTCGCAGTTTGACTATTTCAGTGCTATTCTGGCCAACATTCTACTTCATATCTTCCATAAACTTGAGGTCACTCAAAATTCTACTTTCCATATCTTAAATCACAGTGTCTCATTTATATCCATTGTCTTCACTGACTTACAATATCTCCCCGTCATGAAATTTCTCAATATTAAAATTCTAATCTTAGTTTTCAGATCCCTCCATGACTCCTATCATTGAGATTTATTCCAGTCCTACGACTCTCAGATTTCTGTGATCCTTCAACTCCATCTTCTTGTGCATTATTGATTTTAAACAATCCACAATTGGTAGCAATCACTTCATACGTCTTGGCTCAAACTTCCGGAGCTCCCTGCTTAAACTGCTCCACCTCTCTACATAGAATACCTACAGTGTAGAAAGGCGCCACTGGCCCATCGGGCTTGGTACCAACCCTACAACGAGCATCGTCGAGACCCAGCATCCTCTTCTTTACGGTATTTCACATGGCTACCCAATGTAGCTTGCACATCCCTGGATATGACATGGAAATTTACCACAGCCAATCCACCTAAGGAAGATTGGAAGAAACCCACACAGACATGGGAAGAACATGCAAACTCCACTCAGACAGTTACCTAAGGCTGGAATAGATTTCAAATCTCTGGCTCTGAGATAGTGGTGCTAACCACTAGGCCACTGTAGCCCATCTCCATCCTCTTTTTAAGACCTTTTAAAACATTACTCTTCGACTACTTACATTATTGCTTTTAACCAAGTGTCAAATTTTGCTTGACCCTACATCTGTTAAACATAATGGGATATTAGTTATATTAAGAATTCTCATTCTCTCTCTCTCGACCTTTAGTTAATTATGAGTTATTGTTGAAAACCTATGGCTTGATTTTTCAAATTTTAAACCCTCCCAAGCATCATTCTCATGAAAAGAGAAAATTTAAAATTTTGTACAAAATGCTTATACTCTTAAATAACATTTTCAAACAAATTCTATCCAGGAATAGATTACAATGCACTAATTATGTTTTCATTTATCTTTACCATTTTACAAATATTATTTTCATTCTTACAGAATTCTTTGCAAAGTCGTCCTGTAAGAAAGCAAATACAGTCACACTCTGCATTGTAGGTGCCAATCTAGAGTTAATCTAGTCCAGAGTACATTGACATAAAGGAAAATGCAGGCAGAATGAAAATACACTTATCTTGAAGTAAAATATTGGAATAGTGTGATGTAGTGGAAGGGACCTTAACAGTACCACAGATTAACAAACCAGTTCTCTCTCTCTTGCCACCACCATTTCTCCCCAAATTCCACATGACTGTGGTCAGGCCTTTTTCACTTGAAAATAAATGTCATCACCACACTATTAATTTTGTAGATAAGCTGTTCCACATTAAAAAAAAGAAATATCAGCACATTTCCATTTTACATGATTATATTTCATTGTTTTCACTATTTTTGCAATGCCACATTAAACACTTGAATTTGATTGTGACCATGACCAGAGACGGTTATGTGGTTGTACCTCGTCTTCTATTCCTTTGTTTTGCCTTCATCGAAGTAACAATGGATTTTATATCTGTTTGACTTAAATAAAGATAAAACCAAAATAGTTCTTAGTTTTTGGTACTGCACAGTATCTTATAAATTGGGCAGTAGGTTGGAACTATTTAACAATGAGTTGGAGTCAATCTGGAAATGATTTTAGCACTGAATTTGGAGGAAAATCTTTGCTTTCAGAGCTATTTTGCAAAAAAATTCAGAAAAGATGAAAATATCATTTATAATATGGCAAAGACAAATTAAAAAGCAATTAGTGCATTGTAATCCTCGTTCCTTTATAGAATTAATGTTTGAAACTATGGTATTTAGAGTACAAGCAGTTTGGGAGAAATTTAAAAAAACATTTTTCACAAGAATAATGCTTGGGAGGGCTTAAAATTTGAAAAATCTAGTTTTGAGTTTTCAACAGTAATTCATATAATTAACAGGCTTCCCACTAAAGGCCAACAAGAGAGAAAGAATGTTGTTAACGTAACTAATATCACATTCTGTTTGGCATAAGTAATATCAAACAAAATGAAAGTTCTAATAAATTTAAACATGATATACATTTCTTCATACCTATTTAGAGTCACTAAAGTAAAGTTAATTACTTACACTGACTATTCCTTTCGGGTTGCAAGAAAATCAGACAAATCCCTATAGAAATATTATTCTTTCACAAAGTCTTTTCAAATTCATGACCTAATGGTTGACACGTTTTTTTGGTTTTCTGACTTTTTTTTGTACTAACTGCTGGAATGAATATTTCATTTTGCAGCATAGTGACCAAAATGAAGAATACTTCAGGTAGTAATTTTTGAGGAAAGGGGAAATACTAAAGTAGGAAAAGGATGAGAAAATCCAACATGTAAAACACTAGCTATATGAAAAATGTATATGACTGGTTCAAAACAAGTTAACATCTATGTTCCTGTATGAGTTCAAAAGCAGGAGATTACTTTTACTGCAGTATTAAACTATGCTGTTAATCTAATTTCCTTTACAAGTTGATACTGTCTGGATTCCATTTGTATTTTGTAGATGTTTGTATTTTTATAATACTTAGTCCATATAAGAGAACATGTATGACAAAGGTTCATTTCCTGTTTTGTATCAATTTAAAGAATTATTACATTTTATTGGAAAAAAGTTACATTGAAATAAAATATATGCTAATTAATCTTAGCATCCAAAATTACGATTTTTTCATTCTTTTGATACTTCAACTTCATCCTCCATTAATTAGTGTGCATTTATGATTTGAAGTCTCACCCTGTTTTATTCAGGTATCTTGCTACAAATATTGCTGCAGTGATTGAATATTTGACCATCTGCTGACTATAAAGCCTCTAATGATCCAATAGCGTAGTATGTACTTGCTGGAGCATATGTCCTAGCAGATGCTGCCCTGGATGTGCTCTCCAATACCTGGTATTTATAACAAAATGAGAGATTTGAGCCACATGTCTTATCTTTGTATTAGATTATGGTTTAAACCTTCTACCTTGCTTTTTATATTTCTTTGTCTAAAGAAAGTGTATTGCCTTTCTGTCCTCACGTAGTCCCCATTTATCCCTCACTAGACCCATATACTAATTTTTGCCATTTTCACAGGCTACTGTTATTTTATCATAAATTTTACACTTGCAGAATCACCACATTTTATCAGTGTTTCTTTCTTGATAATGCTGAATTTTTATTATTTACTTAATTCTTTTCTCTGCCTTACCGAGTCAAAGGTAATTTGTAACTAAAATGTTGGTGAACTACTCAGGTATCCTTATGATGCAACCGAATTGGCTACATGGAGGCCATAATTGATGATGGAAATGATTCTTCATTCTAATGTTGTTTCCACTTTCATCTCTATGTGACTGACAGCAGAAATTGAGCAGAATTGAACTCTGCTGTACTGTTGACCCTAATATTTACAAATTAAATTACTTTTGAAATTTTGACAAATATCCTGCTTTCATCTGTTCTCTTTGTGATCTTTCTCACTTACACTACCTTATCAAGACTGAAATTAATGCCATTAACATCCAAAAAGATGTTTTTTTTTCTGATTCTGTCCTGAAATCAACACATTGTTTATGTAATTACATCCAAATTATTCTCTAAAGATGAAAATCAATAGCTACAAAACAGTCAGAACTCTTTAGCAACAATAAATGACCTGATCTATTAAATACGCAACCTTGATCGAAGTGTCTTACCTTGGCTACAGATTTTTCATCCTAGATTAAAAAGACCAATGCAAAAGTTTATTCCCATCATATAAATATGCAACACCTGCTAGATGTATCAAGGCTTGTATTGAGATTAGGTTTCTTATTACAATGGTATTCAAAATTTATATTGTGCCAATTTAAGGCTAAAATCCATGAAGGTAAAATTCAAAAAAGTGTGGCATATTGAGAGATTTTAATGAAGATGGGAACATTTTGCTTTTGGCAACAGATTAAGATTAGATTAGATTCCTTACTGTGTGGAAACAGGCCCTTCGGCCCATCCAGTCCACACCGACCCTCAGAAGAGTAACCCACCCAGACCCATTTCCCTCTGACTAACAGACCTTACATTACGGGCAATTTAGCATGGCCAATTCACCTGACCTGCACATCTTTTGACTGTGGGAGAAAACCAGGGCACCCGGAGGAAACCCACACAGACACGGGGAGAATGTGCAAACTCCACACAGTCAGTCGCCCAAGGCTAGAATTGAATCTGGGACCCTGGTGTTGTGAGGCAGCAGTGCTAACTACTGAGCCACCATGCCACCCTAACAATGACATTGAGCAATAGCAGAGGATGGTTTCGACCCATCGACTGCTGGGTTATGGGCCCAGCACACTCCTGCTGCGCTACTCTGGCCGCTAAAAAAAGTTTAAAATTATTTGAATGTCATTCAATACTTGTATAACTGGAAATACAAACCACTGGTTTGATTATTCATATTTTATTTACTTTTATTACAATTTGATTTTCTTCAAGTCATAGAGTTTGCTGTCCTGCTAAGATTTGCTTTCCCAAAATGCAGCATCTCGCATTTATGTGAATTTAACGCCATCTGCCACTTCTCTGCCCATTGGCCCATCTGATCACAATCCTGTTGTAATCGGAGGTAACCTTCTTTGCTGTCCACTACACCTCCAATTTTGGTGTCATCAGCAAACTTACTAACTATACCTCTTATGCTCACATCAAAATCATTTATATCAATGATGAAAAGTAGTGGACCCAGCACCGATCCTTGTGGCACTCCACTGGTTACAGGCCTCCAGTCAGAATGGCAACCCTCCACCATACCCCTCTGTCTTCTATCTTTGAGCCAGTTCTGTATCCAAATGGCTAGTTCTCCCTTTATTCCATGAGATCTAATCTTGCTAACCAGTCTTCCATGGGGAACCTTGTTGAATGCCTTACTGAAGTCCATATAGATCACATCTCTTCTGGAATCAAACTGTTCATCACTAAGCATCTTGCTGACTAGAGTAAGACATTTAGGAGAAAGTGAGGATTGCAGATGCTGGAGATCAGTGTCGAAGAATGTGATGCTGGAAAAGCACAGCAAGTCAGGCAGCACCTGAGGACTATGAGAATTGACGTTTCAAGCATAAGCCCTTCATCAGGAATGAGGCTTGTGGCTCACAGGAGCTGAAATGAATGGGAGGGGGGGGTGGGGCTGGGGGTAGGTCACTGAGAATGCGATAGGTTGATGACAGTGACGGTGTGCAGAAATACGGCATCCTATTACTGAATGGCCTCTTTCTGCAATGTAGAAATTTTATGACAATTCTAAACCTGCCTTGATGCTTTCCTTCCTGTTGTGGGTTGCTTGTTCTGCATTGAGAGAAAGAGAGGATTCAGTGTGACAATGTGCAAGAACATTTGTTGAGCATTAATAATCTTGCCAGGTGGTGATCTCTTCCCCAGACAGGGAGTAGAAAACACAGTGCCCAGAAAGCAGACAGCATGATGTTGGTGTGATCCCTTTAGTGCATAGTGATGGTGAGTGTGGCAGGCCAACGTGACATTGCTGATGGCTCTGATCTCCTGTGTAATTTCATCCGATGCCATCCTGATCTGTTGGGCGAACTATTTTCACCCATCACTGAATAGGAAGACTTCTTTTTTGGCCGAGATTGTGTGCAGCAGAGTGTATAATGAAACATCACTAAAGTGCAGAATCATCTTTTGCTGAGTTGGAGACATCTCCAGTGAGGGGTTGAGAGTGATGACCACAGGCTATTTGTTTGCTACGAGTGACTGCATTCCTGGGTGGCCTTTGAATGGCGTGAGAACTTCTGACCCCAAAGGACTGAAAGTTTCTGCTTGCAGTCAGGTGTGATCGCACTAGAACATCTGCTACGGCAGAAGTGATGGCCGCTAAGATAACTGACACTACACTTTATCTCTAAAATGGAAAATCTTGGCACTAGACTAAATTTTCCTAGATCCTGAATGGGCTAGACTGAGAGACTGAGCCTGCAACTCACTGAAGTTTACATGGGTTGCTTCTTCCTCATCCAAATTGCAAATGTGCAATGGGAATGATAAATGGATTCCATCACATCTGGAGCGGGTGGAGTCTTTTTTCCTCTCTGAAGGACTATGCTGTACTTTTGTGAGATGTGAAGTCCTTCAAGGGGAATAGCATCAAACAGGCATTCACAGATTACGACTAAATACATTTGCTGTCACATAATTCTAACGAGGATCTCATACATTAATTTTCTGTGTTGACTAAAAGTCCTGACCTTAAGCAATCTTGATCATATCATTCAACATGACACATTAATCCCAGTAATGGTTGATAAACACAAGTAATGTAAGATGAGCTGTAAAGATTCACCTTAGTTGCAAAAGTCAAAAACACCTTCCAGGTTTTTATAGCCTCCACAAGGTGCAAGAACTGCTTACTTCCCACCTACGAGGAGACAGTGAGGTCTGCAAATGCTGGAGATCAGAGTTGAGAGTGTGTTGCTGGAAAGGCACAGCAGGTCAGGCAACATCCAAGAAGCAGGAAAATCAATGTTTCGGGCCAGAGCCCTTCATCAAGAATGAGGCTGAGCCTCGGAGGTGGAGATATAAATGGGAAGGAGGTGGGGCTGGGGAGTAGGTACTGAGAGTGCAATAGGTGGATGGAGGTGGGGGTAAAGGTGATAGGTTGGAGAGGAAGGTGGAGTTGATAGGTGGGAAGGAAGATTGACAAGTGGGATAGGTCATGAGGGTGGTGCAGAGCTGGAAGGTGGTGGGAGGAGAAATGATGAAACTGTTGAAGTCCACATTGATGCCCGGGGATTGAAGGGTAACAAGGCGGAAGATAAGGCATCCTTCCTCCAGGCGTCGGGTGGTGAGGGAGTGGGGATGGAAGAGACCTAGGACCTGCATGTCCTCGGCAGAGTGGGAGGGGGAGTTGAAATGTCCGGCCCCCATGGGGTGGTGGGGTTGAAGGTGTCCAGTCTCCCCAATGTAGAGGAGACTGCATCGGGTGCAACGGATACAATAAATGACGTGTGAAAGTGCAGATGAAACTTTGATGGATGTGAAGGCTCCTTTGGGGCCTTGGATGGAGGGGCCCCAGCTATGCCTGTCTCTTCGTCAGTTATGTAAAACAGTCCATCTTCCGGAATTACACCAGCAGCACTCTCCAACTCTTCCGCCGCTACATTGATGACTGCAGTAGCGTCCCCACGAGGAGGTCAAACAGTTCATCAACTTCACCAACACATTCCACCCCAACCTTAAATTCACCTAGATCATCTCTGATAACTCCCTCCCCTTCCTAGTCCTCTCCATCTCCATCCATGAGGACTGACTCAACACTGACATTTTTTGCAAACCCACTGACTCTCACAGCTACCTGGATTACACCTCCTCTTACCCTACCTCCTGCAAAAATGCTATCCTGTATACCCAATGCCTTTGCTTCCGCCGCATCTGCTCCCAGGAGGACCAGTTCCACCACAGAATACACCAGATGGCCTCCTTCTTTAAAGACTGAAATTTTCCCTCCCACATGGTTGAAGATGCCCTCCAATGCATCCACATCCCACACCTCTGCCCTTGAACCCCAACCCTTCAACTGCAACAAGGACAGAATCACTCCAGTCCTCACCTTCCAACCCACCAGCCTTCGCATATATCGCATCATCTGCTGACATTTCCGCCACCTACAAACGGACCCAACCGCCAGGGATATACAGAGGAACCTCAATTATCTGAATACCAATTATCCGAATATTGGATTATCTGAAGGAGATCTGGAGGTCCCAATAGAAATATCACCTCAAAGAGCTGTTTCAACCCTGATCGTGTCTTTTGTTTACAATCATGAAAAACAATCTTGGCTCACTGAAACACTGCCGTTAACAGTCCTGGACATCGATGGGAGCCCAGGCACCGTCTCCAAATGACAGACCTCCTGCCTACTCTCCCCCTCCCTCCACACTTTCCCTGGTTTGGATAATGGAGGTTCCTCTGTATTTTCCTCCCCACTCCTATCCACTTTCCACAAAGACCATTCCCTCTGCAACAATCTGGTCAGGTCCATGCCCCCTAACAAGTCACCCTCCCCACCAGGCACCTTCCCCCACCACCGCAGGAATTGCAAAACCTGCACTCACACCTCCTCCCTCACCTCCATCCAAGGCCCCAAAGGAGCCTTCCACATCCATCAAAGTTTCACCTGCACTTCCATGTGTCATTTATTGAATCCACTGTTCCCAATGCAGTCTCCTCTACACCGGGGAGATTGGACACCTTCTTGCAGAGCGCTTTAGAGAACATCTCTGGGATAATCGCACCAATCAACCCCACCATCCCATGGCTGAACATTTCAACTCCCCTTCCCACTCTACCAAGGACATGCAGGTCCTAGGCCTCCTCCATCCCCACTCCCTCATCACTTGACACCTGGAGGAAGAACGCCTTAGTTTCCACCTTGGGACGCTTCAACCCAAGGGCATCAATGTGGACTTCACCAGTTTCCTCATTTCCCCTCCCCCCACCTTACCCCAGTACCAACCTTCCAGCTCAGCACAGCCTTCATGACCTGTCCTACCTGTCAATCTTCCTTCCCACCTATCCGCTCCACCCTCCTGTCCGACCTGTCACCATTACCCCTACTGCTGAAAATGCGTTACTGGAAAAGCACAGCAGGTCAGGCAGCATCCAAGGAACAGGAGAATCAAGGTTTCGGGCATAAGCCCTTCTTCAGGAATGAGGAAAGTGTGTCCAGCAGGCTAAGATAAAAGGTAGGGAGGAGGGACTTGGGGGTGGGGCGTTGGAAATGCGATAGGTGGAAGGAGGTCAAGGTGAGGGTGATAGGCCAGAGTGGGATGGTGGCGGAGAAGTCATGAAGAAGATTGCAGGTTAGGAAGGCGGTGCTGAGTTCGAGGGATTTGACTGAGACAAGGTGGGGGGAGGGGAAATGAGGAAACTGGAGAAATCTGAGTTCAAATGAGTTTCCTCATTTCCTCTCCCCCCCACCTTGTCTCAGTCAAATCCCTCGAACTCAGCACCGCCTTCCTAACCTGCAATCTTCTTCCTGACCTCTCCGCCCCCCCACCCCACTCTGGCCTATCACCCTCACCTTGACCTCATTCCACCTATTGCATTTCCAATGCCCCTCCCCCAAGACCCTCCTCCCTACCTTTTATCTTAGCCTGCTGGACACACTTTCCTCATTCCTGAAGAAGGGCTTATGCCCGAAACGTCGATTCTCCTGTTCCTTGGATGCTGCCTGACCTGCTGCGCTTTTCCAGCAACACATTTTCAGCTCTGATCTCCAGCATCTGCAGTCCTCACTTTCTCCTCGAAGACCATTACCCCTACCTCCACTCACCTATTGCACTCTTAGCTACCTTCTCCCCAGCTCCAACCCCCTCCCATTTATCTCTCCACCCCTAAGGTTCCCAGTCTCATTCCTGATGAAGGGCTCCGCCCAAAATGTCAATTTTCCTGCTCCTTGGATGCTGCCTGACCTGCTGTGCTTTCCAACAACACACTCAACTACTTCCCACCTACAGAATGTCCACACCATTATTCTATAGGCAATGGGCCTTTCTGGGGTAATGTGAAGATGAGGGGTAAGGGAAAGAAACTCCCATTCTTGCTACCACATGTACAATGTTTCTATTGTATATGTCAGTATCACCCAGTCTCCTTGCGAGGAAGAGATCCTTGCGAGGTGGGGGGAGGGGAAATGAGGAAACTGGTGAAGTCCACATTGATGCCCTTGGGTTGAAGTGTCCCGAGGTGGAAACTAAGGCGTTCTTCCTCCAGGTGTCAAGTGATGAGGGAGTGGGGATGGAGACACTGCACTGAAGTATCTTTAAAAGACCCTCATCCCTATATTGATTTTCGAAGCACCAAAGATTGGGCTGGGCGGCACGATAGCTCAGTGGTTAGCACTGCTGCCTCACAGAACTTTCTGTGTGGAGTTTGCACATTCTCCCTGTGTCTGCATGGGTTTCCTCCGGGTGCTCCGGTTTCCTCCCACAATCCAAAGATGTGCAGGTCAGGTGAATTGGGCATGCAAAATTGCCCACAGTGTTAGGTGCGTTAGCCAGGGGTAAATATTAGGTAGGGGAATGGGTTTGGGTGCGTTTCTCTTCGGAGGGGCGGTGTGGACTTGTTGGGCCAAAGGGCCTGTTTCCACACTGTAGTGAATCTAATATCAATGGAACATAGGCCTATGCATGTATCTGGCAGACACTGAGGGTGCTGAACAGGTTCCATTGCAGTTGTCAACTTGTCCTAGGGATACAGCCAGAGGTTCGTATGCTGCAGGCAATACAGTAGTTAGCATTGGTGGACTCTTCCAAACTTTCAGTCAGCTTCCCTGAGTATCTCTGATAAATCTGACTGCTATTCCTGTGTCAGCTTGTGCATTTGAATGAAGTTATAAATACCTGTAAGTAGCAAGACAAAAGAATGAGTCACAAAATAGGTAGAGATTTGGGCATGTTAAGAGCACATTCATTCTGCTGGTAATGGAAGAGTACTACAACACTTGACAATTTGCTTGCCTGGACATCGTTGACTTAGCATGACCATGAGTGGTCTCTATTCTCTCCCACTATGGCAAGCTTAGGGGTGAGGAAACAAATGTTAGTACCCTACCAACCATCTTGGTTCTCTCTATCCTTTGGTAGGCTGTTTTCTCCTGGAATGAGACAAAGGTCAGGATTGATAAAAGTGACTGATACAGTTTTGGTGCAGGTGGGGGAATGTAAGCAAGAAACTGTGAAAGTGGTAGACATGAGCATTGAATGAAGGTGGGTACAGTAGCAGTGTTTGAATGATTCTGAGGTAGCAGCGAGAAGATTGTGGCATTTACCCTTGCCAAAGGGAGAAGCTCAGTGACCTGCTTCATACGCTGCTGGGCATTATTCTGTCCCACGGATACTGCACTGATTTAGGTGACAACTTTAAACCAGGCTAGCAGAGTCAGGCGCCATAGTCCTCATCTGGCAGTATTGATGAACGAGAGTATATCTCCTCTTCATCATCCCATCCACCAAGTCCTCCAGGTCCCTGTCAGCAAATTGAAGTGCCAATGTGCCGCTATTGGCCACTTCCAGGGCAATTCATCCCACAATGCAACTGTGAAAGGCAGTTCCTAGCTTGCAGTATTTGACCTGGCGCAGCATTGGGTTTCAATATGGTCCTGGCAGCAGAAATCCCAGAAGGATGAAAAAATATCTACCTAGCACTGTGGAGAGGTCTTGTGGCACAATGGTAATTGTTTGTCCCAGCCTCTGGTGTGGCTGACTCATCTACTCTAGAGATGGGTGTTAACATGACTGAAGAGGTCAATTAAAAATAATTTTACACAGCACAGTGTTTAGTCAGATCACCTAGTGCAAGAATTTGATGTATATCATTTTGACTTTATATTTATACCACATGCATTGATGCAAAAACTGCTTAAAGACTGGTCAATTATAAGTCTGTAAGAAACATTTAATTATATCGATTTTAATTTTGTCAAAATGATCTGGCCTAGTAAAGACGGGGTTAGGTACAGGTACTTCTTTTCTCTTTCAAACTTTGTTTTAACGATCATGTTCTGGAACACTTCACAACCAATTGCTAACTTTTGTCGTGTAGTCACTATTGTTTTGCAAACATTGTAGCTAATTTGAAAAGCTGTAAGAACTGTGGACGCTGGAAAGAAGAAAATCACCCAGAAAACTCAGCAGGTCTGGCAGCATCTTTGGAGAGAAATCAGAGTTAACATTTTGAGCCCAGCGATCCTTCTTCAGAACAGGCTAATTTGTTGCACAATGAGAAAACACAAAAAAACAGTGAGATAAATAACTAGGTGATCTGTTTTTGCCATTTTCTTTGGAACCCAGCAATCCTGTTCTCTAGGCAATGGAACGATGACACGTGATTTCTAACATTCAGTTGAACTGGCTAGGCTTTATTTTAACATGTCATTATCTACTGCCTCCTTCCTACTGGTGTGACTGTCCTCTGGGTCATTTCCTCATTTTCATTCTCGTCTGAAAGACAGTATCTCTGGCAAAAGTATTCCCTCAGAATCATTGAATCATTACAATGTTCTGAATGCATGACTGGTATTGACAGTTAATTCAATAATCCCTTCAAACTTTAAGAGTTGATTTTATAATTAGTTCTAAAACTAACTTTCAAAATTAGTACTAAAATCAATAGAAATCTTGAAACATTTTATATGACGCTAGTTGTCACATTCTGACATCCCTCACTATGACTTTTCATAGAATCTCTAGTGTGGAAGCAGACCATTTGACCCATCTAGGCCACACTGACCCTCTGAACAGCATCCCAGAGATCCGCTCCTCTACCCTATCCCTGTAACCCTGCAGTTTTCATGGCGAATCCACTTAGCCTGCACATCCATGGACACCATGGGGCAATTTAGCATGGCCAATTAACCTAACTTGGACACTTTGGACTGTGAGAGGAAACCAGAGGAAACTCATGCAGACATGGGGACAACACGCAAACTCCACTCAGTCGCCCAAGGCTGGAATCAAACCCGGGTCCCTGGCACTGTGCGAACTATGTGAGCCATCGTGCCTTGAAAAATACTTCTTTGGATGTCAAACATTGTGTGCTGAGGTCATGAAAGATGTTCCAAGTTTTTCATTTTATTTGGCACAGGAAATACTTTATTTTCTATCACAACCACCATGCAGCATTAAAACAGAATATATCTAGTCATCTGTAACATGCATAGCCATTGGGGATATTTCTCCTCTTGCTGCAGTTATAGACTTGTTTGCACTAGGTATGACATTGAACAATGTGATTAAAAAGGTTCCATGGAAGAACAGGAGCTGAGACAGTTTTGCAGGTCAATATATTTGCCAAGAAAACTTGGAAGAGTTCATACTTACTTCTAAATATTTTAATCCTTGCACCCCAAATTGTTGCAAGCAGAAATTGTATATTAATTAATTCTGAAATTGTGTTGCTGATAAATTCCAATGTTTTCTAAGTACAGTCCTTCAAAGAAACATTATTCTTAAATGTATGGAGTTGCTTCCAGAAAACTTCATCCTATTATTTTAGCTAAACTGAGGAGAAGACAAAATGTTGAGAATTTGAGTGGTCTCAAAATCAAATATCTTTTGCCATCTAGTGGAAGAAGAAATTAGTGATGTGGGATGTTCTTTTTTAAAGTATACCCTATAGAAAAATAAGTAAACTAATATCTTAGGATGCCATAATCAGTGAAGAAGTCTGAAGCCATTTAGAATAGAGGAGGACCTGTAAGAATAATGATGAAAATACTAGAAGTGAAGATCTGTGGGCAGTGAGGGAAGTGATTGCTGGGCTCCTTGGTATATCATCAATGATTGCAGGTGAGGTGCCAGAAGACTGGAGGTTGGCTAACACGGTGCTGTGCCATTATTTAAGAAAGGTGATAGAAAAATCAGGGAATTATAGACCAGTGACTAGGAGAAAGTGAGGACAGCATATTATACAGATCACCGCCCTTTTGAGCTGTCCTACGTGTGCATCTTCCTTCCCACCTATCCGCTCCATTGACCCCCCCCACGACCTATCACAATCAACCCCCATCTGCATCTACCTATCGCCTTCCCAGCTACCTTCCCCCACCCCGCACACTCACCCATCTATTTATCTCTCAGTACCTTCACCCCAATTCCCGATGAAGGGCCTATGTCTGAAACATCAACTCTTCTGCTCTTTGGATGCTGTCTGACCTGATGTGTTTTTCCAGCATTACACTTTGCAATTATAAACAGGTGAGCCTGACATCAGTGTTGGGCATATCGTTGGAGAGAATCCTAAGGGACAGGATTTACATGTATTTGGAAAGACAAGGGCTGATTAGGGATAGTCAACATGGCATTGTGCATGGCAAGTCATGTGTCACTAATTTCATTGAGTTTTTTGAAGAAGTATCAAAGATGCTTGACGAGGGCAGAGCAGTGGAACAGATCTATATGGCCTTCAGTAGGGCGTTCGACAAGGTTCCTCATGGTAGACTGGTTAGCAAGCTTAGCTCACATGGAATACAGGGAGAACCGGCCATTTGGACACAGAACTGGCTCGAAGGTAGAGGACAGAGGGTGGTGGTGGAGGGTTGGTTTTCAGACTGGTGGCCTGTGACCAGCAGTGTGCCACAAGCATCAGTGCTGGGTCCACTGCTTTTTGTAATTTAGAGAGCAGTTGAGAGCCAAGGACATTGCTGTGGGCCTGGAGTCTCATGTAGACCAGACCAGACAAGGATGGCAAATTTCCTTCCCTAAAGGACATGAATGAATCTGATGAATTTTTGCAACAATTGACAATAGTTTCATGGTTATCATTACACTTCTAATTTCAGATTTTAATTGAACTTGAATTTTACCATTTGTCATGGTGGGATTGGAACTACATCCCCCGAACATTAGTCTGCGGTGCTGGATTACTAGTCTTGAGACATTATCACCTCGTAGCACTCACTGTAGCCCTGTAATATAGTTGCACGCACTTTGAAAGTAAAATTCTAATGAAAATCCTCCAGTGAAGCTGAACCCTATGTGAACCTTGAAAGGGTTCAGAAAAGGGTTACCAGGGTTGGAGTTTTTGAGCTAACAAATATGGTAGGAAATACGTGAAGTTTTTAATTAAGGATAAAATGGCCACATACCTGAATAAATAGAAAATAATTAGATGTTGTTAGCATGAATTTTCAAGTGCACAACCTTCAATGTGTTTTTAATGAGATGCATGCATTGCTGGCTAGGCCAGCACTTGTTGCTATTCCCTCATTGGCTGGAGAAGAAGGTGGTAAAATGTCTTCTTGAACTGCTGATGAACTGAGAACCCATTCCTCATGGTGGAGATAGACTCACAATTAGGGAAGAACTTCCAGGAATTCAGTCAAACACCATGATATTATCTGTCCAAGTCAGGTTGGTGTTGGCTTGGAGGAGAACTTGCCAGTACTGAAATTCTGATACATCTGCTGCCCATGTCCTTCTAGATAGTAAAGGTTGTGGGTTTTGCAGTACTGTTGAAACAGCCTTAGTGAGGTACTGCTGTGCATTTTGTAGCTGATACACAGCTGCTATTATGCATCAATGGTGAATGGCAAACATCAGGATTGTTTGACAACAGATATATTAAAGTCAGTTGTAGTCAGAAAGTAACAAAATAAGGAAAACGCTGGAGACTCAACTCTTTTCTGTAAAGGAAACTCTGCTGCACCAGTCAAGTCTAAAATAGACAGACAGGAGGCTGGAAGTGGGGAGGTAAAGTGGTGAAGTGGGTATAGGTGAAGACAGGTAGAAGGTACGACCTGGTTGGTCAACGGGAGGAATGGTGGTTGGGAGGAGTGGAAGGGAGGGAGAAGAACTGGAAAGGGAGGTTATTTAAAATTGGAGAACTCTGGGCTGTAAGCTACCCAGGCGGAAGATGGGTGTTGTTCCTCCAATTGCACTGTGGTTCGTTTTGGCAACGGAGGAGGCCAAGGATACTGATGTTGGCGGGGGGGGGGGGGGGGGGGGGGGGGGGCAGAACTGAAGTTGAAGTGGGCGGTTTCTGAGAGGTCCAGCCGGCCCCTACGGACCCGGCTGCAATGCTCGGTGAACCTGGATGGAGGTGAGGGGGGTGGTGTACTGACAGACTTTGCATCCTTTCCGATTGCAGAAGAATGTACCTGGGGGCTCAGTTGGTGGGGGAGGGGGCGGGGTCGGTTGTTGGGAAGAGTACACCAAGGACTGTCGAAGGGAACAGTCCTTGTGGAAGGCAAGAGGGCCGGGAAGGGGAAGATGTTCTTGGTGGTGGGGTCTGGCTGAAGTTGGCAGAAGTATTCGCCATATTCGTTGCACCACCTCCATTCCATGTTCCACCACTCCAAACACCCCTACTCCCAATGCAATAAAGCCAGAGGCCCCCTTGTCCTCACTTACCATCCCACTAGTCTCCATATCCAATGCATCATCTTTAAACACCTCCGCCAACTCCAACTAGATCCCACCACCATGAACATCTTCCCCTCCCAACTGATTTTTGCCTTCCACAAGGACCATTCCCTTCAACAGTCCTTGGTTTGCACCACTCTCCCTACCGACTCCTCCGAAGCCCCAGGTACCTTCCCCTGCAATCGGAAAAGATGCAAAATCTGCCAGTACACCACCCGCCTCACCTCCATTCAGGTTCACTGAGCATTGCGGCCGGGTCCGCAGGGGCCGATTGGACCTCCCAGTCACTGCCCATTTCAATTCCCCCAACCACTCCCTTTCTGACATGACCATCCCTGGCCTCCTCCATTGCCAAAATGAATCACAGTGCAAATTGGAGGAACAGCACCTCATCTTCTGCCTGGGCAGCCTTCGGCCCAGAGAAGTCAACACTGAGTTCTCCAATTTCAAATAACCTCCCTCCCATCCCCGACTCCTTTCCCAGCCCCTCGCCATCCCTTCTAATGCACCCTGCCACCAAACAAATTCATTCCTCCCATTGACCAACCAGGTCATACTGCCCACCTGTGTTCACCTATCCCCACTTCACCACCCTGCCCCCTTCCGCCCCCTTTATCTGCAGATCCCCCTACACCCAATCCCAGTCCTTAAGAAGGGTTACACCACAAACGTCAACTTCTCTACCTCCTCATGCTGCCTGGCTTGCTGTGTTCTTCCAGCCTCCTGCCTGTCTATTTTGGATTCCAGCATGTGCAGATTTTTCATCTCGCACCAGTCAAGTCTAGCAGTGTTCAGGCTCTGACCAAGAGGATGCCTTGACTCAGTGGGAACATATTTGATACCATGTTTTGGAATGATGTGGAAGTGCTGTTGTTGGACTGGGGTAGACAAAGTTAAAAATCACACAACATCCAGGTTATAGACAACAGATTTATTTGGAAGCACTGGCTTTCAGAACGCTGCTCCTTCATCACATAGCTTGAGGAGCAGAACTCCGAAAGCCAGTGATTCCAAATAAACCTGTTGGACGATAACCTGGTGTTGTGATTTTTATCTTTTGGAGTAACAGAGTCACATGCTGTCTCCTCCTTCAGTCACTTTGCTAATATCATTCAATCAGTCAACGCCAATGCTGAGATGTTGTACTGTACAATCAGTGTATCTAAACCTAAGCTGGTCAAGGCCATCCTCCAAGATCAATATATCTTGTCCTTAACAAAAGCTCAACAGATTTGGACAAGGGGGCTTTTGCCCGAAACGTCAATTTTCCTACTCCTCGGATGCTGCCTGACCTGCTGTGCTTTTCTAGCACTACTCTAGATTAGAGTAGACTCTGGTTTCCAGCATCTGCAGTCCTGATTTTTACCTAGATTTGCACAAGCTCCAGTCACTGAAGCAGCAGTTCATTGGAACAGTTGGATAGAAAACCACAAGATTTGCACGAAGGACTTCAACAAGGTGTTTTTGGTCAATTTTGAGTCAATGCTGACATTTTTAATAAATTTGGTTTTTTTTAGATTTTGTTTTAGATCTGGCATTTTTCTCATCTTACCTGCACCCTCATCTTACCATCTCATTTTACCTGCACCAACAGCAGTTTTGTCATTAAATCACACTTAGCTTCAACTCTTTTTATTTTTCACCTCACATCTGCACTTTAATAGTCTTTTATAGCTTCAGCTTCTTTATGCTCTGTTGACTAAGAATACTGACTATTTCTTTCTCCATTGTTGCTTGCTGAGTGTTTTCAGCAGTTTCTGTTTGCTTCGGTTTTGTTGTATCCTTAGTATTGTGGTTTGTTACAGGGCTTCTGCTGGGACAAAGCTTGACAATAATAATCAAAAAGCTGTCAACCTTATCTGAAAATGCTCCACAGTGTAACTGTTACGTGTAAAGGTTTTAAAGGTAAATTTGAGTTGAAATTAGAAGGATAGAATTTGCACAAGGCAGTCATTAACTAATAGAACGGCACAAGCCAAGTGCTGGAAAATGAGATGAGAATTGATGGATACTTGATGATTCGTCTGAATAAGATAGACCAAAGAGACTTTTTTCGTCCTGTAAAAACTGTTTTGCTTGGAGCAGAGAAGCATTTTCACTTTTCCTTGCTACCCTTTAATCTTTCATATCTTTATGGATTTAAACTATTTTCATTAATCCATTGTGGAGTACAAATTATAGAGGAGAAGGTGAGGACTGCAGATGCTGGAGATCAGAGCTGAAAATGCGTTGCTGGAAAAGCGCAGCAGGTCAGGCAGCATCCAAGGAGCAGGAGAATCGACGTTTCGGGCATGAGCCCTTCTTCAGGAATGAGGAAAGTGTGTCCAGCAGGCTAAGATAAAAGGTAGGGAGGAGGGACTTGGGGGAGGGGTGTTGGAAATGCGATAGGTGGAAGGAGGTTAAGGTTGTGACCCATTGTCTCAACCTGCTCCTGCCCCACCGAACTCATCTCTGCATACCTCGACATGGTCCTGTCCCCCTTAGTCCAAGAACTCCCCGCCTACGTTTGGGACACGACCCACGGCCTCAACCTCCTCCATGATTTTCGCTTCCCCGGTCCCCAACGCCTTATCTTCACCATGGACATCCAGTCCCTGTACACCTCCATCCCCCATCATGAAGGACTCAAAGCCCTCCGCTTCTTCCTTTCCCGCTGTACCAACCAGTACCCTTCTACTGACACCCTCCTTTGACTGACTGAACTGGTCTCTAAAGAAGGAGGCCATCTAGTGTGTTCTATGGTGGAACTGGTCCTCCTGGGAGCAGATACGGCGGAGGCGGAGAAATTGGGAATACGGGATGGCATTTTTGCAAGAGATAGGGTGGGAAGAGGTGTAATCCAGGTAGCTATGGGAGTCGGTGGGTTTGTAAAAAATGTCAGTGTCAAGTCGGTCGTCACTAATGGAGATGGAGAGGTCCAGGAAGGGGAGCGAGGTGTCAGAGATAGTCCAGGTAAATTTAAGGACAGGGTGGAATGTGTTGGTGAAGTTGATGAATTGCTCAACCTCCTCGCGGGAGCACGAGGTGGCACCAATGCAGTCATCAATGTAGCGGAGGAAGAGGTGGGGAGTGTTGCCGGTGTAATTACGGAAGATCAACTGTTCTACATAGCCAACAAAGAGACAGGCATAGCTGGGGCCCATACGTGTGCCCATGGCTACGCCTTTGGTCTGGAGGAAGTGGGAGGATTCAAAGGAGAAATTGTTAAGGGTGAGGACCAGTTCGGCCAAACGAATGAGAGTGTCAGTGGAAGGGTACTGTTGGTGACGTCTGGAGAGGAAAAAATGGAGGGCTTGGAGGCCCTGGTCATGGCGAATGGAGGTGTAGAGGGATTGGATATCCATGGTGAAGATAAGGCATTGGGGGCCAGGGAAACGGAAGTCTTGGAGGAGGTGGAGGGCGTGGGTGGTGTCTCGAACGTATGTGGGGAGTTCCTGGACTAGGGGGGATAGGACAGTGTCAAGGTAGGTAGAGATGAGTTCAGTGGGGCAGGAGCATGCTGAGACAATGGGTCGGCCAGGGTGGTCAGGCTTGTGGATCTTGGGAAGGAGGTAGAACCGGGCAGTGCGGGGTTCCCGGACTATGAGGTTGGAAGCTGTGGGTGGGAGATCTCCTGAGGTGATGAGGTTCTGTATGGTCTGGGAGATGATGGTTTGGTGATGGGGGGTGGGGTCATGGTCGAGGGAGCAGTAGGAAGAGGTGTCCTCGAGTTGGCGTTTCACTTCAGCAGTGTAGAGGTCAGTGCGCCAGACTACCACTGCGTCCCCTTTATCCACTGGCTTGATGGTGAGGTTGGGATTGGAGCAGAGGGATTGGAGGGCTGCGCGTTGTGAGGGTGAGAGGTTGGAGTGGGGGAGGGGGGAACGACAGGTTGAGGCGGTTAATGTCCCGGTGGCAGTTGGAAATGAAGAGGTCGAGGGCAGGTAATAGGCCAGTGCGGGGTGTCCAGGTGGATGCAGTGTGTTGGAGGTGGGCGAAGGGGTCCTCGGAAGGTGGGCGGTAGCCCTGATTGTGAAAGTAAGCTTGGAGGCGGAGGCGACGGAAGAATTGTTCGATGTAACGTCGTGTATTAAATTCATTGATGCGTGGACGGAGGGGGATGAAGGTGAGTCGTCCCGCCACCCCACAAACCTTCGCATCAACCAAATCATCCGCCGACATTTCCGCCACCTCCAAAAAGACCCTACCACCAGGGATATATTTCCCTCCCCACCCCTTTCCGCCTTCCGCAAAGACCGTTCCTTCCGTGACTACCTGGTCAGGTCCACACCCCCCCTACGACCCACCCTCCCATTCTGGCACTTTCCCCTGCCACCGCAGGAACTGTAAAACCTGTGCCCACATCTCCTCCCTCACCTCTATCCAAGGCCCTAAAGGAGCCTTCCACATCCATCAAAGTTTCACCTGCACATCCACCAATATCATTTATTGTATCCGTTGCTCCCGATGCGGTCTCCTCTACATTGGGGAGACTGGGCGCCTCCTAGCAGAGAGCTTTAGGGAACATCTCCGAGACACCCGCACCAATCAACCAAACTGCCCCGTGGCCCAACATTTCAACTCCCCCTCCCACTCTGCCGAGGACATGGAGGTCCTGGGCCTCCTTCACCGCCACTCCCTCACCACCAGACGCCTGGAGGAAGAACGCCTCATCTTCCGCCTCGGAACACTTCAACCCCGGGGCATCAATGTGCAACAGCTTCCTCATTTCCCCTTCCCCCACCTCATCCTAGTTTCAAACTTCCAGCTCAGTAACTGTCTCCTTGACTTGTCCGACCTGCCTATCTTCTTTTCCACCTATCCACTCCACCCTCTCCTGTTGACCTATCACCTTCATCCCCTCCCCCACTCACCCATTGTCCTCTATGCTACTCTCTCCCCACCCCCACCCTCCTCTAGCTTATCTCTCCATGTTTCAGGCTCACTGCCTTTATTCCTGATGAAGGGCTTTTGCCCGAAACGTCGATTTCGCTGCTCGTTGGATGCTGCCTGAACTGCTGTGCTCTTCCAACACTACTAATCCAAATTATAACCAATTTGTGTAATACCAGAAGGACAGGTATTTGATGAGTTAGAATCCAGCACACCTGGCTCCAGGTGAGGGCGAGGCGTCGGCGGGATGGCGTCAGACCTCAGCAACGTCACACAACCCCAATTGGACACCTGTGACGATTGCAATCCTGAATAAGGGATCACTGTTAGCTCTGATTTTTTTTCCACAGATGC
Organism: Chiloscyllium punctatum; assembly: GCF_047496795.1. Lineage (NCBI taxonomy): Eukaryota > Metazoa > Chordata > Chondrichthyes > Orectolobiformes > Hemiscylliidae > Chiloscyllium > Chiloscyllium punctatum. The sequence continues at coordinate 40,199,465 of NC_092778.1, forward strand.
TGCTGAGACCTACCTAATCTTGCAGCAATTTATGTTTTTGTTTCTGATTTCCAGCATCGGCAGCTCTTTCCGTTTTTTGTGACGCCCCCATCACCCAAACACGGTTGACGTGGTGACGTCACGTAAATGCAACGTCGTGAATCCCCGCACCTCTGCGCGGTGACGTCATACACCTGAAACGTCCTTTGGCTCCACCCAACCCCCACCAACTCTGCGCGGTACCGGCACGTATCGGCGACGTCATTTTGATTCCACCCCCCCTCCGTATGATGACGTAGACAACCACCTGAGGAAGGAGCAGCGATCGGAAAGTTACTGCTTTCAAACAAACCTGTTGGGCTATAACTTGGTGTTGTGTGACTTTTAACTTTGTACGCCCCAGTCCAATACCGGCATCTCCGAATCGTAGTTTATCGGTGACCTCACGTATCACCCCCCCCCCTTGTTGCAACAACGTCACGTCTCGGAGGCATCACACGAGCCTCTGTGCGGTGACGTCAGGTATCTTCGACGTCACATTGAACTCCGCCCCGCTGTGACGCGGGGTGGCCTGTGATGTCAGAGGGCACAGCCGCGTCAGCCGGGACGATGGTCGAACTGAGCCGGTGTCCGAGCGGAAGGTGGAAGGTGTGGTGAGACTACGGAGCCGCTCCGGTCCGACAGCAATGGTGCTACTCTTGACTCTCCTGCTGCAGTGGGGGTTGGCTCGCGCTGCTGGTAAGGCCTCTTTTAGGAAGCCGTCGGGCTGTAAGGTGTCCCTCGGTATGTCTCAGACAGCGGACAGGTAGCATCCCAGCAGCTGGTCATTATCCAACTGGTCCGAGGATCACATCTGATCACCTCGGGGCCTGGTTCACACCCTGTATTCCCTGCGATCGTAAACGCCATGGGAACAAGCTAACACCTCGGATATATAATACTCCTTATGACGTTATACAGTGGAATTCGGTCGTATATCCTAACAGAATGGCTGATAGAATTTTAGATTGGTGAAAATTCCCGTCTCCTTGGGCAAACTACTACTTTCCTGAGGTAAAAACAATGACTGCAGATGCTGGAAACCAGACTCTGGATTAGTGGTGCTGGAAGAGCACAGCAGTTCAGGCAGCATCCGAGGAGCAGTAAAATCGACGTTTCGGGCAAAAGCTCCTCATCAGGAATAAAGCAGTGAGCCTGAAGGGTGGAGAGATAAGCTGGTGGAGGGTGGGGAGAAAGTAGCATAGAGTACAGTAGATGAGTGGGGGAGGGGATGAAGGTGATGGGTCGGGGGGTGGGGGGAGGGGAGAGTGGTTAGGTGAAAAAGAAGATAGACAGGTAGGACAAGTCATGGGGACAGTGCTGAGCTGGAAGTTGGGAACTCTGGTGAGGTGGGGGAAGGGGAAATGAGGAAACTGGTGAAGTGATGTCTCAATTTTACTGCTCCTTAGATGCTGCCTGAAATGCTGTACTCTTCCAGCACCACTAATCCAGATACTACTTTGCTGATACCTTTGCCTAAATTGTGGAATTCCTAAAATAGAAGTGAATACAAAAGCAAAATGTGCTGGAAATTTGATATTAAAACAAAAGAAACCCTCGACGATCAAGTCAGAAAAGCAAAGTTGTGTTTCCAGATCTCCTGAATTTTTTTTTTCTCCATAGATGGTGCCTTGTGAGTTTTCCAGCATTTTTGTTTTTAGCTACAATAGAGCTACATAAACTTCAATCAAAGCTTAGCTGTTTAACTGCTGAGTTTTGGAAAAATTGAATGAAAATTTGCTCTTCAGTGCAAACGTTTTTATGTTTTGCTGCATTTAAAATAATTGGAAAGTTTTTCTGATGAATCTATAATTTAGGTAGTAATCTGCAATCCTTCAGACAGGGTTTGTAAAAAATGGTGACCTTAGATGAAAACCGATTTGAATAATAAACTTGTTTGAACTTTCCCTTCTTCAGCCATTGAGTGGTGTTTCTCCAACCCATGTCTAACTCTGCTGCAATTTCATCTTTGATCTTTTTCAATTCAGTTCCTGTTTGATCAGACTACTTAAACTGCAGTTGTCAAATGTATGTTCTCAATGGCTATGACTGTGTTATGTTGTCCATTCTTGTTGTTATGGACCAGTCTGTAGCATTTAACACCAGTGAAGGCACCAACCTCTTCCAACACCTTTGTTGTCCAGCCATTATGACTACCTTCCCCATTGTTCAACTCTTACTCCTGTCCAGGACAACCTGAAATGTCTTCAGTCAAATGCTGGGGAATTCAAAGTCATTGTCTTTAGACTAAAACTGGAAAATGCTGGAAATAGGCAGCAAGTAAGGCAGAATCAGTGGTGATGAATTGAATTGACATTTCATGTTCAAAAATTGAAATTGCTGAGTTTCTCCAGTAATTTCTGTTTTCAGATTTCCAGCATTTGCAGTTCTGTTTTGTTTTGACATTTCAGGTTAATTACTGTTCATCAGAACTGCTTTCAAAACTTTGATGTATGATCATTGACCTGAAATGGATGATGGGTGAATAGGATTCTTAACTCGTGCCAAATCCTATTCACCCATCATCCTTATACTCACTGCCCATGTTGGCTTTCAGTCAGTGGTTTGATTTTGTTATTTTCATCCTTGAGTTCAATTTCCAGCAACACCCATCTCCTTTCTTCTCTTAAAGCCTTCGCCAACTCTGTAAGCCAGCTGGGATGTATGTTTTTCTAACTCTAGCTTCTTGTGTATTCCACTTACTTAGTCTTTCCATTGGTGGTTCAGCCTTCAGCCATCTTGATCCAGTACTCAGGAATATCCTCCTCAAATCTCTGCTTGCCACCTCTTTGATTTTTTATTTTTTGTATTTCTCCAGAATGGGGGAAAACACCCGAGTGGTCAGTGACAAGCACTGCCCTTCAAACCAAAAGGCAATGCTATGTGAAGCTCCTCTGTTAATTTTTTTTTTCCTCTTGCTTATTTTTCCCCAGCACCCATGGTGTGTGTGTGCAGTTGTGAGACACAGTCAAAAGACACAAAGTGCACGAATCTTTATTCAATTTCCACCACCAGGAAGATAGGAAAAACGCCAGAGTGGCTCGTGACAAGCACTGCCCTTCAAACCACAGGGCAATGCTGCGTGATCAAAACAGTGAAGGGGAGGGTAGGGACTAAATCAAAATAGCCACCTCTTTGATCAAACATTTAGCTATGTTTTTATTGGTTCCATCTTTGATACTATATTTATGTCTCATTGTGCCTCCTGAAGATCCTTAGAATGTTTTGCTATTTTAAATGACAACTTGTATTTATATGGCATATAGTGCAGGTTTTTATAAGAGCTATCCAGCGTCTACCCCCCTGCTTTTTCCCTTAACAGTTTTTCCTTTTCAAGTATCTAATTCCCTTATAGAAATTACTGTTCGTAGAGTCATAGACATGTACAGCATGGAAACAGACCCTTCAGTTCAACTCCTCCATTCAGAACAGATATCCTAAACTAGTCTAGCCCTTGGACCATATCCCTCTAAAATCTGAATAATTTTCAATACATTCCAGATCATAATAAATTGAAAGATGTTCATATAATTGTTGGTTTTTGTATTATGTGTTAGTTAAGTCTACCACTTGCTCTGAGGGTAATATTGTATGAAGATAGCTGGCCAAAGCATTGGGGAGCAAAATGCTGTCTAAGGGGAGGAGGTGCAGAATAGAGAAGTTATGTGCAATTTTTTAATTGGAGGGAATATGGCATTCTTTTCAATTAAATGTGAGGGACCCTAAATGATATGCTGTCAATGTAAGGAAACAATTAGAAAAAATTCTAAGGGACAGAATTAATCTCCAATTGGATATGCAAGGAATCATCAAGAATACTCAGCATAGCATTGTAAGGGGCGGATCATGACTAACAAATTTGGTTGAATTTTTTTGAGTGACTAAGAGTGCTGATGTGGGTAGTATAATTGATCTCAGTAAGGGGTTGACAAGGTGTTGCAGGGTAGACTATAAATTAGGCATGAACGTAGGAGGTATGATTGATAAAGTTCATAGGTGATACAAAAATAGTTTCTGTGGGAAATTGTGAGGAGGAAAGCTTTAGACTACAGATTGATATAGTTAAGCTGGTCAGATGGACCTAACAGTGGCAATGGAATTTCAGCTTAAAAAGTGTGAAGTGAGTCATTTTGAGAGGACAACAAGGGAAGGTGATGCACGTTGACTGGTAAGACCTTAGAAAGTACAGAGAATCAGAGGGACTTTGGTGTGCATGTTCTTAGATCCTCGCAGACAGCAGTTCAGGAAGGTAATGTGATTAAGAAAGGACATAAATACCTACCGTTTATTAGTCAAAGCATTGAATACAAGAGAAAGGAGGTTATAATGGAACTGGGGATAATGTTAGTTAGGACACAGCTGGAATACTGTATAGTTCTGGATGGGACAAAACAAAGAACTGTAGATATGTCAACAAGATGGTGGTGGAGTAGGGTTCTAAGTGCAATTTTTTTTTTTTGCTTACCTCTTGTCCTGAGCTCAGATTGCACAGCAGCTAGCATGGACTTGAGGTGCCTCGTGCGGATCATGTGGCCAGTGGCGAGTGGGCCCCTGCTTACCTTTTCAGTCTGTGCACAAGACCTGGCATTGGATTTTGCAGAGGTGAAAGATGGTGCCTGAGGATTGGTGACTGCATTGTTAGTTGGGTCTGACGCTGGCGGCAGCGAAGCAGTGGTGAAGGGCATCACAGTGACTTTGAGGTGGGTTAGCGATGTGACTCTGATGTTGGTTAGTCTGACGCAGGTGGTGACAAGGCAGTGGCAGAGGAGCATCAGCCCAGCAGTGAACAATAGTGTCTGAAGAATGGCGACTTCAGTATCTGGTATAGGTGGCGGCAAGATGGTGGAGAAGGGACGGTATCATTGTTGATGAGTTGGCTCAGAACAGATGGACTTTCCTTAAGCTACATCTTTCTATTTTATTTTCTCATTCTTAAAACTGGTCAAAATGTCCCCGGATCATGGTGACAGAGGAAAGGCTTTTCAAATGTTTTGCTGTTTTTCTCACTAAAATACATGTGACAATAAAACCATTGATTCATACTGATAATCTGAAAATAAGTTAGAAATTTCTGGAGAAGCTGAGCAGATAGGGCAGTGTCTAAGATGAGAAAACAATGACCCTATTTCAGAACTGATAGCATCAAGAAGAAACTGGTATTTACACTAATGACAGGGGGTGGCAAGGGGAGAGGATTGAGCGGACTGGAGACAGAGGGGAAAAAAGAAAATAAAGCACAGAGGGATTTTTGAACAGTAAGCTAGGCAAGAAGAAAAGCGAAATAGGTGATGATGGAGTCTATTACTGGGTGAAAATGGATTGGCTGTGCTGAAAGCAGCCCATGTCATGACAGAACCTGGGTATGGGGATGGGGATGGGTAAAATTGAGGTGTTCAGGCGATAAAATGATTGAACTCAATATTGAGTCCTGAAGGTTGCAAAGTCCCTAAGCGGAAGATGACGTATGCATCCTCCAGTTTGTGCTGACCGTTGCTGGAGCACTGATGCAGGCATAAGACAGATATGCAAATACAGTAGTGTTTGGAAATGGCAGGCAACTGGAAGTTTAGGTCATTTTTATAGAATTAATGTAATCAAAAACTGAAAAGGGGAGGTGAGGATATGGTTATTGTAATCCATGTCAGACACACGAATGAACAGAGAAGAAGACAATTAGATGAGTGTCAAGCGTTAGGAGCTAAATTGAAAAGCAGGATTTCTGAGGTAGTATATCATCTTCATTTATCCATTTCTCAGCTGTTGAACTGCATAGACATATTCAACAATGAGTCAACATCTGGTGATTCGATTGCTCATCAGCTGTGCAACAGGAAGTCTTCTGTGTGTCTCTCAAAGAATTACTACAGAAACCTAACAATCGAAGAATTAGGAGCAAGAGAAAAATGCAAATTAATAGTTAATATGAATGATCAGAGATTGGATATAGTCATAGAAAAAAGATTAAATTAAAGCAGTATCTGTTTTCAATCGTTCGCTCAGTGGTTGGCCAGGGTCAGGACACAATTCCAGTCTTGGGTAACTGTCTGGAATTTGCACCATCTCCCCATGTCTGTGTGGCTTTCAGCTGAGTGCTTCAGTTTCCTACCACAGTTGAAAGATGTGCAGGTTAGGTGGGTTGGTCATACAAAATTGCCCCTCGTGTCCAGGGATGTGTAGGTTAGGTGGATAAGCTGTAGTAGATTTAGGGTAATGGGATTTTGGGGGGAGTGTGTTGCTGGATCAGGGTGGAATGCTCTTCAGAAAGTTGGGGCAGACTAAATGAGGTAAATGGCCTCTTTCTGCAATACAGGGATGTTGTGATTCTATGAATTGTAGAAGGTCCAGATGTAATCAGGATTGCTGATATATGGCTATGTAGCAGACATAGTTGAAAACTAAGTATTTTAGGACATGCCATACTTTGGTTCTTTACAGGAAGTTTAGTTCCAATAACATAGGGAAGAAAGGCTTGCATTTTTTTGTACTGTTGGATGCCCCTCAGCATTTTATGGCTGATTATGTACTTATGAAGTATAGTCATCATAAGAATGTAACAAACTGAGAAGCCACTTTGTGCATAGCAAGCTTCCGCAAGCAGCTTCTGCACCAGTGAACCTCTTTGTGATTCTTATTCACTGATAAATATTGGCTGAGATACTGCAGATAGTTCCATGCTATGGAAAAGTTTTACTGCAGCTATACAGTGCCTTGCTGAGATCATGTGCAGAACAGTGACTGCAGTTTTGGTCTCCATATTTGAAGAAAAATGCAATTTTTTTGAATGGATTTCAAATAAGTTCCATTCATTCAACACATATCTGGAATGAAGGACTTATGACAGATTGGGCCTTTACCCATTGGAGCCTAATGGAAAGAGTGGTGACCGAATTTCAAATAAAAGATGCTGAGGAGATTTCCTGTTATGAGGAAGACTAGAGCTACGCGACACAGTTTATGAATAAGAGGTCTCCGTTTTGTTGTGGTAAATTGCCACAAGTTACCTTCAATTTGGCTACTTATTAAGAAATCTTACAGGCAATCAAGTACTGAAATAGTGATTTGAACTTGATTGCATGTAGCGACCAAAATAAGAGCCCTGAAGTAAACACATTAAGTCTCACAACCCAACTTGGTTATTAACCCGTTAATGCTGGAACTTGGTCAGATTCCACCAACAGTGTGTCTCTGGAAGTATCCGGGTTCGATCCTTGGATGGTATTGTTCTTTGAAGTTCTGCTACTGATTTATTCTAGTGAGGGATTCTTGTAAAATTTTCTCTCTTCCAAGTTTGTATTGTGATAATATTGATTCATCCTCAACATTGATTGCATTTCTAGAGACTTCAGGTCTGTAGCTTGCTTTCTTATCAGAAGTAGCTTCTTTGTTCCTGGCCTTAACTGGCCATTTGAAGGCACAGCCCTCCTACAGTTACTCCGTAAATTCTTCTGCAGGGCAATCCTTGTCCTTTTATGGCAATAAAGCACCCAGTTTATCAAGCAGGTGTCAAAGCAGTTTCTTTCATGTAGCTTCCACTCCATCTTTATCCAGACATGGCTGATTTCTTTCAATTCCTATATAAGTTTGTTCTTGATCCTTAACAGCTTATCTCAAGCACAGTCATGGCTGTTTCTTTCTACGTTTAACAGTTTTCTTTTGTTGATTCATTCAATCCACAAACAGTTATTAAACTTCTGAAATCCTTAACTCAGGGAGCATTTTTTTGTTCCCTGAGTATCGTTAGTCTAAGTTCTCTCCTGCAGAAAATATTTGAGGCTGGGTCATTGAGTCTGTTCAAGGCTGAGTTGGGTTTTTGGTCAGGAATGGAAAGTTATGGGGCAACCAGGGAAAGTGGAGTTAAGACCGCAACCAAATATGGTACAATACAGCCACAACACTCATTTTCTGCAGGGGTTTGATTGGCCTCACAAGCCTGACATTTCAATCAGTGTCAGGTATAGGCAAGATGAGCAAGCCAGATAGCTTTTAATGACATTTAGTAGTTTTACAGTTACTAGTCAAAACATTGCATTTCAGATTTACTAATTAATTTAAACTTACCCAGATGTTCTGGTGGGTTTGCAAATGTTTGTGGGATGTTAATCCAGGCCTTTTATGAGTGTAGTAACATTACCACAGGTGTTGTTTTTATGCTATTTAAAAGAAATACACTGAAGCCTAGAAGTATGAGAATTGAGATGACTGCTATCAGGCCAGGAAGATATTAAGAGCAGAGCTAGGTCATTGTATCTGCTCTGCCTGATGACCATTGCTGATAAGTTTCTCAATCCAATTTCCCTACCTTCTCCCCTAACCATCGATCCCCTTACCAAACAATTAAATATCTCTGCAATAATTTTTCTCAATGCCTAGGCCTGCATTGCCTTCTGTGGCAATGAGTTCCACAGATTCACTACCCTCTGGCTTAAGAAATTTCTCTTCCTCTCAGTTCTAAAGGGTTGACTCTTCACTATGAGGCTTGGATCCCTGCCTGTCCCAGAAGTGGTAACATCTTCTCCATGTGCAGGGTTCTCAGTAATCTGTAAGTTTTGATCAATACCCCTCATTTTTCTAAACTTTGAATGCAGATCCATTATCCTGAACCACTTCTCATATGACAAGCCCTTCATTCTTGTGGTTATTTTTGTAAAAAGGGAGAGTTGATCTGGATAGAAACAAAGACTTGAGGGTAACATGATAGAGTTTTTAAAGTTCTAAATGGATTTGAAAGCATTTCCTTTGGTGAGGGGTAATCTAAAGCTAGCAGCTAGAAATGCATGATAATTAATCCAGAGAGGGAAAGGGAAACGTTTACTTCGTCAATATCTAGGTTAGAGTCATTGATTGTGGAACCTGTCTCTCAGTGGTTGAGGCAAACAGCTTGGATGCGTTCAGAGTAAATGGAGTGAGCGCATATAAGAAAAATGGAGTAGAAGGGTTTGGAGGGATATGGGCCAGGTGCTGGCAGGTGGAACTAGATTGGGTTGGGATATCTTGTCGGCATGGACGCGTTGGACCAAAGGGTCTGTTTCCATGCTGTTCATCTCTATAACTCTATAATTGTATGTTGAAAGGCTGAGAGGAGGCACATAAAATGTGGGGAGAGCCTTGGCATATTAGCACCTATGCAGGACTTGTTGGCCAAATGGTTAATTTTGTGCTTTTTTTTTGTCAATGAAATGCTTGATAATGCCCTATATAATTTGAAATACCTCTAAATTCTCACCATACTTTTGTTTGCTCTGAAGAGAACAGCCCTAACTACTTGAATCTCTCCATTTAACTGAAGCATCACTCTGAATATCCTCTGCACCCTCTTCAGTAGTCTGAAATCTTTTATGAAGTGTGCATAGAATTAGGCAATACTTTAGTTGAGGTTTAACATCTGACTTATTAATGTTCATCTAAATTTTTGTGATGAACAAGAGTGAGGGTAGGGCAGATTAGGGATAGTGGAGGGAACTTGTGCCTGGAGTCACAGGAGGTAGTGGAGGTCCTTAATGAATACTTTGCTTCAGTATTCTCTACTGAGAGGGACATTCTTGTTTGTAAGGACTGCTTGAAACCAGCTGATCTGCTCGAACAGGTTGATGTTAAGGAGGATGTGCTGAAAGTTTTGAGAAACATAAAGAAAGATAAGTCCCCTAGGTCAGATGGGATATACCTTAGATTACTACAGGAAGTGAAGGGAGACATTGCTGCATCTTTGGCGGTGATCTTTGTGTCCCCACTGTCCACTGCAGTAGTGCCAGATGATTGGAGGGTGACAAATGTTATTCCCTTGTTCAAGAAAGGGAATGGGCATAATCCTGTGAATTACAGAACTGTCAGTTGTATGTCTGTGGTGGGCAGATTATTGAAGAGGATTCTGAGTGACAGGATTAATGATTACTTTGAAAGCCATAGTTTGATTAGAGGTAGTCAGCATGGCTATATGAGGGGCAAGTCATGCCTCATAAGCCTTATTGAATTCTTTTAGGGTGTGACAAAAAACATCGATGAAGGTAGAACAGTGGATGTGGCATACATGGGTTTTAATCAATGAGGTAAAAACAATGCAGATGCTGGAAACCAGATTCTGGATTAGTAGTGCTGGAAGAGCACAGCAGTTCAGGCAGCATCCAAGTAGCTTCGAAATCGACGTTTCGGGCAAAAGCCCTTCATCAGGATGAACGGCTTTTGCCCAAAACGTCGATTTTGAAGCTACTTGGATGCTGCCTGAACTGCTGTGCTCTTCCAGCACCACTAATCCAGTACATGGGGATTAACAAGGTGTTTGATAAGGTTCTCTGTGGAAGGCTCATTCTGAAAGTAAGGAGGCATCGGACACAGGTTTGGCTGTCTGGATAGACAGTTGGCTGGCCCAGAGAAGACAGAGGGTGGTAGTAGGTGGAAAGTATTCAACCTGGAGCTCGGTGACCAGTGGTGTTCTGCAAGGATCTGTTCTGGGACCTCTGCCTTTTTGTGATTTTTATAAACAACTTGGACGAGGAAGTGTAAAGGAGTTTAGTAAGTTTGCTAATGTCATGAAGGTTGGTGGAATGGTAGATAGTGTGAAGGGTTGTAGGTTGTAATGGGACATTGACAGGATGCAGAACTGGGCTGATATGTGGCAGATGGAGTTCAGCCTAGAAAAGTGTGAAGTGATTAATTTTGGAAGGTCGCCTTTGAATGCAGTATACAGGGTTAAAGGCAGAAATCTTGACAGTGTGGAAGAACAGAGGCATCTTGGGGTCCCTCAAAGTTGCCACCCAAGTTTATAGAGTTGTTAAAAAGGCGTTTGGTGTGTTGGCTTTCATTAGCAGAGGGGTTGAGTTTAAGATCTGCGAAGTTATGCTGCAGCTCTATAGGCCCCTGATTAGACCACACTTGGAATATTGTGTTCAGTTCTGATCGCCTCATTATAGGAAGGATGTGGAAGCTTTAGAGAAGGTGCAGGGGAGATTTACCAGAATGCTGCCTTGGACTGAGGGCATGTCTTATGAGGAAAGGTTCAGGGAGCTAGGCCTTTTCTTATTGGAGCGAAGAAGGGTGAGAGGCAACTTAATAGAAATGTACAAGACCATGAGAGGCATAGATAGAGTGAATAATCAGAGATTTCTTTCCCAGTGTAGACATGGCTATCACAAAGGGCCGTAAAATGATTGGAGGAACCTTTAGGGACGATGTCAGAGGTAGGTTCTTTCCATAAAGAATTGTGTGTGCATGGAATGTACTGCCAACGGTGGGGGTAGAGTCAGATAAGTTAGTGACATTTAAGCGACTCTTGGATTGGCACAAGGATGATAATAATGTGAAGGGTATGTAGGTTAGTTCATTTTAGAGTAGGATAAAAGATTGGAACAGCATCAAGGGCTGAAGGGCCTGTACTGTGTTGTACTATCCTCTATTCTATACCTTTGTGACTTATGTGCCTTTTGCAACTACTTTGTAATGGCCATGTTGGTTTCTCCTGGCACCTTTGCAGATCTAGGAATGTGATTCTCCAGGTCTTTTGCTTTCTCCCCCCCCCCGGCCTCCAACTTTTACTTAAATGATGCTGTTTACCTTTTATTACCTCCTCTTATGAGGTAATAAAACTGTATTTTACGTTGAATTGTATTTGTGTTTCTGCCTTTTGGTGTCTTTTATATTTTTCATGGCTTTGGTCTACTGAGTTGGTGAGTCATGAAAGTTAAAGAATACTTTGAGCACAATAAATGCAGAAAGCATAAATTCTTGGGGCAAGTAATTTATAAAAATAATCACTTGCTGACTGCTTAATTCATTAAGTGCTACAAATGATGGATGACTTTTTGATGAACTAATAAAAATTGCTATCCCTGTAGCTGTGATGCAGTGCTTCTGTTAAATTGAAGGATATGATGTTTTTATAATAACATCAATATCACATAATGCATTATATTTGATTTATCTTCAGTGTTTTCAGTTTAGCCCTTTCCTAATCAACTTAAAGAAATGGTCTCATTTAAAGCTATTTGTTAAATGGGTACAGCTGTGCTTTAACTTAGTCTGCCTCTTTCCAACAACACAGTCTAAGTGAAAAGAGCACAAGCCTTCTGTCTCTTCAGGCTGTTCTACACAGGCAATGCTGAGAGTAATGATTCCTCAGCAAACTTGTTGTATTGTACTAGGTTCATACTAGTTTACTGTCGAGAATATAGTGCTGGAAAAGCACAGCAGCTATCTGACCTGCTGTGCTTTTCCAGCATTACACTCTTGACTCTGATTTCCAGCACCTACAGTCCTCACTTTTTCCTCATACTAGTTTACTCCTGAACTTGTTTTACACTTCATGAAGGTACTTGACCCTGAGAAGTACAAGTATGAAATATATACATTGTTGTGAGGCTTAGAGATGTGACGGACAAGCTATGTATTTTTCCATGTAAGGTATGGACTATTAACTGTGATGACTATGGAAAGATCTGGATTGTGAGGGCAAGTGAATTAGAATTAGAGACCCTACAGTCTGGAAACAGGCCCTTCAGTCCAACGTGTTCACAATGCCCCCCCAGACACACCCAGACCCATTACCCTACATTTCCCTTGACTAATGCGGCTCATGTCCACATCCCTGAACATATTGGAAATTTAGCTTGGCCCATTCACCTAACCTGTGCATCTATGGACTGAGAGGAAACTGGAACACCCGGAGGAAATCCACACAGAAACTGTGAGAATGTGCAAACTCCACACAGACAATTGCCTGAGGCTGGAATTGAACCCAGGTCCCTGGCACTGTGAGGCAGCAGTGTTAGCCACTGATCCACCGCACGCTGGAAGGATGAAGATAAATTCAGTTTTTTTTGTTTTTAAGTTACTTAAGGGAAGACTTGATTTGAAGTTCAAGCCTTCTGCGTACTTGGCATAACTGACTTTCGATTGGAATTAAGCTACTTAACAAAATTAGTTTAATGTGGTTTAGGACATGTGATGAAATTGTTTAAAAACCTCAAATGCTTGTGAAAACTCACTGACTTACCTGTAAATAGAACTTCTACTGCATAGCAGTTTTCAATATACATTGCACAGCAGATGACAAAGGTCATGGATGGTCTGAGGGGAAAAATTCAAAATTCATTGGAAAACGAAACTCCTTGAAAGAGATAGGTAGTGAGGATTTTTAAAGAACTGACAGAGTTGGGAGCTTGTCGAACATGCAAGGATTGGGAAGGATTGAAGATAAAGGAATACTTGCAGAAAATATACTCAGGTCAGGAATCATCCATGGAGAAAGAAGTTAGCATTTCAAGTCTGTGATCTTTCATAGAACAGAAAAGTTTTAAGGTGTAATGGTTTTCAAGCAAATACGGGAAAGGAAGTGAGGCATGAAGGCAAAAAGATAAAGAGAGTTCTGGAGAAACTGTTCTGTTCGTTATTCATCTATGTTAGCATTAAGTAATTCCCACAAAACCAAGTAAATGCTGAGACTAAAGCATGAATTTAAATGTGCTCCAAGATCTTTAAAATTTTAGGTAAGTTAAGAATTGCATCTTTCTATTTAAAAAAATACATATCCAATCACTGTGCCTGTGTTGCGAAAATATTTGCTGGAGATTTAAAACAAGAACAAAATGCTGGAAACACTCAACAGATGTCACAGCATCTACAAAGAGAGGACCCTTTATTATTTTGAATTCAAAATGACTTATTTGGAACTGAAAAGGGCAAAATGATGCTTTTATGCTCTTGACAAAAGTGGAGGAGGACCAAATGGAACAGATAGTGAGTATGCATTGCGTAAAAGAGAGTGCTAATGAAAAAGGGTGATTATAGCTGAAGAATGCGTTTTATTTATGGTAGAAAATAGGACAGTTATGCTAGGAGCAAGCCCATGCAAACAAGACACTGGTGAGGGACAAGATGTGTAATCAAAATGGAAAACCGTGTTGATGGTCTGAAGTTAATGAACTTGATATTGAGCCTGAAGGCTGTAAAGTGTCTTAAGAAGAAAGTGAGGTGCAGTCTACAATTAATTTTGTCAACATAGAGGCCACACATTAGTGAAAACAAACAGTAGACTAGATTGACAGAAGTGCAAGAAAATTGCTGCTTCACCTGGCAGATGAATCCTTCAGGTGATTGGGATGTAGAATTGATTTGGGTGGCGAAGAGGAATAGTAGGGGAAGAAGTCACTAGTGTGAATGGGTTTACAGGCCTCCCAGCAATAATCACAATGTGGGGCAAAGCATACAAGAAGAAATGTTGGGTGCTTATGATCAAGGGGTGTGAGGAATCATGGGGACGTCAAATAAAATTGGCAGTAGTAAGCTGAGTGAGGAATTCAAAAAAGGCTTTGAGAGAGTTTCTTGGATGAACATATCTTGGAACAAACCAGAGTTGATAATATTAGACTAGGTATTGTGTATTGTGACAGGGTTAATTAAAGACATCACAGTTAAAGAGCCCCTAAGATACAGTGATAACAATATGGTTGAAGTTTATATCTGGTTTGACAGAAGACAAGTGTTTTAAACTTCTTAATGTCAACCATGTGGACTTGCAAGCTGAATTGAGCTGCTAGGCTATGGAATAGGTCAATAGAGACACTGGCAGACTTTCAGATCGATATATCACAACACTGGAACAAATGTATTCCTACTATAAAGACAGGTTTTAAAAGGAATGAATCTTTCCAATGCCCAACAAAATCAGGAACCAGCGCCAGTAATGTCACTGATGTATTGGAGAAGAAATTTAGAGAGCCGGTTGCAATGGGTGTTCATTATTTGGAGGGGAAATTGGCAGTGTTAGCCATGCTCAGTGATAGAACTGTTCCAAGTCAGAAGATTTTAACAGCAGTCTCACTGCTGATGCTGTTATGTTATATTGAGGGAATGTTGCCATGTTATAGGTGATTTTTTTTTAACCTACCAGATGTTAAATCAAGGCCTTGTCTGCCTCCTTGGACCAAATATAAAATGTTTAATGGTACTGTTTTGAAGAAGTTCTCCCTAGTATCCTCACGAATATTTATCCCACAAACGATATCACTTAAAGTTTTATTATCTTAGTGCAATTAAAAGTAGACAATCATTTGTAGGACCTTACTGTATTCAAATTGTTTGCAAAATTTCCTACACTGCAATATGAATGCATGCCACTTGTATTGTGAAACATTTTGGGACCTTTTTGAGGTTGTGAAAGGTGTTGTGTAATTGCAGCATTTTCCTTTGGTACTCTGTCCATTTATTACTTTTGTCCATGTAGGTAATAGATGTCTGGGGGTTAGTTAGTTGGCTTGACAGCTGGTTTACGATGCAAGGTGAGCAACAGGTCACTTTCCAGACTGGTGAGGTTACCATGAAGGATTCTTCTCGACCTCTCCATTAGTTCTCTCTTCGTAATGAGAGAGCAACGCAATAGTCTAGTAAAATTATAGCAGCTCTACCTTAGTTGTAGATTTGGGAGCCAAATAAATCTTGTGATTTCTGCAGTTCAGCCTGTAGATTCATCACTGTCGTCTGGTACACCTGTGATAGAGAATAAGTGTTTAAACTGGTGAATAGATGTTGATCCAGTACAATGTCCTTTTTCATAAATTGTTCAATTTATTTGTGTATATATATAATCTGTTTACTTTGTCTTATCAGGTCCAACTTACATATCTGAATATTACTCTCAAACTCCTCAAAAACTTTCCTTGTACAGCTGGTATGGAAATGCACGTCTGTTTGTCTTCCAAGTGCCAGAAAATACAGTGCTCTTGAAGTGGATTTTGCAAGCCTCGAAAGGAAAAGGGCCAGAGTGCCAAAATACTAACATTACTGTGTATGTGGACTTTTACAAATTTGGATGAGTAAAAAGCTTTAAAAGAACCAAACAGCTCCGTAACCATTGAGTGTAAGGATAAAATTCAGAGTACAGTAAGAAAGTAAATAGCAATATATCTTATTAGTAATTACATGGATGAATAACTTCAGACAACTGCCTAGAAACTTAATTATTCTATTGTCGATGCAGCTTAAAACATGTTTTAAAAATAAAATTTGCTTTATAGTCAGTCTATTGGCAAATATGGATAATCTATGGTTAATTCTTGTATGGCCTTTTTGGTCTAATTTGCTATTTTTCTTTTCAGTCATTTTCGGGCAGGCGCCCCACCAGTAATCAATCCATTACAAACCAAGTTTGGAATAGACACGGTTGTTCTTCCTTCATTCAACCTCACTATCCCATTGACATCTGCAGTGCAGAGTAGTACGACTTTAAATATTTCTAATCCTGTTTCGGGTGATTGGTTTGTAGCTGCACATCTACCAAAAGATGATGGTAAAATTGAAGTGAAGGTAAAAAAATGTATTAATTAATGATGTTGAACCCTTACCTGAAAAAATGTCTGATTGCCCTTTTTTTGCCACTTTAAAAATGCTTAATACATCACTGCTTATGGATTTCTCACTAACCATTCTACTAAAATGATTTCCCTCTGCATTGTGTTTTAACATTAAAACTTGTTCTTTTTCTGTTTATTCTTATTGCAAAGATTTTTGAGGATGCTGTGTGTTGATTTGTCACGTTGTGCTTCTTCAAAACTAGCCTGTTTAATAACTAATGTTATATGGCAATCATTCTGCAGCTTTTTGCTATTGATTTGTAATGCCAACATTTTGATTTTTGGAATTAAGCACTTACCTAATTTTCTGAACACCCAAATGTATTTCTTGACCATACAAGACTACTGTTTCTTGATTTGTTGAAGTAAAGCTGAAGTGCTGAATACAGAGTTATTTATATGTTGTATATTGTATGAATATAGATGTATGTTCCTGCATTTTAGCAGTACCTGCATTTATTATCCACCCCTAGTTGTTACTTGACCACATTGAGAGAGATTAGAATTGCCTGTAGACCAGACTAGCAGGTTTTGATCACTAATGGAAATCTGACAGCTTGTGCTGAATTTAATTTCACTTTTATTTCGAGAATTTTGGACCTGTATTCTCTAGTTTATTAGTCCGGGTCGCTGGATTACTGGTTCAGTAGTCTAACAGTTTGCTGATGCATATAATTATTGATGCTTGAGTACATTGGATTTATGGGTATATCCATTTGATCTTTCTCCCAGGGCTTCTCGACTAAATGTTCCTACATATTTCAACCTCAGATGCTTGTTCAACGATTGATTAATGTGCCTGTTCTTGAACCAAGCACTTCACTTACACTGATGCTTTCTTCTGTTGATCAGGTTTCACACTTGAAGTAAGTCCCAGTCGGTATTCTTAAAAGATTACTTAAAATGCATTGAGTTGTGTATAAAAACGAAATCTATTTTGGCTCTCCTCAGAATTTTTATTCCTGAGCACACTGTGGAACTGACCATTCATCTTAAAAACTGTGCTGTCGACACACGACCAGTGGAGTCTTGTCCTGTCTTCCTGTTAATAGGATCAAATGCATTACCTAACTCACACTTGAAGATTGTAAATTGCAGTGGAAGTTTAGTTTGCAGAGAAACACTGGATTCTCCACCATGGATGAAATGGATGCAACTCACTGTTCAAAGTAGCAACCCGAACTGGACCATCACCTTTGAGATTGAAACTTATTTAACAGGTGTGTTTTGTAATTGATAAATTCTGTGTTAGTGAGGTACAGACTATTGTAAAAGGAAATAACTTTCAGTTCCAATAATTCCCAATAAATTTATGGCTCAATTATTCTGAATGAAGGCACATTTAATGCTGCAACATGTACTGCAAAAAATTGTATCTTGGCCTGATCTGACAAGATTATCACCTACTATTAACTGAGATTGCTTAAATTCAGTTCACTCTGAACTTTTGCAAACAGCATTTATTTTAGCTGGATTTGAATTAAAGTATTTAACTCGCTGAATTTTCTAGTCCCCACCAAATATATTTTGTATGTACAACAACCTCTATTCACATAACACCTTTTTAATGTAGACATTTCAGTGAGATTTCTCGGGGTAAAAACGCATTCATTGACAAAGGATGGAATATTAAGAAAATCAAATCTTTAATGTAAAAGTGGGTTTTATTGGAAAAAAGGATGTGTTAGAGTTTGAGTGGAGGAAATTTTGGAAGTTGAGGCCTTTGTGGCTTAAAGTGTAGATGAAAAAATGAGGGAGAGAAGAGGGATGCAGCATATTGGAATTGGTAAAAATGAGTAGTTCTGAAGTTGGGGTTGGCCTTTAGACGTCTGAAGTTATAAGAGATGGATAAGATTCACAACCAGAAATAAGAATTAGAACTTTGAATTTGAAGAATTGGGGTAAACAGACTAAGTGTGAGCTGGACTTTGTGAGAGATAGGACTAGATATTGTATGCAGGAGAAAGTGAGGACTGCAGATGCTGGAGATCAGAGCTGAAAATGTGTTGCTGGAAAAGCGCAGCAGGTCAGGCAGCATCCAAGGAGCAGGAGAATCAACATTTCGGGTATGAGCCCTTCTTCAAGATATTGTATGCACCAAAGTATGCAGAGAACGGTGGAAATGCTAGGTTAATTCAGCATTAAAATAATTCAGCCTAAGCATAGTAAAGGAGTGTATGTAAGGTTGGGAGGGATATGATGCTACAGATGTGAAACTAGTTTTTCTTTAAACAAAGATTGTGCTCAGTTGCTAATTGAGTTTGCTAGCATTAGAAACTGTTTGAATCAATCTGAAGTAATGGTCAAGAGAGTAATAGAATTATTGCCAAAGTTACTAAATTTCCGTTCTGAACGGAGTGGGGGTGAAGACAATGTCTTGGTCTTTATTAACATTTACTTTTTGTGACTGTGAGGAGTCTTGTGGGTATCATCAGCAAATCCTGGAATAATGCAACTAAGATGATGAATTTTCAGGAATTGTGGTAGAATATCAGTTCTCATCAAATTTGTGGTAAAATATTTTAGCACCACGTTATTCCTTTTTACTAATCTCTATTCAAGTAAAATTTGTTTACGTACCAATAACCTACTTACTTTTTGAGAGGATCGATTGCTCAAGTTTGAACACTTTGCTGTTGCATCACACTACTTTTGAACTAACTGCAGACATTCTAGCATAGGATGTACTCTTCTGACTTGCAAAATGAACTTTATTTTGCTGGTTCTTTTTTTCAAAACAAGGCATTCCAGAGAATAAGAATGTTTACATTTTGAAAAGACATTAAATATAAGATTTGAATCTTCTATCTCTTACAGTATGTGAACCTGTCAATGCTGGATCCTTTCTTACTTTGTTTAATAACTTCACTCTATCGAGCAATGATACAGTCATCAAAAATCCAGATATGTTGGGAGTGTACGTAAAACCAAATAACACTGAACTAAATAGCAGTGGCATATCATGTTTTCGTAATCAGCCAGTTCTTCGAGAAGATGTGGATGTTGTCTCTGTGAGATTTTTTGTTTTGAATGGACCGGATACTCCTGTGACCTCTGAATATCCAATAATTCTTCTGCTGAACTTGAATACAGGAAGGGACAACGGTGGAACCATCATGTTGAATTTGCAATTAAACAAGGTATAGTTTTATATTTGAGAGTACCTTCTGCATATGACATTTTGGGGTGTCATATCAGGCTAATTATGTTCAATACTAAATTTGAACCTAATGTTGCATTTGCATCAATACCTGTAATGAATGTATTCTACTATGTTCTTCAGTTTCCCTGAATAATAGAGACTTTGGTAAAGTTTATTTTATAGTCTGAATGAGAAGTGCTGGCCCTTTTTTTTTCTCTCCGAAGTTAGCTGTTCCTGGAGACACAATCCGAGAGAGAAGGAGAAAGCTCATTTTGTTGAGCTACAACTTCCTGCCAATATAGTACTGAAACTAATACTGCCCAGGTAGTCCTGCAGCACCATTAGGTTAGCTTCATCATTGAAATACATAAAGTTGCTGTATTTGCATGGTCATTCCAAGCTAAAGAGTTAAGTATTTTTTAAATGCAGTCTAAGTAACCTTGAGTCAGAGACATTAGGGACATTTAAGCGGCTTTTGGATAGGCATGGAATATAGTACAATGTAGGGTACATGGGTTAGTTTGATCTTAGAGTAGGATAAGAGGTCGACACAATATCGAGGTCCAAAGGGCCTGTACTGTGCTGTACTGTTCTATGTTCTTTGTTCTGTATAAATATGTGCTAAGTATTCATGATGTTAGCCACTTCTTTGGCATTAAAATTAGCTATTACTAGTCTGGTGTCTTATTTGTTCTGAGTTCACTTGTTAGAAATTTCAAGATTTTTATTACTTTGCTTTTCAATATTGCTTTCCTTCCTGCTATTTTATTGTTGATTTGATTATTAAATTCATCAACTTGAATTTACACTTCTTTCACAGTCCTTGTAATATTCATTTCACAATTCTTCACTCTGGTTATGCAGATGCACAGTTCCTTGTCCTGTTTGCTCAGGAGTCTGATGTCCTTGATATAATAATCTTCCTTTACATTTTCAACCACTTGGCCCACTTGTTCCAGTAAACTGTTGCTTTACAATTAAGCAGACTTTGAATAATTTAAATATTTGTTTAAGACTTTTACCCTTACGTTCCCTTTAAACAATGTTGACTGACGTTTTGCAATCTGCCTAGGGTCCTTTGCGCCATTTCCATACTTTAACTTGATTAGTGCTTAAAGCTTCCGTTTGTACTATTTCATTGATGAAACATTTCCCTTCAAAAATGTGACCTAATCCAAACTTTCGTATTATACTGAGATTAAAAATTCATATTTGAATTATTGGTCACAATGTCTGCATCTGAGTACTGGGATTTGAAAAAGAATTTTAAAAATGGATTACTTATCAGGTGTGTCAGCACCTGTGGAAATGTTGAAATTTTGGATTCTAACTCTCCCTCAGAACCAGCTTTCCCTGTCCTCTTTTAGATTTCCAGCATTTTTTTTTGTTTTTTCATACTGTAACAAAAAATGTGAAATATTGTTATTTTTGATATTCAACTCACTAACTCATAAATTGATGACTTATTGAAGTTTATTCAGCAACTAACAAGCTCTTTAACAAGATTTTATTGTAGTTTAAATAATCTCAACGATGTTGACTTTATTACCTTGTTACTCCAGGAGGTGATCACAAGTTTGGTATAAAGATGTTTCCATCTGTTCTGGATTTACTTTCTGCCTGTCCCTAGTTATGTCATCTGATCCTATTTTGTTACTAAACTTTGAAGTAACTTTTAAGTTTCCCTTGTCAGCCTTTTAATTTTTTATATGTAAATGACATTCTTTATTAACAGTCTTTTTTTCACACAGTGGTGCATACCCATTGTATTGAGATCAGTCTTATTCTGATATTTAATATCTGAAAGTACTAGGACATATTTCCAGCTATACCCTGTGTTCATATTTTGTTCTTTGTAGAAGTAAATGGCTTATTATTGAGGGACGAGTAAGAAAATTGTTTCCAATCTTTTAGACTTCGTTATCCAATGAAAATGCAACCGTGTTTGCCTGTTTAAGTGCTGGGTCTCCTGTGATGTCCCTAGATGTCAATTCCCGAAGCTGCGGAGAAGGTACACATTAATTCACAAATGCAATGAAATTCCAAAAATTATCTAATGTACTTTGTTTTTGTTTTGAACTTAGAGTAAATTTTCCTTGATTGAAAATCTAACTTTAGAAATGAATGAAGCTCTCTGAAAATTATATAAATGTCTTGTCAAGTTTATATTGCTTTTAGTTGCTTCAGTGCTGCTTGTGCAAAACTTGAGTCTGAAAAGCATTTGCTTTGTTCTTTTGCGTTTCCTTACTTTGTTTATATTAGCTTGTGACATGTTTTAAAATTTTATTTTCAATATTATGATTTTTCTTCCTTTTTAATGCAAGTTGAGCAACTGAACATTATAGGATGCATTTTCATCTTTTGCATTCCGGCATATGGAGTTTTTGATCAAAAATAAAAATTTACCTGACTTCAGCTATAGAAAACCTTTTCACTCTTTCAATGCCCCTGATTCTGTCAATGTCCAGACATACACTAGACACTGCCAACAGGTAGACTGTGTACCTTTTGTTTTGTTGTGGAATTTGTGGGACCTTGGGCATTCCACTCTTGTGTCTTGCCTCAAGCCTCCCTCTGCTTCATTCCAGAACTCTGGCTGCTCTATTGGTGGTGCTTCCTGTTGCCTGAACTGCAAAATTTTATCAATTTTTCTTCAGTTTCCACCCTTCAGTTCCTTGACTACAATTCCTTTCACCCCACTCATGCAAGAACTGTGCTCCATTCACCAGGTATAGATCCATTGCATTTGTTGTCACAATGCCATCTTTCTTACCAATCCTTCAAATTTGTCTATCATATCCCAAACCCTCTCCATTCCATTTACTGCAGTTATTTTATCACTTCTTCCACTCCAGAATAATTCTCCAGTCCTATTCTACATGCCTTTAATCCACCAGCCTTTGTCATTTCGATCATTTGAAGCACATTTTTCTTTTCAAAGGAGCATTATGGAAAGATTATTCTCTTTGCAGTTCAATGATCACTCATGCTTTACACTTTCTTCCCTTCCTATACAAGTGCGGGAGATGCAACTCTTGCTCTTATATCTCTTCTCTTCCCAAAATCATAAATGCTGTTTCCATGTCAAATAGTCATTTACCAGTACTACTTCCAAGTTAGAAAACTGTAGTTGCTGCTTAGTGTAGTGTATCGCACTGGCGAGATCAAATATAGCTTGGATGAGCGCTTTTCATTGTATTTCTCCACCCACTGCCATTCTGACCTCTTTGTCTTTGGTCATCTACATTCTTCTTCAGAAGCTTGAAGATTAACACTACTACTACTTTTTACTAGTGGGCACAGCTTATCCATTCTTGGTTCGACTTCAGTGCCTTGATTGCAGTGCCGTCCACCCAAATCTTGTAAGAACTGTTCTCAGTTCTCCAGGTTTCTTTGTCCATTGCATTTGTTCTCCAGTTTTTGTATCCATTTGGCGACCTATGTGCTAAGTGGAAAAATTGGTTTTCTAATTGAGGGCAGATTAATATGATTTGTTTTATGGTCTGAAGTTCATGACACCAGTTGCATTTCCAGTTGTTGAGCTGATGGCCACATAGGCAATGCCCAATGTGAATCCAGTTGCGTACTTTACTCAGAGGAGACAGGGACCAGTTTATAGTCCTCCAGATGCAACATTGAATTTCACTATTTTGGATCATAACCACCCTACCTCTTCTTTTTTGGGCAATTGATGTTATTGACAATTGGGCTGTTGTCAGTCAAAGCTTTTCTGCTTCTTTACTTGTCTTGGGAAGGTGCCCTTTTGCCTTGTGTCATTATACATTTCTCCTGTTCTCACCTCCTCACTTCCTTGCCTGTATATTTGCTTAAAATTTATGATGTTTCTAATTTCTTGTTCTGATGCAAAGTTTTTGGCTTAAAAGATTAACGCTATTTCTTCACAGGTGCTTCCTGATAAGCTGAGTATTTGCAGTACTTTGTTTTTATTTCAGTGTTCCAACAACTTATGTTTGTTGTAACCAGAGTTTATCATTGAAGTAATCGCCATGGGCCTGGTTTAGCTCAGTTTTTGCATTCTAAAGGTGAAAAGTGACACGGACACTAAATTCAGGGGAGAACCTTCCCTGGCATTTCTGTTTAAGTCCTAGAAATGA
Organism: Chiloscyllium punctatum; assembly: GCF_047496795.1. NCBI lineage: Eukaryota > Metazoa > Chordata > Chondrichthyes > Orectolobiformes > Hemiscylliidae > Chiloscyllium > Chiloscyllium punctatum. Next base: position 40,223,077 of record NC_092778.1, read on the forward strand.
GACTGTAATGGACTTATAGAATATGCATATATTTCTTTTTCAATGTGTATGATGTCTGGTTATCAAGGATCCAGGTTCTGAAGTTTTTTTTTCAGGCTAGAAGGATCTTGGGCTAAATACATATTTCAGTAAACTAGGAATAAAGTTTAATTCACTTTTTCTATATGGAAAGCTACCAAGTATGTAGGAAAGTTCAACTTAATAGCTTTTTTCCCGGATAGACTTTTTAAAAAATCCCCATAAACAAAAATCCATATCTGACTCATTTTGCATGCTATATCTGTGTGCTGTTTACATTGGTTAGTTCAATTTACTTTCTATGATTATTCCTGTTTAAAAATGGAACCTAACCTGAGCATTGATCACCTGAAGACTTTTGACATTTTTATAAAATGATATAAAAATTGATTTAAAACGCATTACTTGTTATTTATTGCGAAAGTGCTCTGAGCTGTTCTGAAAACTTAGATCTTCAGGATTCCCATATCATTATAAGAAGTATAGATAGAGTTAATTGGTATTTGCCTTCTCCCTAGGATGGGGGATTTCAAGACTAGGGGGCACATTTTTAAGTGAGAGAAAACAGATTTAAAAAGGACATGAGAGGCAGTTTTTTTTTACAAAGGGTGGTTCATGTGTGGAATGAACTTCCTAAGGAAGTCGTGGATGTCGGTACAATAACAATGTTTAAAAGATATTTGGATGAGTACGTGAATAGGAAAGGTTGAAGGGACGTAGGCCAGGAGCAGGCAGGTAGGACTGGTTTAGTTTGCGATTAAGTTCGGCATGCTCTAGTTGGACTGAAGGGTCTGTTTCTGTGTTGTATGACTGTATGCCTGTGATTGTGTGGAAGAATATTTGCTTCTGTTTTGAAACGAAATGTATAATTTCCGAAGACAAAATTCACTGGCTGCCATACATTTTATATTCAAACTTGTATATTAAAGACATGTTTTTCATATTTTGGTTTTATATTTCATGGTATATGCTTTTCATTTCAAAGCTTTATCTTGGGGATACTTGCTTAAAATGAATTCTTCCGTATTATCAAGATCCCTTCAAGTTCCTTACCCAGAAACTGATCATTGGTATCTCACTTTGCAAATCCTTTGCTCCAGTCATAAAAGGTGAGATCATTGTTGATGATAAGGTAATAAATTTAAAATCAGTAGTTTTTAATTGATTTAAATAAATGACGTGTATGTTTGTCTAAATTTGTTCAGTCAGATAGAGGTAAATTGAATAGATTTGTCTAGAATAATATAAAATTCCTGCCACCAGAAAGTAAGAGGAATCAGATTTTGTTATTCTCCAGGTTGTCTGAAGATGTATGAGAATGCTTTTTTAATAACTTTTTGGAATGCAAATTCTGTTGTAATGAAGGCAAAAATGACAGTTGTTTTCACAAAATGGTAGAGCTACAACTATCAATGAAATAAATTTACCAGATAATCTGGTTTCAGTGGCATTTATTGATAAATGAAGGCTGACCAAGACAAGTCTCTGTATTTTTCAAATAGTGCTAATGACCTGAAACCTGTCTCCCTTTCTGCCACCACCTCCGGCACTGGACATCAACTGATGGATCCTGGCTCTGAGTCGACCAGCGGGGTCCCAGCTCGTCTTCTGACGTGCCACCAGAGATGGAGGGGGACTAGAAACAGAGGCAATTGATTTCAAAAGGCAGTTGAAGGAAGTAAATTTGCAAGACTAGGGATAGACGAGAGGAATTGCTCTGACTTGATTGACCAAATGACTACTTTTGTGTCATAATGATCGAGATCCATTGGATATATGGTCTTTTATGTTCATTTCAGAGAACAAACACCATTTAAAAATTTATCCCAAAATCTGTGCCTCCATCAGTGCAGTCGTCTGCAGTATTTCATTGAAATGTCAACGTAAATGTTGTACCTTTGGGTTCAGGCTTGAACACACACCATCTAACTCTGGCATGAGTCCGACCATTGAGCTGAGGTGTGTGAGTGACAAATTATGAAGTATTTTAAGTATGGATTAGACCGATTTCTTCTGGAAAAGATTGAAAAACAGAGTTACAGAGTTATTTGGTAAGAAAGGTGGGTAGGTCAGTAAGTTGTCAAGTGGCCGTAAAAAGTCTGCACAGGGATTCATATAAATTTGGTCAGTTGGAAGGTGGATGGACTATGAAGTGCAAAAAGTGCATACTTCTGCTTTTGTGGGAAGAACAGCTCATGTGGCAGGTTCTGCTGCATGCTCATGGCATCATCATTATCTTTTCAGCTTGGTAATTTTTTATTGTCTTGACCTCCTGGGGGAGACCGGGGCCCTGTGTATCCCCCCCCCTCCCAACCTCCATGTCGAGTGGCACGTTACAAGACCCAGGGCCAGGATCTGTCAGTTGATGTTCAGTGTCGGAGAAGGTGCAGGACTCACATGACCATCTGCAGTTTGGAATCTGTGGTGCTGGTGATGGCAGAAAAGGAGCACGTTGCCAGGACCCCAAGAATGTTGTTGGACAGTGTCGATGACTGGATGAGCAGAGCGGGAAAGATGAACTTTTGAAACTGTTTCAATTTTAGTAATATCAATTTAACTTATTCTGTATTTTACCATTTATATAATTTATTCAGTAATTTATTCTGCAATCCAAGATGGCTCAGAACATGGCAACATTATCTACTTGGTAAAAGTGACAATATTAAATAAATCTAAATCTAAAATCTGAGAACAGAAAAACTGTATTAGGTACAAATGGATCTGTGTGCCTTGAAACATAAAGTTAGCATGCAGCTATAAAGGTGTAATCAGCATAGTCCCAGAGGACCATGGGACTGCTCTCTCATTTTAGAGAGACATTTAGTGGTGAGTGTAGCTTGGGGCTAACCATGCCTCAGTCAAGGACAAGGCTGAGAAGGGGGGATCTTCATGGTGACTATGGGAATCGAACTTGCACTGTTGACATCACTATGCATTGCTTGAAATGCAACTGAACATTTCAAAATTCTGCAGTGTGTGAACTACATTTGATAGGCCCACAAACACAGAATAGTAAGACAAATTCAGCTAAAACTGATGATTCAAAAAAAAACTGAACATTTCCAAACCAGGAAACCACTGCTATTGTTTTAAGTTTAACAGTTTTATAAACTTGATTGATAAAGTAACACAAATCATACTGATCTTCATGATTACTCTAGCTGAAATTTTTTTTCATGAAACAGGGAAAGGAAAAAAGTAATTTTTGTATCCACTGCTGTACCTGAATATATAATCACATTTTATTATCTTTTAGCAATCAAACCTGTGGCAAGGTTTCTGCTCTGGTAACTGTATCAGCTATTTTGAATCCCTGTGTTGGGGATTGTGGTGTATATGGAGAGTGCAGACTTCTTCAAGCTCATGGATATCTTTATGCTGCATGTGTTTGCAAAGCCGGTAAGTTTAACTCCTGTAGAAGAAGAGAGTGGGTCACTAATACTGAAGCTAAAAACTGCGGCAATTTTGGACTAGTAATTCCATGGCCTTTCACTGAAAATCAAAATCCTCCTTTCCTTAGCCTTTAAAACTGATATTATATTGTCCATTAGAAAATGCTTATTTCAAACTTTGTGCAATCCACTTTTGGCTTGTGCATTAAAATTCTAGTTTATTATTATTTTGTAACTTGGTGTCTCAGGATTTGTACTTCGTTTTGACAGATCACTGACCAAGTAGCTCCCTGTCCAAGATACCTGGTCAAAACTGCCTCATTCCAGTAAAATGTTATTCTTGACTTATGGATTCCGTCTCTTCATTCGCCATTTTCTAAAACTTTGTTAATTTAACAAGTGAATGTAACTGGAAAACCACCATTTCTACCAATACAAAATTGCTATGCAATCCCTCCTGAAAATTACTACTAAATATGTGATCAATCCTCCTTTTGATAAATTTAATTTGGCAATTATCTTTGGGAGTGTGCTAAACTTAATTCTATTAATGAAATATAATTTTTAACTTGAATTTTAAAAAATATTCTGTTATGCGTTTTTGTTTAAATTTGTTGAGTTGCTGGCATTTTGAAGGTGAGTAAAGTGCTTTTAGTACAGCAAGAGGAAGCTACAGCAATACACCAATTTGCCAAAATTGCTCAGGTGCAGGACATCCTCAAGTCATCTATAAATTGCTCTGTTGAACAGGCTGCCTATCTATTCTCTGGCTATTATGTATTGCGAATCTCTCTTGATGCGTTCTGTGCCAGCAGCATAGCAATGCACCATGATTGTAACTGATTAGCAAAGACAGATGGGTATGTGTAGCTATTGATGGTAGATTTACATCTGCAGCAGTGAGTGATATTTGCAAAATCTTTAAATGATTTTAGTATGCATGTATGTTATAATTATGAAACTTTATATGAAGCTGTATTTTGTATTAGTCTATGCAGTACTGCTTGCTATACTGCTTTTGTTCATGCATTGTCCATGCTTTATTATTCCTTTTGTGCAGAATAATAATATTTTTCTCATTTATAACTTCCTTAGGCTGGAATGGATGGAGCTGTACAGATGATACCAATGCTCAGTCATATAGCCGGCAATTGCTGGCAACACTCTTGTTGAGTTTGAGTAATCTCATGTTCATCCCACCGATTGTGGTTGCTGTACATCGCTATTATTTTGTAGAAGCTTCCGTGTATTTCTTCACCATGTTTTTTTCAACGGTAAACTGAAGCATTTAAGTTCCTCACTCTTAATAAATCTTAATTTCCAATTGATAGATGTGTTCAATATAATTTGTTTAAATGTTGCCTTTATTGTGATTACATTATAGGGGGTCAGTCCTACAGCAGGAAGATATTACTTCTGTAACCAGCATCTGACATTTGCCTTTGGAAAGTAGTGTCCATCAATGTGCTGCCCCAACTTTTAAATTTGTTAACAGAACGAGAGAGTTGCTCCTCCTTAATTGCACTTGAGACTATATGAAACCACCACCTTGAATTGCTACAGTCAGGGTTGTGTAAGCACACCTACCTCCAGTTTAATATCCAGAGCTTTAACTTCATGAGGATAATGGAATGATAATTTCTAAGTCAATCCAAGTCAACAATGTATGATGTGAGAGAACTTGAGTTAGTGATGTTCCCTTGGCCTTGCTGTCCTTGTCCTTCAAATTGACAGAGGCTACTGGTTTAGAAAGTGCTGTGACAAAATCTTTGTGGGGTGGCACAGTAGCTCATTGTTTAGCATTGCTGCCTCACAGTACCATCGTTCCAGCCTCTGGTCTGTGTGGAGTGTGCAATTTTTCCAGTCTCCATGGGTTTCCTCTGGTTGCTCTAGTTTCTTCCCATTGTCCAAAGATGTGCAGGCTAGGTGGATTGGCCATGCTAAAATTGCCTGTAGTATCCAGGGATATGCAGACTGAGTGGATTAGCCATGGGAAAGGTAGGAGTTTAAGGTGGGTTTGGTGGTGGGTTTGAGTGGCTCTTTAGAGGGAAGGTGTGGACTTGATGGGTCAAATGGCCTGCTTCCACACTAGGGATTCTATAATTCTTAATGAGTTGCTACAGTTGTCTTCTAATGGTGCACATAAAGATCTTTAAATATGTAAATGAGGGGAATCAATGATTATGGTAAAGGATGTGGTGCTAGTCAAGTAGACAGTTATATCCTGGATGATGTTGAGCTACTTGAGTGTTGCTGGTGCTGCATTCAATCAATGTAGCCTTATAGCTTGTAGCTGGTGTTAAAGTTTTGGGGATTCCTTGCTGTGGAACACCTAACCTCTAAGCTGTTCTTGTCATCACAATAATTATGTTATTTTATTTGGGGATTGTATTATTAAATAAGGACTGTTTTCTGATTTGGAGCTCAATTTTTGCTGTTGAATATGTCATCTTAGATCATCCATCATCCTATCATAATTCATCCATATCATCATATTATGTGCTGCCTGGCCTGTATGTTTTCAGCACTTTCAGTTCAAGTATAATATTTCCAGCATCCATAGTATTTTGCCATTTTATTAATTACACCCTCTGCACTCATTGAAACTTCCCCAAAAAGGCACCTGAAAAGTCCATTTTCTATGCCAGTATTACTTTCAAACCTCTAAACTTGTGATTTGGGTGAATATGACATGAGCCTCCCCTTTCGTCAGCTAATCTTCACTGGGCTGTAGTGAACTCTTCTTTTTCTGAACTAAGCAACATGTCTACTTTGTTAAACTAATATAAAGTTAATGAAAAGTTAAGAGGTTTGAAAGTAATACTGGCAAGATACAGATTTTAACAGGTTTATACAAGGAATGGGTGGGAAGTCCAGCACTATGTCAAACTAGAGTTGGCATGAGAGTGTCTATATTGTGATATACTGATCATGACAACTAAATGGTATTAGTGAGTTGGACTTGTGGGGGCTTTTCCTGTCTATCATTTTGATATGTCAGGTTATAAATCAATCGTGTAGTGAGAGTTTTGGATAAAAGTATCTTATTTTGTTCACAGATGAGACAAATGAATGTTTGAATTCTGTAAAAATCCACCTTCTTTCATGGTTACTTCTGTTAGTAGCCTAGAGATAACCAGGTTTAATTAATTCTATTTCATACACTTATCATGGTGGAATTTTATCTTGAGACTCTGGAGTTCTGGTCTAGGACCATGTCAATAAGGCTACTGTATCTGTTCTGTGTTTATAAAGAAATAATAAAATGGTGTGAAGAAACTGCTGTTTAAAGTGTATTATTAGAGTGACAAATTTTGAACCACCTAATGAATGACAATTTTAAAAATTATTCCTTACAGTTTTATCATGCATGCGATCAACCTGGAATTGCTGTCATGTGCATTATGGAGTATGACACACTGCAATACTGTGATTTCCTTGGTTCGGTTGTATCTGTGTGGATTACAATTCTGTGTATGGCGAGGTTAAGATCCCTCCTTAAATATGTAAGTATTAACAATGAATTTTCATAGGGGTAGTTTTTGGAATTTTTTGACCATTTTTGATGTTTTAAGTGTATTAAAGCTTAGCTGTTCAAGACTATTTTGAAAAAAACTGAAGAGTGTATGAATTAATAATACTAATGAAATAGTATTGTTTTCCCATGGGCAATGACAAATAAGCAGCTGCTTATTTGTAAGTCACCAAATACATGCTTAGTTTGTCTTCAGAGAGATTGAAGAAGCAAAAGGCATGACCGTTCACCTCAGATCCCAAGGGGATGTTATTTTCACGTGCCTGGATGGCTTGTATGAGCAAGTGTATGATAATGCTGTAAAATTAAGCTATTTTTGTTCTCTTACTGAAGTAATTAAATACCACTTGAGGGAGTAACTGCAACAAACTTCAAAGAAATGAAACTTTGATCCTGGAAATTCTTCAAAAGTGTAGTTCAATTATTTAGGTTAGCAATGATATCTTAATATTAAATATTTCATTTTAAATGTGATACATTTACACTATACTTTTTATTATTAAAGGTACTTTTTATTCTTGGATCCTTATTGATTGCCATGTCAATGCAACTGGACCGCCGTGGTCTTTGGAACTTATTGGGCCCATGCCTTGTTGCCCTGTGCATCATGATAACTGCATGGGTGAGCATAAAAGTACATAATAAGTGGCTGTTTTAACTTGTATCATGCACAAACCCGAGTATAAACTACTACATGTGGACTCGTGTCAGTGAATGAATAAGCAAGACCCTGCAGTAATTTTGTTCCAAAAGATCTTATGACTTGCAAACCAGGCTATTCCCTGACCCTTACCTCTGATCATATTCTCGATTGTCATATTGATGTCCTAACAACCTGCTTCATAAATGGTGAATCTGTACCCTTTTCTAAAAACCCTCTGCCAACCTGTAGTTTCCACCACCAACTCCATCCAAACTGCTATTGTGATGGTGTTGTCTTCATTTCCATATAATTCTAAGCCAGGATGGTGAGTGACTTGGAGGTGGTAGTATTTCTATATAGTTGGAAGTGGCCTTGGGTTTGGAAGATGGTGTCCAAATTTCACCTTTGGTGAATCTCTACTGTCCATCTTGAAGATACTCCACACTGCTGCTACTGAATATCAGTGATAGGGGGAATAGATGCTTGTGAATGTGGTGCCATTCAAGTAGACTGCTTTTTCCTGGATGGTGTCAAACTTCTCGAGTGTTGTTGAAGTTGCACCTATCCAGCCAAGTGAGGAGTATCCATCACAATCCAGAAATTCACCAAAGATCCTTAGACAGCACCTTCCAAACCTACGACTACTTCCATCTAGTAGGACAATGGCAGTAGGTACTTGGGAACACCATCACCTGCAAGTTCCCTTCCAAGCCACTCACCATCCTGACTTAGAAATATAACACCGTTCCTTCACAGTTGTTGGGTTAAAATCCTGGAATTCCCTCCTTACTAGCATTGTGGGTCAACCCACCGCAAGTGGACTGTGGTGATTCAAGAAGGCAGCTCAACACCACCTTAAGGGCAAATAGGGATGGGCTATCAATGCTGGCCAGCCAATGATGCCCAAGTCCCGCAAATGAATTTTTAAAAAAAATTCTGCCTTGTTAGATGGTGGACACCAGGAGGTGAGTTATTTTCATTTTTCTAGCCTTTGACCTGCTCTTGTGGTCATGGTATTTATGTGGATCGTCCATTTGAGATTATGATCAGTGGTAACCCCCTGGTTATTGAGAGTGCTGACATTGCCATTGAATATCATGGGGTAATAGTTAGATTGTGGTCATACATGGTCATTGCCTGGTGTTTGAGTGGTGCAAATATTATTTATCACTTTTCAACCCAAGTCTAGATGTTGTCCAAGTCTTGTTGAATTTGAACATGGACTGCTTCAGTACGTGAGGAGACTCAAATGGTGCAGAACTTTGTGCAACTATTTAGCCAAATCAACTGCTGGAATCTTCAATTTCTTTTTCATCTACAAACACAACTACTTAATTGCTTTTGCTCAGTTTCCAATATCCAGTGCTCCACAAACCTCAGCTTTTACAACATACTGCAACATGTATCCTGTTTTGTACTGTCCTTAAAACACGAAAAACCTATCTCTTTACTTTTGGCTATTCTTTCTAATCTTTCCTCTTTTGTATTGACATCTGTTTATTCTTGTTCTTCAAAACACCTTGCAATATTTTTACACTGAAAGCAAGTTATTTCAGTTATTCAAAAGGCATTTCATATTTTTGCATATTTACCTTATAATATTGAATAGATGCAGGTGATAGTTTTAATTTCCCACTACCCTTAGGGATTCTAAGAAAGACATTTACCATTTGCTTTCAGGTAATATCAGTTCTGTCACAAAAACAGAAACTATTGGAGAAACTCAGCAGGTTAGGCAGCATATTTGGAGATGTTAACTTTGCTTTCTCTCCACAGATGCTGACAGACCTGCTGAGTTTCTGCCGCAGTTTGTTTTTGCTTTTTTAGATTTCCAGGAGTTCTTTGTTTAATGATATCAGTTTTTCCTTCTTTGCTAGATTTTATCTAGAAATGAATCTAGGTACAAATTTTGTTGTGCGAAAGTGAGGACTGTAGATGTTGGAGATTAGAATCGAGCGTGTGGTGCTGGAAAAGCGCAGCAGATCAGGCAGCATCTGAGAAGCAGGAGAGTTGACGTTTCGGCAAAAGCCCTTCATCAGGAATTCCTGATGACAAATTTTATTCGACAAAGCAAGATTTAATTTTACAGTTAGATAGTTACCAGCAAATCAATAATTTTGTTTTGTTCTTTCAGGTGTTTCGTGGCGTGAAGCGACGCCATTGCTATCCTCCAACATGGAAACGCTGGGTGTTTTTCTTGTTACCAGGAATAGGTGCAGCGTTAATTGCTATTGCTGTGTATGGATTTCTGGAAACTAAGGAGAACTACTACTATACACATAGCATTTGGCATATTCTCGTAGCAGGAAGTGTGGTATTTTTGTTGCCACCAGGTAAAAAACACATAAACCTCTGGATTTGGAAGCAGAAATTTACATGCGGATACCAGCTTTGCTCTGATGTAAAAGAAGACTTGTACATTGTTTGTTGAATTAAGCTAGTTTAGATAGACGAACCTAATCTGAGTAAACAGATTATTTTTATACAAAATATCTAATATGGGTGAGCGTCTTCTTGAGTTTCTGTATTGCGCTTTAAAATAATTGATTTTAGAAAAAGACCACGAAACACTGTAAAGTTAAGTGACATCTACTTCAAACTTATTAAGATTTTATCTGCTGAGAGATCCTATGCAAATTTGATAACTAAAGAAATGGACGTTGAACTTTTTTAACAACAACTGATGCATTTATTTTGTCTTTAATTTAACTTGACCTTAATTTTAGTTTCTGTTGCTCAGGCTAGAGTAAATAGGTCCAAAGTGGTTATAGCACTGAAGGGAGATCATTCACCCAAATGGTGATTGGTGGCAATCCAAAGCTTATTTTTGTTTAACCAGAATGGCACAAGAAATTTTATGATAAACATTTAAAGGACAACTGCATTTAAATTATGACAAGTGATTTGTTGCCCTAATTAATGGGCCAGTTTATTTGTGCGTGACTTTTGCTACACTACTCCACTTTTTTTTTTAGAAATGAAGCATCGTTCCTGAAATTGGTTGATCAATTTAGGAACAAAATGTCCTGATGTATCTTTGCATGGATTTAGTTTCTGATGGCTGTCTGGCTAAATTTTGTCCAGTAAGGCATGGTTACAAAGATGCCAAGAATATTCCAAGTGTGATTGATGATGTGTTTCGAGTTGTCTGAGCTGGCAATGGTTTGCTACACTTGACCTCCATGTTCTATATTCCTATTGAGGATTGATTGAGCCAGACTTAAGTACCTCTGACAACCTATGCTTTGGTTTGTATATGTAGTATACAAAGTTCCAGAAATACTCAGGTTAGGCAGCATTTGTAGGGAGAGATATAATATAACATTTCATGTTGATGTCCTTTTACCTCACGCACTTTGAAATTACAATGTTCTCCTTTTGCATGTAGTCATTTGATGGAGTTATTAGGGAGTTTAAAATGTTCATGAAACTAAGTTGCCTATAGTATATAATAGTAGAAAATTGCAAGCTTTGAATGGAGATGAGTGACTTCCATTGCAATTGTAAGATTTTGTTTTCATATTTAATTGGAACAACTAGGAAACTTGCATGTAAAAGTAAGAATAGTTTTTTTTTAAAAATTGGATTTTCTTGAATACAGTTGCAAATGTGAGGAATTTTTCAGCAGATGCTTTAGATTTTGGCAGTAATAGATACCCACCTTGATAGAAACCACCTTGCAGCTGATTTGTGTTTAATCAAATTCTAATTAAGGAACTGCCACCACATTGCAACTTCACCAATATTAGTACTCAGCTGAAGTATTGTTCACAACTGAGTATTAAAGACAAACAAGATTGGTTGATAGACTATTAGATAAATTGGGGAAACTCAGTCCTATTGTCTGAGTAGTTAAATGTGCATATTTATATTTAATGTCATGCAGTAGCACTTACCAAAGGCTTGTCATCAAGTTATGCAAATAACTTAATGATTTAACTCTTAGAAAATGGGCTTGAAGGGCTAGAATCCAAGATGATTGATGAAAATCTTTATTTCCTCAAGTGTTTTCAGACCATGCAGGATTTTCTTGATTTTAGTCTCTGGTCTATGATCACTTTTCTGTAGTATAAAATCAATATTTAGCCAGTTAGATCTCATGGTATAATTGTTGCTGAATGAATGTATTCCGTAAGAGAATTGTTTTGCTCTGCACCATTATCTTGTGTTAACAAGTAAACATATACACCATTTTGTCTTGGAAAAGGTGCTAAATCCTTATACTATCTAGTATATTTTCAAATGTTGATTTTGTAAAAGCCTGACACATTGTGGGGTATAACTGGGTCTTCTCGATAAACTTACCCACATTTGCGTTGAAGGAAGGATCATCGAGGCAAGATAGATTTTCTGGTTTGAAATACTTTTGTGCTAAAATTGAACGTAGAAAATCTAAGGAGGATAAAAATGTCCAGTTCTTCAAAACAAAACCATCATGCTTGTTCTATGGATACTGCAATGATACTTATATGCATAGTTAAAGGATATCTGTTTCAGTTGTTGGTTTTGTCTGACACTTGGTGGACAAAAATTAAAACCTTTCTTTGGTTTCATTCTCCTGTTAACATGGAAAATGTCTTGATTTCCAAAAAAACATGCAACATTTTAAAAACAAATGCAGGCATTTGTCCTCATATGAGCCTTGTAATTTTATTGGAAACATTCCTCATGCCTGACATATTTTGTCTTTATCTAAAATCCTTTTCAATTATTGGTGAGTAACAGTATGCTAAAATAATTGAGTTCCTTACAAATGTTCATCTATAATAAGCCTAAATTAATTACATTGCCAGAGATAGAATCCTCTTCACCAGCGTCTATGCTCTGTAATCTAGTTCATGATTTCATATTAGGTCACCTTTGTTTCCTGAGCCATACTTCATGTTTTTTCACCATCACCTTCAAAATAACATAGTGCTTCATATTACTAATTGTCTCTCAAATTCACAGAATGGATTTTAAAAACTAAAGATACTTGAAATGTTGTACTTTACTGTGGTTTTGATGCTAGTTTAATTATTACGGTAATCATAATAGTTGATCTACTTTTTAGAACTGTGGACTAGAATATGCAACCAGTTGCAGAAGTTGCTACTTTTAATTCAGCAAGGTGAAAAAAACCAGCTTTTTAAAAAAAATGTTCTTAAGGAACAATGGAGATTATGTGGAGATATGTTATAATGATATATTGTATGTATATTATGATAAAGATTCTATGTAAATTGTGGGTGGAAAAGGTTTCTTATTAAGCTGTCTTAATTTATTCTGATATATAACACATATTTTATTACATTAAAAATAAATCTAATGCATATAACGCTGTGCACAGTTAGGTTGCCTTTAATGGGAATATATATATTTTGGAGTAATTTATTTTGGTTTAAAGTTGTGCATGAACATGATTTAATGGTGGAAGCTTTCTATCATGTAATTTATAAAATAAAATGCCAGCTTGTAATAAATCTTATTTTGAAACCGAAATATGATAATATTTTAATGGATTTACTAAAATTTTAAATATGCTCTTGTTTTGAGGTGGATTAATAGCTAAAACAATTGAGAAGTCAACTTCCAATCAGGCCATATTCACAGCAGGTAGGAACAAGAAAGGGCAGAAACAGCCCTGTTGGGGGGCATCCAATCTGTAAGAAAGCAAACTTTCAGATATTAAAGTTGATAGTGCTTTGGGGAGGCAGTATATGGAAAATTTGAAGACATTGTTTTAACAGACGAGTGTACATTTATTAAAAGACTGGATTAGTGTGTTTAAATCATGTTTGCCTTCCCATAAAACATACACAGAAGTAGGCCATTTGGTCCATCTACTCTGTCCTGCGATACAGTGAGATCTAGGCTGATCTGATAATCCTCATTGCCATTTTCCTGCCTTCTCCCCATAACGCTTCATTCCCTCACTGATTAAAAATCTGTGTCTAAGCCTTGCATATTCTTAATGACTCATCTTCTACTTTTCTCTGCAGGAAAGAATTCAACAGATTCATTGCCCTCCTCATTCTCCAATTTCCTCCTCATCTCTGTTTTAAATATGCAATCCTTTCTGCTGAGATTCTGGTCCTTGATCCTCTCAAATGGTTTAACCTCTTTGCACCTATCCTATCAAGCCCCCTAAGCACCTTTTTATGTTTCAATATGGTAATTTCTCATTCTTCTAAATCAAATGAGAACTGGCCCAACTTCCTCCCAATCTCACTTCAGAAGACAATATCTCCATATCTGGGGTCAACCTAGTAAATCTTCAGTGGACCGCCTCCAGCGACAACTCACTTTTCTTCAATAATGGGATCGAAACCATTTATGGTATTTTAGGTATAGTCTGACTAGTGAGGTAAAAACAATGACTGCAGATGCTGGAAACCAGATTCTGGATTAGTGGTATTGGAAGAGCACAGCAGTTCAGGCAGCATCCAAGTAGCTTCGAAATCGACGTTTCGGGCAAAAGCCCTTCATCAGGAATAAAGGCAGTGAGCCTGAAGCGTGGAGAGATAAGCTAGAGGAGAGTGGGGGTGGGGAGAAAGTAGCATAGAGTAGGAAATGACCTGGGAGTTGCAGTGGGAAAGGGACTCCCTGAGATTCTTGAAGAGAGAGGAGGAAAATTTCTTCAAGGCAGGCATCCTTGCAAGAGGATTTGCAGTAGGGTTAAAATCAACGAGGTAAAAACAATGACTGCAGATGCTGGAAACCAGATTCGTGGATTAGTGGTGCTGGAAGCATCTGCAGCCATTGTTTTTACCTCATTGATTTTAACCCTACTGCGAATCCTCTTACAAGGATGCCTGCCGTAAAGAAGTTTTCCTCCTCTCTCTACAAGAATCTCAGGGAGTCCCTTTCCCGCTGCAACTCTCAGGTCATTTCCTACTCTATGCTACTTTCTCCCCACCCCCACCCTCCTCTAGCTTATCTCTCCACACTTCAGGCTCACTGCCTTTATTCCTGATGAAGGGCTTTTGCCCGAAACGTCGATTTCGAAGCTACTTGGATGCTGCCTGAACTGCTGGTCTGACTAGTGCCTTGCATACTTTTAGCAAGACTTCTCTATTTTCATACTTCATGCTCTTTGAAATAACATGCTATTTAAGCATCCTGTTATCTGCTGAACTTGTGTGCTTGCATTTTGTGATTCATGGACAAGGACTTCCAAATCCCTTTGTGCTGCAGCTTCTTGCAGCCTTTTTCCAATTTAATAATATTCCACTTCTCTATTTTTCCTGCCAAAGTGTATAACTTCATATTTAACTACATTATATTCCATAAGCCAAATTTTTACCCATTCTGTGTCCCCTGTATAATCTGTCATCCTCACCACGTGTCATCCTCGCCATTTGTCTTCCCACCAATTTTTGCCATATGCACACTTGACAGTAGTACACTCACTTCACTATTCCAGGTTATTAATGTATATGATAAATAATTGTGGCTGAAGCATTGATCCTTGTGACTCTTCACTAATTACAGGTTTCCCTCTTGAAAACGATTCCTCTTTGAACTCTGTCTTCTAAGAGTCATCCAATCCTCTTATTAGTGCTGATATGCTACTTCCAACATCATGGACTCTTAAAATAGTCTCATATGTGGTATCTTGCCTTATGCCTTTTCTAAATACAAATATGTTACATCTACTGATTCACCGTTATCCTATTTGTTACTTCTTCAAAGAATTCTAAGAAGTTTCAGGCATGGCTTTCAATTCAAGAAGCTATGCCGACTTTGAATAATTATATTTCTGAATGTTCTGCTATTATTATCTTTTATAAATGGCTATTAATTTCCCAATGATGGATGGTAAGCTAACTGGCTTGTGGTTAGTTGTTTCTCTTTTTTGACTCCCTTTTTGTATAAGGCTTACATTTTTACATTAGTACATTTTACATGTTAGTTTTCCTCATCTATGGATTCTTGGAAGATTATTAACAATGCATCCATTACATCTGTAGCTACTTTCTTTCTTATCCTAGGGTGGAACATATTATTGTGGTGCTGGAAAAGCGCAGCAGGTCAGGCAGCAGCAGAGGAACAGGAGAATTGACGTTTTGGGTATAAGCCCTTCATCAGGAATATAGTAGGGTGGGTGGGGAGGAAGGATTTGAGAGATAAATAGGAGAGTCGGGGTGGAGGTAAGATAGCTGGGAAGGTGATGGGTAGATGGAGGTTTTGGGGTGATGGTGATAGATTGGAGGGGAGGGTGGAGCTGATAGGCAGGAAGGAAGATGGACAAGTAGGACAGTTCAAGGGTAGTGCCGAGTTGAAGGGTTGCATCTGGGGTGAGATGGGAGTGGGAGATGAGAAAACTGGTGAAGTCGATATTGATGCCGTGTGGTTGGAGAGTCTCGAGGTGGAAGATGAGGCATTCTTCCTCCAGGGGTCAGGTGGCTTGGATTTGAGTGGAAGAGGCCCAGTACTTGCATATCCTTGGCAGAGTGGGAGGAAGAGTTGAAGTGGCAGCCACAGAGCAGTGCGATTGTTTGGTGCGTGTGTCCCAGAGATGTTCCCTGAAACATTCCGTTTGTTGGCATCCTGTCTCCCCAATGTAGAGCAGATCATGTTAAGAGCAACGGGCACTGATGAGATGTTTTGATAAGCAGGAAAATCTCTGCCGAATGTGGAAGGATCCTTTTGGTCCTGCAAGGATTGGAGGGTGGATTGGTGGGGGACGTGGACCTAACGTGGAGTCGAGGTGGGGGGGGGGGGGGGGGGAATGGTCTCCATGGAATGCTGATAGGTGTGGGGAGGGAAATATGTCTCTGGTGGTGAGGTCTGATTTTAGGTGGTGGAAATGTCAGAGGATAATGCGTTGTATCTGGAGATTAGTGGGGTGGAAGATGAGGACTGGAGTGGGGGTGATGTTGTGTCTTGTTGCGGTTGGAGGGATGGGGTTCCCCTGGTAATTTTCTTTGTCTTAATGTATAGCTTTTGTTAGAAGCCTATAGAGTTCTTCCATCCATGTGGATTTTGCATTGTCTGATCAAAATCATTTCTTGCTATTCTACATATTCTGTCTTGTTTTAAAATACCTACCCAACTGTGTGCTTTTATTCCCCACTAACCATAGTCTGGATATCATTAACTCCAGTTGTAACAATGGGATAAACTCAATGATATATTATTACAGCAAAATACTCTGCAAAAGAAGCTATACCATAGTCTCAACCATAAGTTTACATTGACCTGTCCAAGAATCACCTTTATACCTTTCCATACAGTCTCTGAGAATGTCCAATGTCCAGCAAATGAGCAGTTTGATCACTGATGGGTATCACAAATGTGTCAGCTAGTTTGATAAGTTGATCTTTTAACATTTCTCCCCAGAGAGAGGCTTATTGATTGGACCCTTTTAACAAATGTTTATGTCAGCTTTGCTTGTTCAGGCTTCTCATAAGCTTTCATTTATTCACTCAAACCTGGATGTCACTGACTGAACCAGCATTTATAACAAATCCTTTGTTGCTCTTGAGAAGGTGGTGCTTAGCGGCTGCCTTGAACTGCTGTAGGTAGAACCATAATGCCTTTGAGGAGGGAATTCCTGTACATTGATCCTGTAACAATGAAGGATTGGCAACATATTTTCAAGTCAAGATGGTGAGTGGCTTGAAAGGGGACTTGCAAGTGGTGATATTGCCATGTATCTGCTACCGTTATTCTTTTCAATGGAAGTGGCTGTGGGTTTGGAAGTTGGTGGCTGCGGGTTTGGAAGGTTGGTGTCTAAGAAGCGAATTGGTGAATTTCTGCAGTGAATCTTGTATATGTAGTACACAATGCTGCTCTCCTCACTGTCAGTGGAGGGAGCAGATATTTCTGACATGGTGCCAATCAAGTTAGGCTGCTTTTTCCTGGACGGTGTCACTGGAGTTGCACCCATCCAGGCAACTGGAGAGTATTCCCTAAAACCCCTGGTTTGACCCTTGTAGATGTTGGGCAGGTGAGTTATTCCTAGTCCCTCAGTTGCTCATGTAACCACCTGTATGAATAGCTATTTATATGGATAGTCCAGTTCAGTTTCTGGTCAGTGATATCCCCCGGGATGTGAATTGGGGGGTTCAGTGATGATAAAGGGAGTCATACAGCATAGAAATAGACCTGCCATGTCTATGCTGACCAAGAAGCACTAAACTATGATAATCCCTTATACCTGTACTTAGTCCATTGCCTACTATGACCTGGCATTTGAAGTGCTTGTCCAGGAGATGCTTAAATGTTGCAAGAGCACCTGCTCCACCACCCCCTCAGACAGCATATTCTGTATTTCTACCATCCTGTGTGATTTTGTTTTTCCCTCTGGTCCCCTGTAAACCACTTACTCCTCACCTTGAACTTGTGCTCTCTGGTCTTAGATATCAGTCATGGGGAGAATGGCTCTAATGGTCTAATCTATTTATGCCTCTCATAAGTGTAAGAGGCAATGGTCTAATGGGATTATTGCTCGACTACTGTGTCAGAAACTCAGCCGACATTCCGGGGACCTGTGTTCAAAACCTGCCATGGTCGATAGGAGGATTTGAATTCAATTAAGTATATGGAATTAAGGGTCTAATGATGACTATTGTCGATTATCTGGTTCACTAATGTCTTTTAGGGAACAAAATCTGCCATCCTCACCTAGCCTGACCTATTTGTTATTCCAGACCCACAGTAATGGGGTTGACTCTTAATTGCCCAACGAGCAATAAATGCTGGCCAAGCCAGAGAGACCCACGTCTCATGAGTAAAAATAAAAGAAAACTGCTTACATTGATCAGATCTACCCTCTATTTTTGTCTTTGCAGAAAACTAATCCACCCTATCCAGTTTTCATGGGGTAAACCTTTCTGCTTAATTTAAACCAGCAACACAGAAAAGACTTATACTGTGCAACAATTTGTGAAAATTCGAGAGGCCACAAACTGTTTAAAGTAAAAATCAACAACTTTATTTCTTAAAGCATAACAGAGAATAATTAACTAACAACTATTTATAACTCCGTCCTCTAACCTATCTTTTACTTTTCCTTCTACAATACTAGTCCGATAAAACCCCCGATTAAGATTTACCAAAATTCAACTGTTCAAAACCAGCCAGATTTCTTCTTCTTGGGGATTTCTGTTTCACAGGTTATTGATCGCTAAAGGTACCTTTTTATGGGAGCTTTTTTTTGGGCAGTCTGTACACGCTGGTGGCTTGGCAGTCCTCCAATGAACTGTTCAAGTTTTCCCGGCCTTATACCCCCTAAGCATCGGGTTGTGTCATTGGCTTTTAAGATTGTCAATATGCTAAATTCAAAACCTTATTGGAGTTTGGTATTTTTCGGGGTATAATTTAAACTGATTGGCCTAATTCAAATCTCTTTTGTTTCCAGGCAACCAGCTACCCTAGCTACTGGACCGAAAGGTTACATTTTGTCTTGTACAGAATACTTAGTGCTATCAGGTAGTTCTGCTAGCTTTTAACTGTCTTCAAGGAACAGTTTTAACAATCTTTAAACACATGACCCTAACATACCGATAACTTTAATCTAAGTTCGCCTTAACTTCAAAACATTAAATAAATACAAATCTCATCTAAACTTTATCATTTAAATCTGCGATAATGCATCTGTGATTACATTCTTATGACCTGCAACATGTATGATTTTTAAGACTTGAATAAAATGGTTTCCTATTCTTGTCTTTAAAGCGTTCTAAGATGTAAGAGAATTGTGATCCGTGTACACAACCGTCTTGGACACATTGTTCATGACATACACATTAAAATGTTGTAAGGCCAGTACTAAACTTCAATAATTCTTATCGATTGTGGAGTATTGCCTTTTGGTGGATGTGGATCTTCTTCAAAAAGTAACCAACTGGCAGTTCAATCTCATCCTCCCCTTCCTGTAGGAGTACAGCACCAACGCCTATGTCACGAGCATTGAAGGCGACTTTAAAAGGTTTTGAAATGTTTGGAGTAGCTAAAACTGGTTTGGTGGTTTTCAAATGGTTGAATGCTTCCTGGCACGGTTCTGTCCGCCGAAACATTGTGTTCTTCAGTAAATCGGTTAACGGTGCCATTACACTGCTGAAGTTTAGAACAAACTTCTGGTAGAATCCGCTGAGTCCTAAGAATTGAAGCGCCTCTTTCTTCGGTGTTGGTCATGGAAATTCTTCGATGGTCTTTGTCTTTGCGTTCCATAACGTCAACCTTCCATGACCAATGTTATGTCCCAAGAATGTCATCCCTGCTTTTGCGAATCCTGTTATATTTAAGTTTATCACCAGTTTTGCTTCTCGTAGTTGTTCAAAGAACTCTGCCAACTGTGATCTTTCAAGGACTTACTATAGATCACTAGGTCATCCAAATAGTCTGCACAGTTTGTTTACCCAGCTATAACTCTGGTCATGAGTCTTTGGAATGTGCTGGATGTATTCTTCATTCCAAAGAGCATCACTTTAAAGTGATATAGCCCATTTGGGATTACAAATGCAGAAATTTCTTTCGCCATCTCTGGTAAAGGTACCTGCCAGTAACCACACATTAAGTCCAACTTGGTGATGTAACTGGCTTGTCCGACTTTCTCTATACAGTCCTCCAATCTAGAAATTGTTTGAGTCCGATTTTGTAACTGAGTTGACCTTTCAATAATCCAAGCAGAATTGTTGAGTCCTGTCCGGTTTGGGAACTAAAAGGGTCGGCGAACTCCACTTGCTCTGGTTAAGGTCGATAATGTCCTAGTTGAGCATGGCCTCCACCTCCATCTGAACCTGTCTGGCTTTGAAAGGATTAAGCCGATAAGGGTGTTGTTTTATGGGAACAGTGTTCTCTATTTCTACTTCATGTACAATAGCATTAGTCCTCCCCATCTGATTCTTACATTTGTCCTTGTACTGCAGTAACAAAACTTTCAACTACGTTCTATGTTCCTGCGGCAGTTTACTAACCTATCTCACTCGTCAAGGGCTTCTTCATTTTTTAAAATCTATTATGAGGCACATCAAAATCCACATAATCTGGATTTGATTCCTCACTCTGAGGGGTAGTAACTAACACCTGTTTCTCCAGTTCTTCCGCTCTAGTATAATACAGTTTCAACATGTTCACATGACATCAATACCTTTTTTTTCTATCTGGCATCTTTCTGAGAGAGTTCTCCTGACTCAACTTTTTCACAATTTGGTAGAGACCACTAACGCTGGCTTTGAAGGGACCTCCCATCAGTGGTAGCAGTACTAACACATCATCCCCTTGGGAAAATGTCCAATTCTGAGAGCTTCTATCTGCCACCTGCTTCATTTTATACTGTGCCCTGTTTAGGTGCTGTTTAGCTAACTCACCTACTTGATCTAATCTCTCCCTCACCTCCAGTACATAATCTAACTGGGAGATGTTCAACTTTGGTCTGTCGATTTTTCTTCAATTAATTTGAAAGGACCTCTCGCTACGTGCCCAAATATTCATTTGAAGGGAGTGAACTGAGTAAATTCATTTGGGGCATCTCTAATGGCAAACAATATGAATGAGATACCTTTATCCCAGTCATTTGGGTAATCCTGACAGTATGTTCTCAACATGGTCTTCAGGGTCTGATGCTGCCTTTCTAAAGCTCCCCGAGATTCAGGATGATACACACTGGGTTTAAAGTACTGTATACCTAAGCTATCCAGAACTTCCTTAAACAGTCTAGCAGTAAAATCTGACCCTTGGACTGACTAAATCTCTCTGGGTAACCCTTACTATGTGAAGAAAACTACTTACTCCTCTACTACCCTTTTTGCCTTTATATTCTGTAATGGAATCTACTCTGGGAATCTGGTAGACATATCCATTATGGTTAACAAGTACTGGTTCCCAATTTTAAGTTCCCTCCCAAGATCTACACAATCAATTATAACCCGCATGAAAGGTTCTTCAAATATGGGAATTGACAACAAAGGTGCTGATTTTATTACCATTTGTGGCTTGCCTACCGTTTGGCATGTATGACACATTTGGCAAATGTTAACCACATCCTTGTGCATTCCAGGCCAATAAAATGTTTTTGCACCTTAGCCTGAGTCTTTCATACCCCTAGGTGACCTCCTCCTACAGGTAGTTTATGTGCTCCCTGTAACAACACTCCTCTGTATGCTTCTGGCATTGCAATTTGATGCACTTTGGTCCATTTCTCCTCTGCATCAACCTCCCGTGGTCTTCGTTTCAGTCTTAGGATTCTATCTTTCAAATAATAATCCTCTGGAATATCCTCTGCCTCTTTTTTGGAGTACCCATTCAGATAGGTGTCTTTTATGGTCTTGTCTTGCTTTTTTTTGCATGTCTCTTAGCCTTTCAAGACTAAACACTTCTGTCTGACCTCTGCAAGTTTTTCCTGTACCATTACGTCAAACAGGGTATCTGCTAACTGAACCTCAACTCCTTCATCTTTCTCTTTTTACTTTTTGCTTTGTGCTGTGACTTGTCAACATGCAGACTGGGAAAATACCAGGATATTTCTGTTTTAACTCCTCAGTTTCTTGATCTTCCTTGGGCTTCTCCATAACAAGGGGTGACACTCCCATCTTGGATCCTGCCAAATAATTCTCAACAACAAACTGAATTCCTGGACCTGACACGCTGTCAGTCACTCCCACTGTAACTTCCCCAGTCTTAAGTTGGCACTCCAACCTCATCTTACATAGGGGGATGCTAAATTTCTGTCCCTCTATCCCACAAATTACCACAGTCATGGGTTACAGATCAGAAAGGGTGCATATTCGCTTATCCCTTACTATCGGCATTTGGTTAGATCCTGTATCTCTCAAAACTATAACTTCTTGTCCTTCTCTCCCTTTTTCTTTCTGAGTAACCTTTACCCACAGAGGCAAATTCTTTGTAGAGATCAGGTACTAACTCCATACCCAGTCCCTGCCTCGGCTGTGCACTCTCCTGCAGCTTCTCAGTTCTTCTTGGAATCTGCTTTACCACCTTCACTAATGCCACTAGCTTAGCTTCTTTTACCACATCTTTTCCCACAGTGCCTTTTTTTAACGACCAGCACTGTGACTTTACATGTCCCACTTTACCAGAGTGGAAAAACCTGAGGTCTTACACCTCCTTTCCACCTTCTTGGGCTTCTTTTTTATCCTGTGGCATATTCTTACCAGTGCTCTCAACTCCTTGCTTTTTAGTCTAGGATCTTCCCTTCCCCCAACTTCTATCCCTCACAGGATGAAATTATGGCTGGAAGCTTGTCATATGCATCATCATGTATTCATCTGCTAATTCTGCTGCCCTTCTCCCTGCCTGAAGTTTCTGTTCCTCCACGTGAATTATTAGAATCTCTGGAAGTGGATTTTTAAACTCCTTCAGCAGAATAATCTCTCTTAGAGCCTCAAAGGTCTTATCTATATTTAAAGCACAAACCCATTGATCAAAATGACTGTTTGTTTAATTCTTTCGAACTCAACACAAATCTGACCTGTTTCCTCCTTTGTGTTTCTGAACCATGCTCTATATGCTTCTGGTACCAATTCATAAGCATTTAAAATAGCCTGTTTAACCTCTTCATAAACTCTTGACCCCTCATCTGACAGTGTGGCCTGACTAGCTCTGCCTACCAGTTTAATCTGAACTAGCATTCCCCATAAATCCTCGGACCATTCCATCTGCCTAGCCAATTTTTCAGATGTAATAAAGAAGGCTTCAACATCTTTTTCATCAAAATGTGGTAAGAGCTTTGACATATTGTATACATTACCAGCTTCTATTTTAATCTCCATCCTGTTGACTTGGCTGACTAAGTTGCAATTTCTCAAATTCAAATTCTCATTTCTTGCTCAGCTAAGAACCTTCTCTCGCGCTCTCGCGCTCTTTCTCTCGCGCGCTGTTTGTTCTGTCTCACTTTGCTCAGCCAAGAACCCCCCCTCTCTTTCTCTTTCCTCCTCACTTTCTTCTCTCTCACTTTGTTTATCTTCTAACTCCATTTGCCTAAATTGTAATGTAAGTTTTTCTACGTCTACTGCACTTACCTGTTTCTCTGACACACCTAAGTGTTTGAATAACTCACTTTTGTCCTTGGTTAAACTCAAATCTAACTTATTTGGTAATTCTAAAAGTATGGCATTTTTCTTTCCTTCTTAACTTGCTTGGCAAATTTGAGAATCATCAAATCCCAGAACCTCTTTAGCAATATTAAGAGCCATTTCTCTCACTTTTAATTTAATCAGCCACAAGTCACCGAAATTAAACAAATTGTCTCCCCTACATTTTATTTAAAGATTTAGGACACTAACCTGCAAGTGTTTAAATCTGCTGGGATTTTTCGTATACCCAAATCTATTCAAATCTGTCTAAACCTGTTCAAATTCCAAATCCAAGGCCCAAACTGTTCAAATCATGGACAAGAGCTGCCAAACCATTCAACTCCCAGCAATGAGCCCTCAAACTGTTATGTCATGGGTTAAATCCTCCTACTTGTTTTCTGTGTTGCTGGTTTAAATTATGTATCCCGTGTGAAACTTCGAGAGGCCAAGAACTATTTAAAGTAAACATTAACAACTTTATTTCTTAAAGCATAACAGAGAATAATTAACTAACAACTATTTATAACTCCTTTCTCTAACCTATCTTTTACTTGCCCTTCTACAATACTGGTCCAATAAACCCCCCCCCCCATTAAGATTTACCAAAAATTCAAATTTTCAAAACCAGCCAGTTTTCTTTTTCTTGGGGATTTCTTTTTCACTGGTTACTGATCGCTAAAGGCACCTTTTTAAGAGAGTTTTTTTTATTGGGCAGTCTGTACATGCTGGTGGCTTGGCAGTTCTCCTCTCAACTGTTTAAGCTTTCCCAGTCTTATACCCGCTAAGCACCAGATTGTGTCATTGAATTTTAAGATTGTCAATATACTAAATTCAAACCTGATTGGAGTTTGGTATTTTTTTGGGGTATAATTTAAACTGATTTGGCCTAATTCAAATCTGTGTTGTCGTTTCCAGGCAACCAGCTACCCTAGCTACTGGACCAAAAGGTTACAGTATATCTTGTTCAGAACACTTGGTGCTGCTAGCTTTTAACTCTCTTGAAGGAACGGTACAGACATATCTTCATAACACCAGTCTCTCCTTATAATTGACACCTTATCCCAGGCAACATCCTGGTGAATC
Organism: Chiloscyllium punctatum; assembly: GCF_047496795.1. Classification (NCBI taxonomy): domain Eukaryota; kingdom Metazoa; phylum Chordata; class Chondrichthyes; order Orectolobiformes; family Hemiscylliidae; genus Chiloscyllium; species Chiloscyllium punctatum. Next base: position 40,247,770 of record NC_092778.1, read on the forward strand.
TCATGTATTCTAATCTTTGTCATGATATTCTATTTTTAAATTGACTCATTTTGGTAGCTCTTTGACCTCTAAGTCAAGTCCCTTTTTTATTGATTTGTGAAGTAGGAATTCCACTGGTAAGGCTAAGGTGTATTGCCCATTCCTAATTATCCTTAAAAAGGGGCTGTGAGATGCTTTCTTGACCTACTACAGTAAAGTATCGCTACTACTCAGCTATTTGTTGTTAGCTAAGAACATCTGGAATTCTGATCTAGTGTTGGTAATTTACAGTCCACGGAGATTGAACCTCAAGGGCGGTTAGGTTAAGTTATCTCTTCTACCGGGTGCTGTCTCGGTCCTGGGAGTATGTGACTGGGACAGTATAGAGAAAGCTTTACTCTTTATCTAATAGTGTACCTGTCCTAAGAGTGTTTGGTGTGGACAGTGTCCAGACAGCTTTGCTTTTTTGGTTTAAAAGAATAGAGGAAGATTAACGTTCAGTTTACAAGAATCGAATGAGCGTTATCCTGTGCAGTCCCAGTTTTGGGAATGTTGATGGTGGCAATGCCAGAGGAGCTTTACTTATACATTCAGATTTAGAATAGAAGGAGCTTTTAATTTTCAGTTTAAAAGAGTAGATTGTTTCTTATTTGAAATGGTCATTGCCTGACATTTGTGGGATGTGAATTTATTCACTACTATTTAATCCAAACCTGGATAATGTCCAGAACTTGCTGTATTTGGACATGCTTTAGTGTCTGCGGATTTGTGAACGGTACTGAATATTGTCTTTGTGTCTGCAACTGTATGACGCATACTTATTTAACTGAAATAACCCACATTATCACACCTGCTCGCTATATCAGTTTTTAAACAGAACTTCAGCCAGACAAGACATTCTGTGACAGTTCAGTTGTCACTGTGACATTACAGTACTTGATTTAAACACATGCACACATTTCTTCAGCAGGACACAGAAGCACATTAAAAGCAGTGATCTTTCTATCATTAGATTATCACCAGGCTTCATTTTTTTTTTCTTGTTTTATTTCATTTCATCTCTGAAATTTTAGGTTAATATCTATACCTACCACTCAGTCCTTTCAATATTTAGATCCCAGCTTTAATATCCTTGTAATCATGTGTCTGTAAAGACTGAGATTATATTCATGAACCTCTTTATGTGCTATCAGTTAATTTATGTTGTTACAAATGCTACCTACATTGAAGTGAAGAGCCATTTTTCCCTTTTGGCCTTATTTGTTGCCGTTCCATTTTATGGTCGACAACTCTGTCCCTTCCAGTCCCATTCTGGGTATCATTTGCTGACTACCTGCCCTGAAATGCCACCAGATCCTTCAGACTCTCTTTCCCTCCCCTCCCTGTTTAGTTTCAAGCCTTCTGTATAGCCCTAGTTACTTGATTTGCCAGGAGACTGGTCGCGGCAGGGTACAAACAAAGCCCATTCCCTTCTGTCCCAGTACTGGTAGTTGTGTTGCACGAATTGAAGCTGACGAAATGGGGAGGTGTGAGGTAATATGACAGTTGTAGTGAATTCATTCATTAAAGGAACAGACTATCCTCTAAACTGGATCGAGTGACTTGTGGTACGTTGCCTGCCTGGTACCATCACAAATTACCTTGAGAATGTTGCAGTGGGAAGGCAAGGTCTAGTTGTTGGGATTCGTGCTAGGAGCAGCAGCATAGAGTTGCAAGAAACCTGATTTAGAGAGTATCAGGAACTAAGAGCTAAATTAAAGAACTGGATGTCAATGGTTGTATTTTGCACTCCACTGACACCAGTACTGGGACAGGATGGGACGATACTACTCTTATAAACTACAACCCATGCCCTAGCAGAATGGATCAGTAGTGGCCACTGGGAATTTAAACTAGTAAATGATGTGGAGGGATTAGTTAGAAAAAAATATGAACGTAGTAGTTGAATACAAGTGAAATTTAAGAGAGAAGAATTAGAGTCAGAAACTGTGCTTCAGTTACCACAGGAGAAGAAAACTTAGGTGTAAATTGATTAAACGGAGATTGAAATAAGCAATAGAAATAAGACATTAGAACAGGTTAAGGTTTATGGTTAAACTAAGTGATCTTTTTGGAAATATGCAGAACACAAGGCGATAGTTGAATTGCAAGTTCAACTTGGGAGGGTACGACATGGTCACTGTCATTGAGCCATTGTTGCATTGTCAGCCAGGACTGGGGACTAAATATGCCAGGATAGAAAAGATGAGAAAATAATACGTGGGGTGGAGTAGCCTTAGTAATTATGGATGAAATCACTTGCAAGGTAAGAGGGGATATAGTGAGAAGTAAGCAGATGGTATAGATTAGGATAAGCAAACATGCCAGAAAGGTGGAGGATTATTGCAAGTGTCTGGAATGGTTTTCTGCAGCAATGCATCCTCAGACTAACAAAGCATTTTGAGTTTAGAGATGAACAAAGAACAGATTTAATTAACAGCCTAATGTTGCCTGAATATTTATCTAGTAGTGTTAATTCAAATTCAATATACTTGAAAGAATGAAATGTGAAACAGTTGAGGTTTAAGATTTGGGTAGAACTGATTTCACTGTGATGAGCAGGTACTGTCCATAATAAACTAGACAAAATGAAAGATCGGAAAGCCTTTTTGAGAAAGAACTTGATGGGTTTCAGAATCAATGAGTAACGCGAAGGGCCAAGTACTCAACCCTTGTCCCATGTGGCAATTTAAACAAAGATGACTGAAAGATGCGTAAACTAAAAGACAAAGTATAGAAGAATGGGGGAAGCAAAGCACATATCCTACAAATAAGCAAGGTACCCTATGAGCTAAAAGGTATAAAGAGGCTATATGTAAAACTTGAAAGGGTGTCAAAAACAGTGCAAGCAAAATTATGTTAGGAAAAAGCTGGACATCTGTGAATAGTTCTTAGTGAAGCGACCAAATTTACTGGAACAGTACCAGGATTCCAAGAGTTAACTTGTCATGAGATTTTAAAGAAATTAGAGTACTTTTGCCTGGGATTTAGAAGTTTGAGAAGTGATTTGATCTAAGTTTTCATAGTATTAAAGATAATGGGTATGTAGGGAGAAACGTAACTATGAACGGACCGAGTGCAGTCCTACAAAGGTGGCTAACAGAGAAACATTTCTGGAGAACCATATAGTCATGTTGAAGCCTTTCAAGATTTTGAAGATGAGGAGGGACAATGTATTCAGACTGTTAGAATCTTGAATTTGAGATTTGTTTTTGCTTATAGTGATTTAATATAGCAGAGAAGTAGATCTGATTGGACTGATTCAAATACAGATTTGAAACAATGATGATTACAGATATGGCGGCACAGCTTGTTCAAGGATGTTGGAGAGTGAAGGGAGTTTGAAGATAGTGATTGTGGGGACATATTGGTCGATGTTTTGAGGTAATGGTGATTATTAGGATTTTGAAACTCAGTGGGTCAGTACGTGAGTCCAGAATAATTTATGTTATCTACTCTTATGGGAGGTCAGTTGGGAAGATCAACAAAATGGGTTTGGGGGCCAGGCATTGTGTTCCCTATTCAGCTGGGAGAGGGTATGGGAAAAATAAAGAAACCAGAGAAGAATGGAAAATCAATGACATCACCACAGGAAAAAACATCAACCCAAACGTATAAATAGAAAGCAAGAATCATGTACCCTGCTTCGCCTGAGGCCCACTAAAGATGTTACCTAGTAGGGTGATGAAACATCTGGAAATGAACCTCCCATCTCAGCGAGCAAACCTACATCCAGAACCTCAACCTAAGCTACAAATCTTCTCAAAACTCGCTAAGACCTATGGGTGTAATATGCTGAAAATGGGAAACGAATGCCATCCGACAGAGTGCTACCCGCGAACAGCTGTACTTTCTGCACAAATACCTAAGAAAACAGGTACTACCTAATTGTCTTAAACACAAACCTCCCATTAACATATGCTAGCCAAAAGAATAGCAGAGCAAAACAGCCCCAGAAAGCTTAGAGAAATGATTAATGATGCCCACAACAGACTCCATAAATACAACCGGGAAATTTTGCACCAAAGCTCTTTACTCATTCATGCAACAGACCATGAATGGACAGACAAGTACAACAAGCCATAGATATTAGACAGTGACAAACACAGAAAATGAAAAGACTAGACCTGCAGAAGAAACTAGACAAACTTGCACAAAGTGACAACACTGAAGCATGGATAAAAAATTTATCTGATCGACCCTTAACAAACACTGAAAAAGCCGTCTTAGTAAGAGGATGAAAGTACAACTGCCAGGATGCGGACAAGAAAGATTTCTTAGCAGCATTAGAAACAACACTAAAAGGCAACCAACTCTCAGAAAAAACCCAGCAAGCTATCAGACAGATAGTCGCATCAACATTAAGCAGAAAAAAAAGGAAGGAAACACACTCAACACACGGGAAAGCACTGGAAAGACTTAAAAAAACATTGTTATCCTACCTGCAGACCAAGGACGCTTGACAGTCATACTAAATCGAAGAGATTACATTGAAAAAGTGAGCGTGCTACTTTCAGATACCAACACTTTCCAACAAGTGGATAGACCCAACCTATAACTAGAGAACCAAATTCACAGCCTTACTCAAAAAAACTTCAGAAATCTGGAGAAATAAATAAGACCGACTTCCAAAAATGAAAACTAACGGATCCAACACACCATGCTACTATGGATTACCCAAAATTCACAAAACTGGAGCCTCCCTCAGACTTATGGTCTTGCCATCTGGAACCCAACTTACAGATTAGCCAAGGAGCTACACCAAAGACTAAAATGCTTAGTAGAAGGCTCACGCCACTCCACCCAAGAATTCCTGAAGACCATCAAAGACATTAAGATAGAAGAGGATGAAATAATGGTCTCCTTTTGATGTAACAGCCCTGCTTACATCAAACAACATTAACCTGGCCAAGGAAACGCTAACTACACTATTAGAAGACGCATACTCCAAATACCACTAACTTCATCAGCAAGTACAGTATCGTCAAGCTACTGGACCTGTGCCTTACCAGACACTTCACCTTTAACAACAAAACCTACAGACAAATCAATGGAACACCCATGGGATTGCCGATATCTGGGTTCTTAGTAGAGGCAGTAATGCAGAGACTCGAACAAACAGCTCTACCATCCCAACCTTCTGGGTCTGCTACGTGGATGACACCTTTGTCATCACTAAACGAAGCAAATTAGAGGAAACCTTCAAGACCATTAATGATATCCTTGCTGGCATAAAATTCACTAAAGAGGAGGAAAACAACAACAAACTGCCATTCCTAGATGTCACGGTAGAGTGAACAGCTAATGGGCAGCTTCAAACCAGCGTCTACAGGAAAACAACACATACGGACCAAGTATTGAACCACAGAAGCAAATCATCCCAACACTCATAAACGAAGCTGCATCAGAACATTATTCTAACGAGCCACCACACACTGCAGCACAGAGGAACGACACAGAGCAGCAGAAGATCACCTATACCATGTATTCAAAAAGAATGGCTACCCAATGAACACAGTCCGCCGATTTCTCAGCAACAAATTCTAACAAGCAGACAAAACATGTTCAGAAACCCGAGCCACTCTTCCCCCAACATCAAAGGCATCTCTGAAATAACTGCCAGACTACTCAGACCCCTTGGCATCATGGTAGCTCAAACCCACCAACACACTAAAACAACAGCTAATGAACTTGAAAGACCCTATACAAACAACAAGCAAAAGTAATGTCATTTACAAAATACCGTGCAAGCGTTGTAACAAACACTACATTGGGCAAACAGGCAGAAAAATAGCCAGCAGGATACATGAACACCAACTAGCCACAAAATGACATGAGTACTGGTGGTCAGGATGATGGAATTAAGGTAGAAATTTGTGCTGAGTTGTTAGTGCAGATATTTTTCTTTCATCCCTATTTAACAATCAAAGCCTCAACTTGAACAAGAGAAAGTATTTCAGGCTCTCTTGGACAGTAAATAACAAATATTGTAAAGGAGATTCTGAAAAACAATGATCGCAGGTGGTGAAGGTGCCAGAAGAGTAGTTGAAGTACAGAGGAAGGTGTGTTAATATTTTATCTTTTCTCAATTTGAGAATGTTCTGAGCACATTACAGCCAATCAAAGTAGTACTTTTAATATTTGATCATGATTTGTAATATAGGAAATGTATATGTAGGCCTCCATACCATCGCTAAGGCAGTATCCACAATTGGAGAGGCTTCAATATGAGGCAAAGTATACCTGCCATCGTCCTGCGGGTTGTTGTGGACAGAAAGGAAGTGTTTGCTGTTGGTGGCTTGATTGATTGGGCAATGTCAAGTAGGATGACTGGAATGAAGAGTAAGGTGGTGAGGTTGCCTCCTAGCTTATGGGGAATTGAGAAAGAAGAGAATGTTTGTTTGATTTCTTTTGTCCATAAGAAAACAGCAGACAAGACTTGACAAGACTTTAGAGAATGCCAAGTATGGCAATATGGCTTATTTAAAAGGAATTCAAGTCTGAAACTGTAGCAATGGAATGCTGAGGTAGAGAATTAGTGAGAGATTGGAATAGAGCTTCGTCAGAGTGGACAAAGTAAACACGTGAATGAAGTTAAAGGTGGCATGATTGGGTGATAGGGAGGGAAACTGATCAGAATGGCAACATAGGATAGATTTTTCCTTTGGCTATGTAAGAGTGCAATTAAAACAGGAAAGATAAAAAGAGCCAGAATTTGAAGGGGATGTCATGCTCAGTTTGAGCATGCAACCAACTCCTGAATATTAGCAGATGTATTGTTAATTATTAATTGATAAAATCCAAAAATGCTTAAACATTCTTTTGGTCTCGATGTACCTGAGTAACTACAAAATTCACCAACATTTAATAAGTGTGAATGGAGTTATCCACTTGGTTAATCAAAGGTATTGCATTGGCAATTACACATTGAATTGTTAACCCAAAAACATACTAGTTATATCAGGAAATTTTATATATATACGGTATAGCTATCAATGGTATGTTTTTTCAATATTAAAGTAATAAAATACATTTGGTTGTTTTGCGTGGGGAAGGCTACTCACAATTGCTTTACAGTTCTGATGATTTCCATTTCTATGTCTTCATAGCAATTGCTCGTAATTACCTGCATAATTGTCTAAACTCCATAAGTCGTCATCTGGTTCACACTGTGAGTATTCGAGCTATGTGGAAGAAGAGGGCCCTAGGTTTGATTCATGGACAGTAATGGGAATTCTGCAATTTGTGTCAGTGTTTCCAGCTTATTAGTAAACTCTATTAATGATTATTTAATGGTTTCTGCTGAATTGGATATATATGGATATTAGGTGAGGATAGTCTTGGGCATATCTAAGATGTTTCAAGGATTCATTAATCTGCTAGTAACCACTGAGATCAACATGTAACATGGCCACTTTGACAACATTTTGGAGGACAGTGACTGACAGTCATGGAATCTTTTCCCAGGAAGCAAGGCCCCTTTACTTTTGGAAGATGGAGAATGCTTAGTGTTTCTAAAATATGATCATTTCTCTGTAATAGAAAATCGGTTGTATCCTTTTCTGAGAAAAAAAATAAAAGACTGCTGCCTGAAAATTGGAAGGCAAACATTCCACGATATACATTTACTCAAATATGTGAAGATCTAAAATCAAAGGTTTGGTAGTATTTTAAAAATACCTTTTGGATCCTTCCATTCCTTTTATTCTGTCGTATATCAATTCCTAGTTGAGAGGGTGGTGAAATAATATTCCTCTCTCGAGACTGATTGAGGAAAGTTTGGGCTAGCAAATACTGACCCTCTTTTCAGTGGTTTCTTGTGGAAGTATTTTATATTTATTCAGAAGCTCTTCAGGTTAAAATAAAATGCAAAATAGTGAGCACGCGCTAATATCTTAATATTTTAGTGAGGGATGTTGTAAAAATCGCAAGCTATAGCCATAGCTATCAGGTGTTACATGGAGTTCTGTTTAGTTAAGAGTCTTTACCATTATTCAATTTCTGTTATGTCTCTTCAATTACGTTTTGTTTCATTGTTCAACTTGGATGTTCCCTTTTCTTTTTTGCAGTCCTCTTCAGTATCTTGTTCCAGGGTATCAATTTCTTGTGAGCAATCTATGGTGAAGCATGATGGATTCAAGTAATTTCCCAACCCCGTGACTGCAAGGAGCCTCGGTTAAAGGGAAACTTCAGTCTGCTCATCTGATTGTTTCTGCAATCACGTCCCCAACCCAATCTTCCGATTGTCGAATAAGGATAGGACTAGAGTAGTTCCTGAGCTCTGCTCTACAATGAAATCATCTAGCATTGGCATCTCTGTGTTGCCTCTAAATCCCTTTGTCCCCTTTCAGATTCCGAATGTTAAATTGATGTAACCTTTGTAAGCTTTGTGACTGAGAGTATTTAAAATTTCCACTATTGTTTATAACAAGTTGTATAGTGCCTTTACTGTAACAAAACATTCTAAAGCACATCACAGGGGCATTAGGAAGCAAGATGTGGCACCAAGCTACATAAGATGATGTTAGCTCAGATGAACAAAAACTTGATTAGAGGTAGATGTTATGGTATGTTTTGAAGAGGAAAGTTAGGCACAAGGCTCAAAATGTAAGGACGGTATTCCAGATTTTGGAACCTAGGAACTGCAGGTGCTGCTACCAATTGTAGACTGATTAAACTTGATGAAGTCTATAAGGGCACAACTTGAAGAGCACTGATATCTTGTTATGCCTCACTGGGTTATGTGGCATTTTATGAGCATCACTGATAAAACAGTGATATATCTCCAAGTAAGGATGGTGAGTGGCTTGGAGGGGAATTTGCAGACGGTATCTTTCTAGATGGTAGAGGCTGAGAGGTTGGAAGGTACTGTCTAAGGATCCTTGGTGAATTTCTGTGGTGAATCCTGTTAATGGTATAAACTACCGCTACAAAGAGTCAGTGGTGGAAAGAGTGAATATCTTTGTGCCAATTAAGCCAGGCTAAAGTGAGGACTGCAGATGCTGGAGATCAGAGTCAAGATTAGAGTGGTGCTGAAAAAGCACAGCAGGTCAGGCATTATCCGAGGAGCAGAAACATAGACGTTTCAAGCAAAAGCCCTGCATCAGGAATGAGGCAGGGAGCCTCCAGGTGGAAAGATAAATGGGAGGGGCTTGGGGCTGTGGAGAAGGTAGCTAAGACTGGTGGATGGAGGTGGGGATGCTAGGTCAAAGAGAGGGTGGAGCAAATAGATGGGAAGAAAGATTGGCAGGTAGGACAGGTCATGAGGATGGTGCTGAGCTGGCGGGTGGTGAGGGAGCGGCAGTGGAGGAAGCCCAGGACCTGCATGTTCTTGGCAGAGTGGGAGGGGGAGTTGAAATGTTCGGCCACAAGGCGGTGTGGTTGATTGGTGCGGGTGTCCCGGAGATGTTCCCTAAAGTGCTCTACAAGGAAGCATCCAGTCTCCCCAATATGAAGGAGAGCGCATTGGGAGGAAGGGATACAATAAATGATATTGATGGATGTGGAAGGCTCCTTTGGGGCCTTGGATGGAGGTGAGGGGGAAGGTGTGGGCGCAGGTTTTGCAATTCCTGTGGTGGCAGGGGAAGGTGCCAGGAGGGGAGGGTGGGTTTTTGGGGGGTGTAGACCTGACTAGGTGGTCACTGAGGGAATGATCTTTGTGGAAAGTGGATAGGGGTGGGGAGGGAAATGTATCGCTGGTGGTGGGGTCCATTTGTAGGTGGCGGAAGTGTTGGCGGATGATATAGTTTATGCGGAGGTTGGTGGGGTGGAAGGTGAGGACCGGAGGGTGGAAGGGGGGGTTCTGTCCTTGTTGCAGTTGGCCTACTTTGTACTGGATGGTGTCAAGCTTTTAAAGTGATTTTTGGCGCTGCATTGATCCAGGCAAATGGAGAGTATTTGATCAGACTCTTGACTTGTGCCTTGTAGATGATAGACAAGCTTTGGACAGTCAGGGCGCTAAGATACTCACTGCAAGATTCTTCACCTCTTTCAGCCACAGTATTTATATGGCTTGTCCAGTTTCTGGTCAACTGTTGCATGAATGTTACATGCCGCTTGTCAGTCCAGGCAGCATCCAAAGTGCAGCGAAATCGACGTTTCGGGCAAAAGCCCTTCATCAGGAATAAAAACTTTTATTCCTGATGAAGGGCTTTTGCCCGAAACGTCGATTTCGCTGCTCTTTGGATGCTGCCTGAACTGCTGTGCTATTCCAGCACCACTAACCCAGAATCTGGTTTCCAGCATCTGCAGTCAGTGTTTTTTACCAACTTGTCAGTCCAGCCTGGATATTGTTCAGGTCTTGCTGCATTTGGATGTAGACTGCTTGAGGAGTTGTGAATGGTGCTGATTTTGTGCAATCATCAGTGGACATGCCCCACACTTGACATTATGATGGAAAGAAGGTCATTGATGAAGCAGCAAAATAAATTTGGGCCTCAGACAGTGCCCTGAGGAACTCCTGCAGTGATGTCCTGGAGCTGAGGTGACTAACCTCGAACAACCAGAGCCATGTTCCTTTATGTCAGCTATGTGTCCAGTTCTGGTTGCCCAGTTATAGGATTTTATAAAGCTAGAGCGAGTTCAGAAGAGACTTACCAGGATGTTGCCAGGTATGGAAGGTTTGATTTATAATGAGAGGCTGGAAAGGCTAGGACTCTTTTCACTGGAGAGTAGTATTAAAGGACAGATTTGAGATGGCCTAGGGAATTCCTTATGAACTCAACCTGTAAGCCTCTCAATTCGTCCCAGAGATTGTGCCTTTAGTAGTCTGGAATAAAAAAATCTCTCTCAGACAGTTTAATTTTAATCATTCCCTTCATTTATTAATAGCGTCTCTGTTACAACATAAGTCAGGCTAACTGGATTCTAATAACCCAGGTGAGTAGGAAACTTTTTTTTTTCAAGATACCTGGCCAGATTGTACTATTAAAAACTGACTATTTTTATACACAGGTTTACAAAGGCATTACTGTCACAAACACAAAATTTAATGAAAGCACTGCATGTTCTGAACTAGACAGATAATAGTGAAGGACAATAATTCGGGAGAGAAGTTAATTGATACAGAATTTCGTTCTGAGGTCAGAATTATACATTGTTCATTAATTTCAGAAAGGAACAGCCATGAATGTTATCACTTGGTGTCCTGTTTGTACAAATTCACTGATGTTAAGGCAAATATTCTTAATTATCTTGTACTTCCTTGCAGTACTTTTTTCTAATGTGCAGCAAATGTGTTCTATAATTCAAAATTACATTTTAGTTTAAGGACAACATTTAAGGCTACAAACTTTCTCAGTAGGAGGTTGAGAGGGTGACCTGAAAGAGGTTTATAAAATCATGAGGGATAGAGATAGCATTAAAAGTAGGTATCTTTTCGCTAGGATGGGGGATTTCAAGACCAGGGGAGCATATTTTTAAGGTGAGAGGAGAGAGATTTAAAAAAGACATAGGCATTTTTTTGCACAGAGGGCAGTTTGTGTGTGGAATCCACTTCCTGAGGAAGTGGTGCATGTGGGCACAGTTACAAAGTTTAAAATACATTTAGATATGTACATGAATATGAGAGGTTTGGAGGGATATGGACCAGGAGCAGGCAAGTGGGGTTAATTTATTTTGGGATCATTTTCAGCATTCACTACTTGGACTGAAGCGACTTTTTCTGTGCTGTATGACTCTATGACTCCAACTTGTGGAACATTTTCCCCTGATTCCCATTGACTAGTTTTGCTAGTACTCCTTGATGCTGCACTCAGTCAAATGCAGCCTTGATGTCAGGGGCAATCACTTTCACTTCACCTCTGGAATTCAGCTCTTTTGTTTATGTTTGAACTAAGACTGGGATGAGGTCAGGAGCTGAGTGACCTTCGTGGTTCCTAAGCTGAGTACCATTGAGCAGATTATTGTTCTGCAAGTGCTGTTGATGACACTTTCCGTCACTTTACTGATGATCGAAAGTGGACTAATAGGATGGTATTTAGCTATGTTGGATTTGTCCTTTTTTTTTGTCCAGTTTTCTACATTGTTGGGTAGATGCCAGTGTTGCAGTGTTGGATGGACTGCAGCAAGTTCTGGAGCACAAGTCTTCAGTAGTGTTACTGGAATGTTGTCCATAGCCTTTGCAATATTGAATGCATCCAACATCTCTATGATTCTATATCACATTAACTGAATTGAATTGACTGAAAACTGGCATCTGTGATGCTGGGAATCTCTGAAGGAATCCAAGATGGCACCTGGCACTTCTGGCTGAAGATTGTTGCAAATGCTTCAGCCTTATCTTTTGCACTGATGTTCTTCCCATCTTTGAAGATCAGGAGATTTGTTGAGCCACCTTCTCCAGTGAGTTACTTGGCAGGACTGCAGATCCTATCCATTGGTTCCAAAATTGCTTAGCCCTATTTCTCACTGGCTGATTATGCTGTTTGTAATACAAGTATTACAGCTGTTTTATAGCTTCACCAAGTTAATACCTGATTTTTAGGTATGTTTAGTATTATTCCTGACATGCCCTTAAGCACTGGCTTGTAGAGTATGTTGAAATCATCAGGTTTAGAGGAGATGAAGGCAAGAATAAGGGTTTCAACAGCAAAGCTGAGACGAGGGTAAAATCTGCCAATGCTATTAAGGTGGCAAAAACTGTCTTCTTAATTGCACCGAAATGAAGCCAGAAATTCATCTCTGGATTAAAAGCAGTACTGAAGTTGCAAACAGACCTTTGGCAGCAAAGCGAATCAAATGAGTAGCTGGGGTATGAACTTTGTAGCAAGTACCAAAATGATGGCTTCAGTCTTTTCAATATTTAATTGAAAGAAATATATGTTCACTCAGCGTCGGTGCAGGGCTATGTCTGTTAAGCAGTATGATAAATTAGCAACAACGGAGGAATTGAAAGAGGACGTGGTGAGACTGAACTTGCTGGGTGAGTGTACATGTGTACATGAACACTTTGCTGTTGCTGAGGGGCAGCATGTGGGTGAGAAATATAGATAATGCACAGGGAAGGATGATTCCTTGGGAGACACCAGAAATAACGAGGCAGATGCAAGAAGTGAAATCACTAAGTGTTTCTCTGGCCATAATTAGATAATTATGCAGGTAAGGGCTATTCCACCCACTTGTTTGACAGTTCAGAAGCATTGGAGAAAAGTGACATGGCCAAAGGTTGCAGGCAGCTCATGGAGGGAAAGTTGCCACTTGCATCATCATTGAGATGTGAAACGTGCTTCCTGTTAACACTCCTGAATTATTTATGATTTGGAGATGCTGGTGTTGGACTGGGGTAGGGGTTTAGGTCAGAGTGGTGCTGGAAAAGCACAGCAAAAAGCGCAGCATGACTGGTTTCCTGATGAAGGGCTTTTGCCCGAAACGTCGATTTTCCTGCCCCTCGGATGCTGCCTGACCTGCTGTGCTTTTCCAGCACCACTCTGATCTAAACTCTGGTTTCCAGCATCTGTAGTTCTCACTTTCGCCTAGTTGGACTGGGATGTACAAAGTTAAAAATCACACAACACCAGGCTATAGTCCAACAGTTTTAATTGGAAGCACTAGCTTTCGGAGCGCCGCTCCTTCATCAGGTGATCAGTCACAACCACCTGATGAAGGAACGGTGCTCTGAAAGCTAGTGCTTCCAATTAAACCTGTTGGACTATAACCTGGTGTTGTGTGATTTTTAATTCTGAATTATTTAGTCCTTTTGACAGGAATAGTTTCTGTCCACCCTATCACAAAATTAAATGACCATAAATACCACAATTTTTCAAGGCCAAAAATATCCTTCCTGACACATTATCCTGACCTGAATACAAATCCCTAAATCAGATCTAGACTGAGCTTTATAAAATTGGAACATAACTTCCAAATCTTTGTATTTTAGCACAACTAAGATCATGTCTACCATTCTGTTTGCCATTTTAAATTATTTGCCCTTGTGGCAAGGGTTGATAGGTATAGGTGCTTTAATCTGTTAACACAAAAATAGGAACAGAAATACTTATGTTCAATTTAAAAAAAAAAGGAAGATACAACAACTACCAGAAGGCTAAATTGAAGGAAATGACTCACACAGGGAAGGGCAGCATGTTTATTATTTTAAATTGTGCAATGTCAAGTTGAACCTGATTGTTACTCAGTGTGTGTTTACTCAGTATGAAACAAAGTAATGTAAGTTGTTTTTTGGTTTGCCATTTTTTTCTTGGCTTATCTCTGAAAAGTTTTTAATGCGATACACATTGGAGCTTGTGTGAACGCAATGCATAATTTCAGAGTAATAGGCTGTTCAACCTCATCTGTCCAAGCCATTTCCCTGCAGCAGTAACTCAGCGAGTTTCACTTCCTTGTCTTTTCCTCATATCTCTGGAAATGTTTCTCTTCATTTAGCGTCATAAAGATCTACAGCACGGAAACACCCTTCTGTCCATCTCGTCCTTGCCAGCCACATATTCTAAATTAATCTGGTCCCATTTGCCAGCACATATCCCTCTTAAACCCTTCTTATTCATATACCCATTTAAATGTTGTAATTGTAACAGCCCACACCACTTCCTCTGGCAGCTCATTCCATAAACACACCACCCTCTGCGTGAAAAGGTTACCCCTTAGGTCCCTTTTAAATCTTTCCCATCTCATCTTAAACATATGCCCTCTAGTTCTGGACTCCTACACCCCAGGGAAAAGACCTTGTCTATTTACCCTATCAATGCCCTTATAGAGGTTTATAAAATCATAAGGTCATCCCTCAGCCTCTGACATTCCAGGGAAAACAACCTCAGCCTATTCAGCCTTTCCCTATAGCACAAAGCCTCCAACCCTGGCAACATCCTTGTAATCTTTTATGAGCCCTTTCAAGTTTCACAACATCCTTCCTGTATGAGGGAGACTAGAATTGCACACAATATGATTATTCAATTCCTGTTTTAAAGCTAGTATTGAAACCAAACATTCAAGCATTACACTCCAGATCTAAACCACTGGCATTGTAGAATGGTTCTTCCTGATGTTGGCTTTAATTCTTTTAAAAATTCATTACTAAATCTGTGTCCTCTGATTCTTGACCCTGCCCTATTTGGGAGTATCTACTCTGTTCAGAACATGCCTGAGCTATTTTGTCTTTGAAAGCTGCAATACATTTTTACTTGCTAATCTTTGACTTTACCGGGCCACATCAGTTCTTAGTATAATTAAACTAATCCTCTCCAGTTACTATATTTATGTTGAATTTTTTCTGTTTCCAATGCTAATTGACCAAATCCAGCAATGGCACTTTCTGCTTGGACCAGAAAAGCATTGCTCTGGAAAATTCCCCCAAACATACACCAAAAACTTCCAGGCTGGGTTTTATGGATTCTGAAAAGTTAATAACATGTTATTGAAATTCAAAATTTCAAATAAAAATCTCTCTATGGATTAGAGTTTTTTTTGTTTCTGTCCCTCTAGTAAAGTATTTGCTCAATGTGATGCACATTAACCTGGACTTCATAGGTGGATAGCATAATCACTGCCGATAAAGATTGGTGCTGGAAAAAGCACACCTTCTGTGGACTCTGAATAATTACCCTAAACTCCTAGTCTGTTTTCCACCTTGAAACCTGCAAGGTGTCTGATCTGACACTGGACCCCTGACTGCACATTCTCTAACCATATTCAGTCTCTCTCTTACCTCCTCAAAATAATCAATAAAGTTGGTCGAGTAAGATTTTTCCCTTTTGAAATCCTTCTTCATGACCGATGTCAAGCCAAAAGGCATCTAGATTTCTGTTGTTTTCCTCTTTCCTATCTTGAAAAGGATGCCAGGTGGGTGGGTGGGGGTGGTGGTACAGTGCCAGGCAGGTGTAGTGATTAGGTGTCAGATGTATGAGTGAGGGAGGGTAAAAGCTCAGTAAATAGGTGAAGGCTTAGGGCAGGTCTGTGGCTGTTAGGTTGGGGAGCAGTTGGGGGTGTAGTGTTGGCAGGAGTAGGGAGTGTGTAGAAATCAGGCTTTAGTCAGGTTCGTGGGGTCTGGGGGTTGGAGTCAGGTTCATGGAAAGTTGATGTGGGTGGAGTGGGGCAAACAAGAATTGATGGAAGTGTGATTGTTGGGATTAAGTGGTTAGTTTTACAGTTAGCCTAGTATTAGAGCAACTATTCCTGACAACTATTCAGGTAATTAAGTCAAAGTATCTGAAGCCTCTGAGTCTCTCAGAGTTGGCTCAGTTCAGACTTCTAGACACCAGGTAATTGCCCAAGTTTCAATTTCCTGGACAATCCCTGCAAATTTAGCTGCATTGGGACTTCCACCTGACCCTGATCCAAGTCCAGTCTACCAGTTAGCAACAATTATGTTCATCACTTCTACTGGGACAAAAATGTACCTGTTTTAACATGTAGATAGAGCAGTTAACCTGTCAAGTAATCTTTTACTGCCACCTACTGGATGACTTGGCATGAAAATGTGAAAGTGATTGGCAAAGAATGAGCTTTACATTTCAGCTTCGGGAGATTTTCTTCTGTGGTTAGATAAACTCCAAATCCTATTGTTGAATGTAATTTTAAATATATGCATTTTTGTGTATCAATGAATGTTTGAGTACTGAATGATTTTAAAAGCGTTATTGTGGTGGGGACGGTTTATACAATTTCCTTAAAAATGTGGTGGTTGTTAGCTGGGCCAGCCTGGCTACCCTAGAGAAGGTCGTGGCAATTTACTGTTTTGAACTGCTGCAATCCATGTGGTGCTAGAGCACTGACAGTGCTGTTAGGATGGGAATTCAATGATTTTGGCGAAAGAGGGAACTGCAGATACTGGAGATTAGAGTGGTGCTGGTACAGGTAGCATCTGAGAAGCAAGAAAATCGCCGTTTCAGGCAAAAGCCCTTCATCAGGATTCCTGATTATGAAACTGCACCTCTGCCCGTGAACCCCACCTCTTCAACCGCAACAGGGACAGACCCTCACCTTCCACTCCACCAGCATTGCATCATCATCTTCCATTTCCGCAACCGACAAATGGACCCCACCATCAGCGATATATTTCCCTCCCCACCCCTATCCACTTTCCATAAAGACTATTCCCTCTGCAACTGCCTTGTCAGGTCCATGCCACCACCAACCCACCCTTCCTTTCCAGCACCTTCCCCTGCCATCGCAGGAATTGCAAAACCTGTGCTCACACCACCCCGCTCACTTCCGTCCAAGGCCCCAAAGGAGCCTTCCACATCCATCAAAGTTTTACCTGTACTTCCACACGTCATATACTGTATCTGTTGCTCCCGACGCGGTCTCCTCCGCACTGGGGAGACAGGATGCCTACTTGCAGACCGCTTCAGAGAACGTCTCCGGGACACCTGCACCTATCAACCCCACTGCCCCGTGGCGAAATACTCAACTCCCCCTCCCACTTTGCCAAGGACATGCAGATCCTGGGCCTCTTCCATCGCCACTCCCTTACCAGCTGACACCTGCCTCATCTTCTGCCTCGGGACTCACCAACCATATGGCATGAACGTGAATTTCACCAGTTTCCTAATTTCCCCTCCTCCCACCTTATCCCAGTTCCAACCTTCCAACTCAGCACTGCTCTTATGACCTGTCCTACCTGTCCATCTTCCTTTTCACCAATACACTCCACCCTCCTCTCCTACCTATCACCATTATCCCCACCTCCATTTACCTATCTCACTCTTAACTACCTTCCCCCCAGCCCCATCCCCATCCCCCTCCCATTTATCTCACCACCCCCTCGGCTCACAGCCTCATTCCTGAGGAAGGGTTCCTCAGATGCTGCCTGACCCCTGTTGCTTTTCCAGCACCATAGTCTCAACTCTAATCTCCATCTGCAGTCCTCACTTTCGCCTAGTTCTGTTTATGATTAGGCTGTGTCTCCTGACATCAGTGAAAGGATCACGTTGTCCATGAAGAAAGTTCTGCACATGCACATTTTGTGATACACTCTGCCAGCATTATGAGTGAATGGAATGATGTCACTGGCAATATTGGCAGGAGTACTAAGCATGTGTGTTTTGCAGTATGGCTGAGAATGTGTTGTAGCTAATGATAACTCTCAGGACTTTGACATTTGGGGTTCAATGATGGTCAAACAAACATGGATTATCTTTTGCAGGAGATAATTATTGCCTGCCACTTGGGTGGTATGCATATTCCCAGTCACTTATGATCCTCAGCTGAATGTTATTCAGGTGAGAATGATGCTGTGCATTGCACAATCTTCAGTGAATAGCCTACTCTATGATGGTGGCATGTAGGCGGGTCAGTGATAAAGCAGCTGAAGGTATTTGGACCTATGACATTACCCTGAGGAACTCCTGCAATTAACTCCTGGGACTGAGATGATTAGCCATCAGCAACCACAACCATCTTCCTTCGAACTAGGTATGCCTCAGCCCATGTGACCTGTTTTCCTGATTCTCATTGAATTCAGTTTTACTAGGGCTCCTTAATGCCATACTTGGTCAATGCTGCCATGGTATCAAAGGCAGTTCTGTCACCTTACTGTCTGAGTTCAGCTCTTTAGTTCAAAAGTGAACAAAAGCTGTAATGAGAATGGTGGTTGAGTGGTCCTGTCAGGACAGAAACTGAACCTCAGCAGGAAAGTTATTACCATGTCAGTGTTGCTCCGGTAGCAGCAGCAACACCATGCATCATTTTGCTGATGCTTGAGAGTAATGGAACGGTAATCAGTCAATTTGGATTTTAGAGTACAGGTGAATAGCTGGGCAGTTCGCCCCCACCAACCTACCCTCCACTCCTGACACCTCCCCTTGCCACAGCAAGAGGTATAAAACCTGTGCCCACACCACCTCCCTCACCTCCATCCAAGGCCTCAAAGGATCATTTCACAGAGATTTTCCTGAACCTCCAAACACCTCAACTACCGTTGCTCTCGATGTGGTCTCCTGTACAGTGGGAAGACAGGATGCCAGCATGGGGAATGTTTCAATGAACATCTCTGGGACACATGCACCAAACAATCCCACCACCCTGTGGCCGACCCCTTCAACTCCCTCTCCACTCTGCTAAGTCCTGAGCCTTCTCCAAGCCACTCTTCACTACCTTATCTTTCCGCTTTGGGACCCTCCAACCACAAGGAATGAACATTGACTTCACCAGTTTTCTCATCTCCCCTCCCCCCACCTCATCCCAGATCTGACTCTCCAACTTGGCACCGCCTTTTTGAACTATCCTACCTGTCCATCTTCCTTTCCTATCTATCCACTCCACTCTCCCCTCCAACCTATCGCTATCACTCCCCACCTGCATCCACCTATCGCTTTCTCAGCTACCTTCCTCCCACCCTGCTATTTATCTCTCAGCCCCCTTCCTCACCCCGCCCCCCCCCATTCTTGATGAAGGACTTGTACCCGAAACATTGGGAAGACAGGACGCCAGCTTGTGGAATGTTTCAGCGAACATCTCTAGGACACACGCGCCAAACAATCCCACCACCCTGTGGCTGACCCCATCAGGAATGTGGTGGGGGGGGGGGGGGCGGTGCTGAGGAAGGGGGCTGAGAGATAAATAGGAGGGTGGGAGGAGGGTAGCTGAGAAAGCAATAGGTGGATGCAGATGGGGAGTGATAGTGATAGGTTGGAGGGGAGGGTGGACTGGATAGATAGGAAAGGAAGATGGACAGGTAGGACAGTTCAAGAAGGTGGCACGGTGGCACAGTGGTGGTTAGCACTGCTGCCTCACAGCGCCAGAGACCCGGGTTCAATTCCGCCTCAGGCGACTGACTGTGTGGAATTTGCACATTCTCCCTGTGTTTGCGTGGGTTTCCTCTGGGTGTTCTGGTTTCCTCCCACAGTTCAAAAATGTGCAGGTTAGGTGATTTGGCCATGCTAAATTGCCCGTGTTAGGTCAAGGGGTAAAATGTAGGGGAATGGGTCTGAGTGGGTTGTGCTTCGACAGGTCGGTGTGGACTTGTTGGGCCAAAGGGCCTGTTTCCACACTGTAAGTAATCTAATCTAATCTAACATCAACTCTCCTGCTCCTTGGAAGCTGCCTGACCTGCTGTGCTCTTCCAGTGCCACATTTTTAGACAGTTTTCAGTGCTGTTCTGTAACAAATTGGCGAAGATGATGGTTAATTCAATACCATTGCTGGAATGTTATCAGTGCCCATAGGCTTTCCAATGCCTTCAACTGTTTGGTGATATCAGACAGACAGGGAATATTTAGCAAGATGTTGCTCCTTTTTTTGAACCTGGCGACTGATCGAAGCTTGATGTATTTTTAACGAGAGCACAAAGTGTTTTAACCTCCCTGAGTGCTGCAACTATTTAAAATAGCACAATTGACAGGTTTAATTGTGGAAAAAAGATAAATAATTACCACATACTTGCATCAGTACCCAGTTAGACACACAAAGAAAATTACAAAAGATGTAGCTGCTAGAAAATCAAAACAAAAATCATTGTCACACTTGCTTCCCTTTAATCTTTTAAAAGTCGTGGATTTATAATCCCATTTTAGTCTACTGAAGAAATAAACATTTGATTTTTATGAAGGTAGGCTTACAGTATCTTATTGCTTGCAATAGCAAGTTTCTCTGGCTTCATGCCCACTGGGCTCCAGTCTAATCCCGCAGCAGAAAGCTGGTTTGGTTTCTTAATTAGATAGGCAAAGGCATGCCTGAATTCTTTGCCTTGTTGTGAATCTTCAGCAGGTCGTATGGTTGATGAGAGCTCTTCTTTGTCAGCAAGCTGCTCTTCAAAACCTATCCCACTAAATGTTCTTTATCAGAAACTTGGTTTCTCTCATGACCATTGTAACTCTTGTTCACTGTCTTCACAAATGGTCTCATATGACTGGATATGTAAAGTCCTGAGGAAGGGTTAGCAGACTCGAAACATTAACTCTGATTTCTCTCCACAGAGGCGGCCAGACCTGAGCTTTTCCAGCAACTTCTTTTTTTTTCTGACGTGTAATTTTCTGACCTGTGCTGCTGGTATGTCAAAAATGATGGTTAACCCATTGTAGTTCCTGGTAATTGTTGGAATCAAATGACAACAGACTTTAATGGGCACTGCAAACTTCAGAGACTTCTTCATTGTAACCACAATGAGAAATACTTCACTGTTCAACAGTTTCTTTTACAATCAAATGTTATTCTGAAGTGATATAGTAACAGTGAAGCCTGGGGGATCAGGCTGGGGGAAGGGATGATATGAGATTGCAGTTGCTAGATGTTTCCAGTTGGTTAGATATCACATACGTTTTATTGTAGTTTACCTAATTATTTGGACAATGATGGCTATTTATCCATTGAATAAATTTACTAAATTATCCAGCCATGCAGGCTGGTTTCCAGGCCTTGATTAGTTCAATGAAGTTGCCAGAAATGGGAAATGTCATCTGACCTCTCAACTCCATTACATTTCAAAAGCAACATGTTCATTCACCATTTGTTTTCATAAGTAACATTTAAGAGGCATCTGGATGGGTATATGAATAGGAAGGGTTTGGAGGGATATGAGCCGGGTGCTGGCAGGTGGGACTAGATTGTGTTGGGATATCTGGTCGGCATGGTCGGGTTGGACCAAAGGGTCTCTATGACTCTATGACTCTTAGTGGCTTGCTGGAACTATGAAGTCTATAAGTCTAATTGCATGAGTGTGACAATGTGAATTGTGTTGAAAATAGAACCTATCATGTTGAAGACTTCAGGAGGACATTAAGAATGAATCATCCACTTGGTATGTCTGACTGAACGTGGGTACAAGTGCTTCAGTGTTCTCTTTGACATTGATGTGCTGGGCTCCTCCATTATGATGGAGGGTGGGGCCTCCTTTTCCTGTCTGTTGTTTGGAAGTCCACCACCATTCAACACTAGAAATGGCAAGACTGCAGAATGTTGCAGTCCGATTAACTTGAAGTTGATTTGAAGTATTATTTTTAATTTCCTGTTTATGACATTGTAATTAAACTTTGAGCCTGGTTCACAAACTGGCTCAACTGATGGTTCTGCAGGTATTCCACCTGCAACAGCTACTTTTAAACAGGAAACCAGTTGTTGCTATGCAGCTGTCGGTCAGCTCAGTTGGCTGGTTTACGATGTAGCATGATGCCAACAGCCTGGGTTCAATTCCTGTATGGCCAAGGTCACAATGAAAGCCCTGCCTTCTTCAGCCTTGGCTCTTGCCTGTGGCATGGTGACCCTGAGGTTAAACTCACTGTCTCTTTCCAATGAGAGAGCAACCTACAGTCATCCAGTACAATCACAGCTTTCCTGGGGCTTTTGACATGTTAAAGGTCTTTTCTGCTTCATCCATGTTGTTCAGGTTGATTCCACATCCTGTTTTGTGGGTTAGTATCTGAGGTCCACTCAGTCTTGTCTGATGGGGAAAAAAACCCATCATGATATATAGGAAATTAATTGTGACCACTCACTTCTATTTGCTCCAAATTGAATTGTTTTTGTCCAGTATGAAACATGGAGTCAGGCAGTCTGGTAAATACAATCATTTTGTACTGACCCATCCTTAAAGAAAGAGATGTGTGAATTACTCAGATGGTTTTGGGTTTCCATATTTAATGAGGTATCTGCCTGAGACTTGATACTATCTATAGACCAAATGCCAAAAGTCACATAACTTACAACAGTCACATTAAAAATTCAACACAAACTGTTAAATATTGACTGCAAGTTCATAATGTGACACATTTGTACTGAGCTAATAGTAACTTCATTCTAATACCCTGGAGCCTGAGTTAACCGTGCTCAATACTTTGGAACAGTATTTGATAGATAAGTGTTTCTTTTGATATACACACATTTTAATTTTAAAAAGTACTTCTAAGCATTGGTTGGCTATTTTTCAATATTACCGCCCACAGGACAAACAAAAAAGTGAGCAACAATTAGTTTAATATCCACGTGTACTGAAGTCAGTAGAGATTAATCTGGGATGGGGAAAAACTGCCTGTTTATTTTCTGTTTCCAATTTTATGCTACAAAGACCAGTTCCATGCACCAGGAGTTTTATTGACATTGCGTGAATCATCTTATATAATTGTCATTTTTCTTGTGAAAATCACATACCTCAAATCAGTAATCATAAACGAACCAGTAGTATTCAAGACAACAGTACATAATGACTGAATACAAACTAAAAAGACAATGCACCATCAGCAACTAAGGCAAGTGTAAGGACACTGCATTGTCTTGATGTAAGAGGGAGGAGGTTATGATAGTATGTAAATAGTCATTTACAATCTTAAAACTAATAAGTAATTTGAGCAACTAGTCTGGGGCAGATAACCTACTTTCTGTTCTTCTTTTTAAAGTGTCAACTTGGTTGTGTTGGTAGCACTTGCCTCTGGTTCAAAAGGTTGTTGAATTCAAGACTGGTGCCAGACTTGAGTATACAATGTAGACAATTTAGCACAGACTTGATGCATTGGTGTATTGTTGGTTGGATCACCGTTTAGATGAGTACCATTTTGAGAAGAGCAGGAATCTCAATATACTGGCCAATATTCCAAATGATAATTATTCATGTTTTTTGCTGCACACAATCAGCTGTTGCAATTGGCCAGATAAGTGGCTGCAGTTTGAGTAATTGGTTTCCAAACAGCTTTCAACTCTCTCAAAAATGCTGAGATGTTCAATAAAAGTAAATTTGTTTCTCTTTCTTCTAACAAATCACTAATAGAATAACTTGATCTTTAGAATTTATAAGGATTAAATTCCTAATATTTAACATTTATGTGAGAAATTGTTCCCCTATGTGGTATGTGCAACCAGCTGTAAATCTGTTTAAATTTACGATCTGGTCAAACATGAAAATATCTCTTCACTTCCTCAGATCGACTTGTGTGTAATATTAAGATTAAAAGAATTTGAAATCTATTTGGATGTAACTTCTTTTTTGACAATTGAGAGAGAGAGAGAGAGAGAGAAGCAGTCAACCAGATAAATAATAAGGTATATCTTTGTTCTTAAGTTGACAATTTGTTTATAGCAAACTTTCACAAATTAAACAATAAATATGCCACTGTATGACGTGTAATGAAGTGCATTTACGTTCAAATATTTGATATAAAATTAGTAAAATTATTTTTAAGGGAAATATTGAAATTATGTGAAACATGCTCTAAAACTATAAAGTGCAATTTTTTTTAATATAAATAAAGGCACTTCACAATAACAAGAAAACAAAACAATTTATACTCTAGGCATTTTTTCTAACATCTTGTTGTCCATCCAAATTCATCCTCTTCAAATTCAGCATCCTTGACCTTTGACATTTCTGCACTTTCCATATTCAGGTAATCTTGAGTTTCCAGGGGGACTTCATCTGCAGTAAGAGGGAGACTAGGGGAAGCAGTGAATCCATATTATTATCTCATATTCTAATCAATGAAAAACAGTTTTGCATTTGACAATTAAAATAGCTTCATGACCTATTGTTAAACAACTGTCATTTTTCACCTTTTCTTCATCATTTTCAAATTGTACAAAAGTATAGTTTCTAGCAAGTGTCCATTAACTTACTCTCTGGATGTCCATTATCCATGTTGCATGCCAAATGCTGCATAGTGTTGTGGTCTGTGCCTTTGGATAACTATGCCGTATCCTGCATTTTTCCAACACTTCTCATACTTTATAGTTTCGTTATTTCAAGAGCACATCATGCCTCACAATCTCTACAGTGGCCAAAACATATTCCTACAGTACGTCTGCCATAAACATGCTTTGGTAGAACTTCACAATTTACTTTGAATATTATTAATCAGAATTAAATACATGTCTTAGTTATGCCTGACTCGTTTGCTCACTTTTAACTAAAGAAAAATAAATTCTTGTCAGTAACCTACCTTCTACCACTACCTCCATGGATATGTCCTTGAACCATTTTACTCTGTTGAACAGGAACTCTATATCCAGTACTTGAGCTTTATTCCCTGACTGGATTTTCATCTATACCACTGAAGGGACTTTATTCTATGACTTGGAAGCACTGAGCATTTCCAACAGCACTATTATCATATGGCAAACTTAATTTTGCAGTCAAACAGAACAAAATGTCCTGCTGCTAATCAATGATCTCTTATCCAAATGTCCATCTAAATACACATGCCCTTCCCCACCAAAAATCTAAGTTTATCAAGTTTGGTATGCTAGGTAAGTTTCAGTAGGACCATCCAGGTTTTTAGTCATCTGAGCAATTTGGATATATACCGTGTAGCTTGACGGCTTGCTTATGAGTCTCTGCCTTTTTTAGGACAGTGCTCTTATTCGGCAAACCAGTTCTGTAGCTCTGTCTCACTTGAGGCCTTTTTCATGTGTGTAGGATGAGGGGCCTGGAGGAAAGGCTAGCTGCCCATCCCAACCTGTTTAAAAACCGCAAGGTCAATGGCGGGGCTGGAGACTAGAATTCAAGAGGTTCAGATGCTCATCCTGCCTGGATACTGCAGCAGTTAGAGGTTGTCCTGCTCTCCCAATACCAGCAGTCTCTGGCTGCAAAGGACATTTTTAATTTTAGATTTCAAGAAGTTGGAGATTAAAAGGCATCCGAATGGATATATGAACAGGAAGGGTTTGGAGGGATATGGGCCGGGTGCTGGTAAACAGGATTAGATTAGGTTAGGTTAAGATATCTGGTCGGCATGGACGGGTTGGACCGAAGGGTCTGTTTCCATGCTGTACATCTCTATGACTCTATGTTGCCTCCATTTAGAAGAACCTTCTCCTTCACCCACATGCATTGGAAGTCTGCTACTGCTTTCAAGCTGTGTGGCTTCTTGCTAGTTCTCCAGCTTTGGAAACTTACCAATTGTAGAGGTTATCTGCTGTCTGCTCAGTTATTGGCTACTCCAGGGAAACTCACATTGGTTCTCGGTGTTGATTTCTGACTTTAAATTGAGCAGGGTAGCATTGTTCAGAAGCCTGAGGGCACACTCTCGTCCTTCTAGACTGCAGACAAACTTTAAATCCAACTTCATTTTAACTTATCACCATGTCAAAAAGTAGATGTCCTCCGTTCTTGCTCCTCATATTTTTGCAATTACCCATCAATGAGAAAAGATTACAGTATAGCTGTATCTTAAACATCTCTGAACTACCCATCCTTAATGCCTGCACAAAAATCCCAGATTATCTGCTGGTGTTCGTTTTTTAAAACAAAATTCAATATTTTATTTTTATAGCGAGATTGTTTCTTTGGTAGACTGATCAGTAGGACAGGATTTGCAATTTGTATGAGGTTACACCCTGGATGTATTGAAGGTGTGGCCAACAGAAAGGCAATAGCTAAACTGCACAGATGATACACCAATGTGTAAAGCAGCCTTCCATAATTATAACTGATCAATAGCGCACAGTCTTTACTTAATATTCTCAGTACCTAAGACCACTGACACTCACCTATCCAACTTCTTAAATGCACACAGTTTGGAGGTATGCACATACCTTACACTGTGAGAAAGAGAAAATACTAAGGGGCAGAATTCAATGAGCACACCTACACCATACTTATTTAAAAGCAGAAATTGCAACACACATTACACTGTATTCTATGAACGACGTTGCTATGAGGCAGATTGGTGGTTAGTGAGGAATGCATTCAGAGCATGATATGCTCAGGACAGTGGGGTCTAGACTATAGAATTGAGCACTTTAAGAGTGATTTCTTTTATGAGACGTCTTGTCATTTTGGCTGAACATTTGTTCGAATAAATGTATCATTTAACTCTTGATTGGGATCATCTTCAGTAATTAATATTTTTGGAAGCTAGTTTTTTTTAGCTAGATTTCTTTGTAGAGTTATGTCACAAAACAATGTGTGGTGATGATTTTGGGCCTCATACAGGTTGTGTTGCTGCCTGCTCCCACTCACTTGAGCAGCACCTCTTCTCACTGCAGTTCCTAATGGGTCGGCTGAGACACTGGTTGCAGCAAGTACCTTATTACTTGTTCCTCCCAGTGCTGGATTCCTCACAGCAGAGCACAGCCGTGGCTGCAGTAAATCATCCAGTTCCTCTGACTCTCCAAAAATGATTGTGCTCTGACTGCTGTTAGATGGCTGATCTACGGCAATTCTCAGAGCAGTTGTAATTAGTGTTTGTAATTCAGCATTGGTGGTAAAAGACAGGATGATAATTCTTTTGTACTCGCTGCTCAGGATGATACACTGATGAGGCCAAACCCAGATTGGGTGACCATTTTGTGGGACATCATTTGAATTCTCTCTCACTACTACTCTGACCTTTCTATTCTTGGCTTCATGCAGTTCCACGCTCAACATAAGCTTGGGAAACAGCACCTCATCTTTCAATTAAACACCTTGCTGTCTTTTGGAATCAACATTCAACAGTTCAACCATTTCTTCCTTATAACTGAATCGTCCGACAACAAAACCCTGTTGGATTGAGATTTTGTAAATCCCATTTACATCTCCTCTAGACCCAACTTTTGTTTACTTGTAAAAATAAGTTCAAAAAATGACACAGACTCACCTTATTTTAACATCTCACTTCCTGCAATGCTCATTGGCATAAACGAACTTTGTGATTTTCAGACATATATATTAGTACCATTAGTATCTTTATAGTGTAGTGACAATACCTGCCTTTAGATGATCAGTGCACAATGGCTAAGCCTAACTCAGTAGCTCCAATTTCTGTAGTTTTTATAAAAACATTATAACAATTAAAAGACAAATAATAAACAAAGTACAGGTCACAGCTTAAACTGATGAGTGACATAGCCAGAATTTTTGATAATGAAGCGAGGCCATTTTAAAGCTGAGTATTCTAAATGTTGCCCTGTCCTTTGCAGAATATTCCATTTATTCTACATGCTTGATTCATGAACACAGAAAAAGTGAACAGTCTTCTGTGAGTTTGTTCCAGTTACATTGAATATATTGTTCCCAATTGTTTAAACAATGAAAAGGTCCAGGACCTGAATTTACTACAATATCAATTGAGGCTATTGATACCCATTATTACTTGTGTGTGAACCTAACAGGAAATTCAGGCAAGTGCAAATACACAATTAAATGCAAAATTCAAAACATTTCTGTCAAGTTGTTCTGCTTCTCCTTTCGCTGCATGAAGAAGGCAACTCACTATTTGGCTCTCCATTTAGGTGTATTTTATAGTATGGTAATCTTTAACTATTTACAAACAACTTCTCTGGCCTTGAAAATTCACTTTCACAAATGCAGAGTCTAACTCTCAGTTTTTAAATGTTATTAGAGCATTTTCTTTTTAAACGTTACACAATTTATTACTCTCTTTCCATCTCCTTTCCCCTTTCTCTTCCAGCCCTAACCATCTTTCTGACTTTTTGTTGTGCTTTTGGTACCTATTTGACAATGAATTCATCACACAAAATTGCACTTCCCAGTTTAGACTCTGTTCGGCATTCACAATATTTCAGTAAAATTACTTAAAGAAACTGACAGCAACTTGGCCTGTTCATACAGGTGCAGCAGCATTTTGATTTCCCACGAACAGCAACTTATTGTGGAGAAGCGACACAAAAGTCAATCTAATGAATGGATATCTAAAGTAAATCCTGGCCTACGATATCAGATGAATTTCTCACTGAAATATCCATTTTGAACTTCAGTAGTTTTTCGATTTTGAATTTTTCTATTAAATTTCATTGTTAATGCATACAAATAATGGAACTTACTTGACAATCTGCCATGATCTGGATCTGTCAAAGTATATTATTAGGATTAAGTAACAAGTTATTAACATTGTTGATATTGTCTCTGGTATTCATTTCAATAAATGCAATTATTCAGCAGGTGGTAATATATAAGTTGCGTATAAATATATTTTGAAATTTTTCGGCAACTATTTTCTAAGATGGTGAATAATTGAAATTTATCAAATGACTTAATAGTGGATCCTAATAGTTTTACCGTTTCAATGAAAGGTGACACTTGATCAATACTTTGTACAACCCTTGGTATGTATACAAGATTTATAATATGCTGTATGTGTTGAAAATTAATATACTGTTGTTAAAAACGACTTACATCAGGTCTTGGGAATACCATGGTTCTACACTTACATTAACTAGTGAAGGAGGTTTGAATTTAGAAGAACCAAAGCACAACTCATTAATATTCTTATCACATGCTGAAAATGGAAGTGAGGAACAAACAGCGAACCTCTGAGGGTCAGTGCAGCTACAGGAAGGGGAAGTTGCAGCAGGAAGGATTCCAGGGCAAAATGAGGGAAGGCTGGAATGGGACCAGGAAGGTGCATCCTCGGAATTAATTGGGATATTTGGTCCAGTGAACACTCCTAGGTTTGCCAAAGGGTGGGAGAATCGACATAGCTGTAGGGATAAAAGAAAAGGAAAAGTATTTTGAGGTCCAGCAATGTAATAAGAAACTATTGTAAATACTAAATTGTACTGACTAATGGATAGAAAAACCTTTTTAACATTTTACATCTTTATATCCAAATATAGAATAATTACTTAAATGTGCTTTTCCTCAAACATTCTTTATATTTAAAAAAAACTTTTCTGCAGTGAAGATGTCATGCAGACAGGGAATGTGATTTTATAAATGAGAAAAAAAACACCAAGCTGTTATAAAGAATATTTATTTGTATGAAGATTTTATATGAGGATTAATACTGTAGGAACACAAAATACTTGATATGTAGGGTATAACTAAAACACAAATATGATTTTATTACAATACTGTCTAATGCATTTTGCATCATGAGTAGGAAACATCAATATTCGAGATTTTGTAAAGGAAAGTGGGGGAACATCAAAAAATTAGAAGACAATTACCAGCAATGAGGCTTTCTAGTCTGAAGCTGTCAAGGTGGGAAAGCTAATTTATTGAGAGCTCTGGATAAATTGCTCAACATCAGTGGGTTATGCCCATATATATGTAAAACCTCAAATATATGATGGCAGTTATTCTTTAGTTTTATTCTTTTTCTCCTGAGATTCCAATCGTGATGTTCACCCCAACCAAGAAACTTGCCTGGGGCCCATTTTCCATCAGCTCTTAATTCTAACTATAACAGATGTTCGGAGGACTATGGTGGCTACAGTGGGTGATTGACCTTATAATTTCTTTCCTCCTTATAATGGAATACTTGAAGACCTTCCCCAATTTTACAGCTGAGACTAGGAACTCAACAGATGAAGAATCCAGATCATAAACCATATCCTCCTACACCATGACATGTTTTTACAACATCCATATACAATATATATGTTTTCATCTTGTGCTCTTCAAATGGAACTTAAAGGTTAGCAACATTAGTGGTACATTATTTAATACTTCAAAAGGAT
The DNA here is from genome assembly GCF_047496795.1 of Chiloscyllium punctatum. Lineage (NCBI taxonomy): Eukaryota > Metazoa > Chordata > Chondrichthyes > Orectolobiformes > Hemiscylliidae > Chiloscyllium > Chiloscyllium punctatum. The sequence goes on from NC_092778.1 coordinate 40,278,064, forward strand.
TTCAATAAAATACTGTTAAGGGCAAACATATCACAGAACGCAAAGCAGTTGAAAACACTTTTGAGGGGTATAGCAATCTATGTGATTCCCTAACTCCGGGTTACTCAAAAATGGCATACAGATGAGTTTATGAATTTAGTTGGTTTTCAACAAGGAATTCAATTTTTACATCCTGGGATAACAAGTAACATGTAAAACTGCGATGTAAAGTCAGCAATGAAACATATCAATGATTATATATGACTCTGTGGAAAGTGTGGGAGTATTGTAAGAGATGTAGAAATATGGCAGGGTAAAGAAAAAAAACATGTTGTTAATGTGGTGTGTTTAGTTTTGAACCTGTGAAACCGTTGCATCCTTTCCTTTCCCGTCATTGTCCTTTGGGTAGAACATCTGTACAGAGCTGGCGTTGGAATAACGATGCCACCTCATGAATGGAACCATGCTATATAAACATAGATGCAAAAAAGTATATATTTTAAAACAGTTTGTGCATTGATAAAATACATAAGCCCCAGTGAATTGTTCTCTTTAATATATAGTAACAGAGAAAATTCTGCATCTACTTAGCGTAGGTTTGGAAATGTAAGATTAAAGTAGTACATGAAATCACTTTTTTCAAATTTCAGTGATAAAACGTTAAAATTAAATTTTGCAAAATGAACTGAACATGAGAGGAATATTTGCCATAGAGAGTAATTTAAATTTAACAACATTTTAAATCCTCTTTCATGAATGTACCTATAAAAAAAATTATTTTATGTAGGCTGGCATTTACATTTTGGTTGATGTTTTTGAAAAAACTAACTTTATACAACTTACTAAAATATCAGGATACATAATGTTATTTATTCTAAAGGTTGGCTGAAACAAAAGCCACAAAAAAAACTGTCACTACCTTTTAGCAAATCAACTTTTTGCCCCCAAAATATTTTCTGGACACTGCATGTAACAACATACCTTCTCTTGGTTTCCTGTGGAACAATGGATCTTGCTAGAATATTCTTGTACATATCTGACTTTAAGTAACGTGGGTAAGAATCCTGGAGTAACAATATCAACAAGATATCAATAAGTTTAAGGAGTTAGTAATATGCATTAACATTTTTCCTCCATAGGAAACACAAATTACACTGTCCTTATTAAAGAAGGCCATAAGAAACAAGAACAGGAACAGGCCATTCAGCCCCTCAAGCCAGGTCTTCCTTACCAATAGGACCCCGGCTGATCCGATGTTCCTCACGTTGACTTTCCTGTCCTTTCCCCATAACCCTACTGATCAAGAATCTGTCTCAGCCATAAATATACATAACAACTTTGCTCTCACAGTTCTCTGTGGCAAAGAGTTCCAAAGACTCAACCTTTTGAGAGAAGAAATTCCTCATCTCAATCTTAAATTGGGACACATTAATTCTGAGACTATGCCCTCTTCTCTGATCTTAGAGTCTCCAATGAGGGGAAAGATCCTCTCAGCATTTAGCCTGTCAATTCCCTTAAGAATTCTGTATGTTTCAATGACACCACCTCTGATTCTGCTAAACTCCAGGGAGTAGACTCTCAACCTGTTTACCCTTTGCTCATAAGACAATCCCTCCACAATGGGGATCATCCTAGTGAACCTTTTCTGAACTGCTTCTTATGAAATAATATTTTCTTAGACAAGGGGTCTAAAACCACTTTACAGTACTCCACATGTGGTCTCACCAGCACCTTATACAGTTAGAGTAAGACTCCTTATTCCCATACTCCAACTCCCTTGACATAAGAGCCAACATTCCATTAGCCTTCGGATTACTTGCTGCATGTGTGTGCAAGCTTTCTGTGTTTCATGCACAAGCTCGCACCCCACCCATTTCCCTTTGTGTTGCAGCTTTCTGCAGTTTCTCCCCATTTAAATAATACTCTGTTCCTTTAGTCCAAAATGAATAACTTCACATTTTCCCACATTATAATCCATTTGCCAACACTTTGTCCACTTTCTTTAATCTAACAGTGTATGTCTGTAAACTATTTGTATCCCTTTCCACCTATATATTTTTGATGTTTTTCGAAGATGGTTATGTCTCGACTGAAATATTGGAATTTTTGTTTAATTATTTTTATCTGTAATTATAAGGATAGCACAGTCTTAATCAAAGTTGAGGCTGCAGGTTTTGTAACTCTTCTGTTGACTTCTCCTTCACCAGGAATTGAAGAGTTCTCCAGGTTTTACCAGTACTAGTAATGTGAATTAGTGGTATTTGATGAAGTAAGTTGAGTAAACTGGGAACTCCAGAACCGGGGTCACTGACAAAGGATGTGGGGTAGACCATTTAGGACTGAGGAGAAATGACTTCCCCCAGAGATTGATGAACCTTTGGAATTCTCTGCCACAGAAAACTTTTGAGGTCATAATATTGAATGTTTTCAAGAAGGAAACTGATAGGGCTAAAGGGATCAAAGTGTATGGGACAAAAAGGGGAATAGGGTACTGAGCTGGATTTCAGCCATGATCATATTGTATGGTGCTGCAGGCTCTAAAGGCTGGATGGCCGACTCCTGCTCCTATTTCAGTGTTATCATGTAGTCTCTGTAGGAAGACTTCAGTTCTTGTGGCTGGACCTTTGCGGGTGGTAGTTGAGGAGTTTTGCAAGGGTTACCCAGAAGCAGGCTTTTTCCAACAGTGATCCAGGAGACAGGTGTAAAAGCACTAATCTCCTGGGTCTGCCACATCTTCCTCGATGTAGCTGAGGCTCTAAGGCACTGACAATATTGTTCATTGACGTTAAAGTTTAAAAACTGAATCACAATAGGATTCATGAATGGCTTAGAGATGGGTTTGGGTTAGGAATCTGATTTGTAAAACTGAAATACACCTCCCTGCAACATATTCAGAATCTGTCTCTTTTTTAAGGTTAAGATTCCCTGATAGTGTCAGATTATTGATCAATTACAATGCTTTGTTAGCTTGAAATAACTTTTACGTCAGTTTATAGTATGTTCTTTTATTTTGTTGATGTAAAATTAAATATTACTGCGAGCTTAATGTTTGAACTTTCTCTTCCAGCTGCGTACCTCCAACCTAGTTAACCAGTGATGTCGAAGAGCTCAGCAGGTGGATTATAATGGTCACTATGATGTAGGTTAGACAGAGCTTGATGTCCAGCATTGTGGAACTGATCTCCACATGCTGGAGTGAGTTTCACTTTTCATCCTTTTAAAATAGCACACCTTCAAAGACCAGTAGCTGCTTGGCATTTCAGAGATATTCTGGAAAATTAACAATCTAAAATATTCAGAAAATTAACAATCACCATGGGGCAGCATGGTGGCTCAGTGGTTAGCTCTGCTGCTCCACAGCGCCAGGCACCCGGGTTCGATTCCTGCCTCGGATGACTGTGTGGAGTTTGTACATTCTCCCAGTGTCTGTGTGGGTTTCCTCCAGATGCTCTGGTTTCCTCCCATCATCCAAAGATGTGCAGGTTAGGTGAATTGGCCATGCTAAATTGCCCACAATGTTAGGTGCATTAGTCATGGGTAAATATAGGGTAGATGAATGAGTATGGGTGGATTACTCTTCAGAGGGTTGGTGTGGACTTGTTGGGCTGAAAGGGCATGTTTCCATACTGTAGGGAATCTAATCTAATCTAAATTAAATTTCCTGATATCTTCAGAGATTTAAAATCAAAGTAAGTTAATTCTTGTTTAGATACAGTCTTATGATCAAAACTTCCTTGATGTATTTGTACAACTGCAGACGTAAACTGTAGACTTCATTGATTATTAAGTGTTTAAAAAGATGCCAAAAACATGGTGGTGGATTTCTGCTAAAAATAAAAGTTTAAATTTACGCACTATCAATCTGTCCACAATTCTTGAGAAGCACATCAAAAAGTGAAGGTGTCACTCATTTTATAAGTCCATTCCTGAAGTAATAATTTAAATTAGGAACTATTGTGAATAAATTAGCTCATTGCTGCAAGTTTGGAACACCTACGTGGTCTACAGGATCGATATGTTATCCACTTGTACAAAGTTTATTTAACTAGGTTTTTACTTTACCTTCTAAAGGTGGATTTCACAGAGCTGCTCTGGTGCATTGGCTCTTTGGGCATTTTGAGTTTGCACCAATTTCCCACCTTACTCTGTAACCCTGTACGTTGTTTCCATTTAAATAGACATCCAAATATCCTCTTAAATGCCTCCATTGAACCTGCTTCCATTACACTTCCAGACAATGCATTCCAGACCTCAACTATTCTGAGTGAAAATGTTTTTTTTGCCTTACATTTGTTTCTTTTGTAAAACACTTTAAAACTGAGCTCTCTAGTTTTTGGTCCAATTACAAGTGGGAATAGTTTCTCCATACCCTCTCCTCCTGGATCCATCATTATTTTGAAAACTGCTATCAAATATTCTCTTAGCCTTATCCTCTCCAAGGAAAACAGTTCCAACATTTCCAATCTTTCCTCATAACTGAAGTGTATCATCCTTGGAATCATTCACATAAACATTATCTGCAATCTCTCCAATGCAGTCCAATTCTTTCTCCAGTGTGGCACCCAAAATGCGCAATACTCCATCTAAAGTCCAATCACTTCATCAGAACTTTCCTTCTCTCTTACGTTATGCCCCTATTTGTGAATTCGAGAATACTCTACTAATAGCTCCCTCCATCTGTCATGCCACCTCTAATGTCTCAATTGCATCCGGGTCATTCTGTTCCTGCACATCCTTTACAATAAGAACCTATATTTTAGACTGGTTCTCCATGTTCTTTGTATCAAAATGCACCATCTCAGATTTCTCTGCATCTGCCATCTATTCTTTTTGTGTGTGTGAAATCAGGTTTCACAAACTTGATTGAGTTTTATGAAGCAGTATCAAGAGGATTGATGAGGACAGAGTGGTGGATGTGATCTATATGGACTTCAGTAACATGTTCGACAAGGTTTCCCATGGGAGACTGGTTTGCAAGGTTAGATCTCATGGAATACAGGGAGAACTAACCATTTGGATACAGAACTGGCTCAAAGGTAGGTGATGGTGGAGGGTTGTTTTTCAGACTGGAGGTTTGTGGCCAGTGGAGTACCAAAAGGATTGGTGCTGGGTCCACTACTTTTCATCATTTATATAAATGATTTGGATGTGAACATTGGAGGTACAGTTAGTAAGTTTGCTGATGACAACAAAATTGGAGGTGTATGGATATCTTGATCACATGGACCAATGGGCTGAGGAGTGGCAGATGGAGTTTAATTTAGATAAATAAGAGGTGCTGCATTTTGGAAATGCAAATCTTAGCAGGACTTGTGCACTTAATGGTAAGGTCCTAGGGAGTGGTGGTGAACAAAGAGATCTTGGAGCGCAGGTTCATAGCTCCTTGAAAGTGGAGTCGCAGGTAGATAGGATAGTGAAAAAGGTGTTTCGTATGTTTTCCTTTATTGGAAAGAGTATTGAGTACAGGAGTTAGGAGGTCATGTTTTGACTGTCCAGGATGTTGGTTAGGCCACCTTTGGAATATTGCATGCAATTCTGGTCTCCTTCCTATTGAAAGGATGTTGTGAAACTTGAAAGGGTTCAGAAAAGATTTACAAGGATGTTGCCAGGATTGGAGGATTTGAGCTACAGGGAGAGGCTGAACAGGCTGGGGCTGTTTTCCCTGGAGCGTCGGAGACTGAGGGGTGACCTTACAGAGGTTTACAAAATCATGAGGGGCATGGATAGGATAAATAGAGAAAGTCTTTTCCCTGGGGTGGGAGAGTCCAGATCTAGACAGCATAGGCTTTGGGTAGAGAGGGGAAAAATATAAAAGGGACCCAGGGGAAACTTTTTCACGCAGAGGGTTGTGCGTGTATGGAATCAGCTGCCAGAGGAAGTGGTGTAGGCTAGTGCATTTGCAGCATTTAAAAGACATCTGGATGGGTATATGAATAGGAAGGGTTGAGAGGGATTTGGGCTAAATGGTGGCAAATGGGACTAGATTAGGTTAGGATATCTGGTTTGCATGGATGATTTGGAGCGAAGGGTCAGTTTCAGTGCTGTACATTTCTATGACTCTATGTCAACAAATTTTGAAATTGTCTCCTTGTATACCAAACTCCACATCATTTATGTATATCAGGAAAAGCAAAGATCCCATTACCCACCTGTGAAGAACTCACTGCAAACCTCCTTCTAGCTGAAAAAGTGCTCATTCACCATTACAGGTCTTTCTTCTCACTCAACCAATTTTGTGTCCACTTGCCCTTTTATTTCGTGGCCTATAACTTACCCTACAGATCTGTTGTGTGGCACCATATTGAATGCTTTTTAGAAATTTATATACATTACTTTAACAATTTCCCCTCATCAACCCAGTCTTTTGTCTCTTCAAAGAATTCCAGAAAATTAGCTAGCCATGATTTTCCCTGAACAAATCCATACTGACCCTTCCAAATTAATTGACATTTTTCCGTGTCACTATTAATTCCATCCATCCCAAGCAATTGTTTCTTAAAGTTTCCTCACCACTGTAGTTAAACTGAGTGGTCTGTAATTTCCCAGTTGATCTTTACGTCCTGGTTCAAAATGATTATAATAATAACAATTCATTAGGTTACTTACTTACAGTGTGGAAACAGGCCCTTTGGCCCAACAAGCCCACATTGACTCTCCAAAGAGCAACCCATCCAACCTCTTACTATTTGCTGCCTAATCTTTCAATTTTGTTTTGAACTAAGTTATTTTGGTTTGACTCCAGTTGGTCTATTATTAATCCTACTTTCCCTCTATTATGAGAGTGCTACCTCTCCCTTTACTCGCATAAAGTTTCATTCTCCTGTTGTCTCTGTGCTTAGCTGATCTACATCGGTTCCACATTTAACAATGGCTGGATTTAAAACTTTCCTCCTTGTTTTCAACTAGCCCTGTCTTCCTTTCCTCCGTAATCTCCTTCAGGAGACAAGCTGAGATAGCTGCATTCATCTAGATTCCAGCCTCTCAAACATTCCTAATTTTAACTCGTGCTCCAGCCTTCAGCTGACAAGCCTGAAGTTTCGAATTCCCACTGGCTCTAAAACTGTATTCTCCTTCTTTTAACACACTTCTTTTACACCCATCTCTTTAGCCAGCCTTTTGACCGTCTTCCCTAATATAGCCTTGTGTGGTTCTGAATTTTGCTTCATTACATGCCTGTAATGTGTGTTGGGACATTTTTTGTGTGACTGGAGCAACATAAATAAGCTTTTGTTGGTGCTCAGGTCAATTACTTGCACAGCACTTTAAATATTTCAGGCATTTCACCTTACTTTCTGGCTCCTCAATTGATAATGGTAGTCCTTAGCCCAACCCAAATACCATCACCTCAAATCTCTTAGATTACTTACAGTATGGAAACAGGCCCTTCAGCCCAACAAGTCCACACCGACCCTCCGAAGAGCAACCCACTCAGACCCATTCCCCTACACCTAATGCTACGGGCAATTTAGCATGGCCGATTCACCTAACCTGCACATTTTTGTACTGTGGGAGGAAACTGGAGCACCCAGAGGAAACCCACGCAGACACGAGGAGAATGCGCAAACTCCACACAGACAGTTGCCTGAGGTGGGAATTGAATCCAGGTCTCTGGCGCTGTGAGGCAGCAGTGCTAACCACTGTGCCACCATGTAATTCCTTTAATGCTGCATTTACCAGTGACTGGTGCAAGGTCATTTTCACACAGGTCTCCTCCATGGATCACAATGTCTCTGAGCTGATATCAACCACTTCTTATTCACAAATCAGCACAACTCCATGAAAACTGTAAGGCAGGGCTTGGAAAGCTCTATACTAGTAATACAACCACTGGCTTAGCAATTGCTGCATGCTGGCTTGAGACCCATAAGTTAATCTGCACCATTAAAATATCCTGGAATCAGGTCAGACCTGCCCCTTTATCCTCATGTCTTACATGGGATGGAAAAATCCAATCCCATGTTTTTACTGCAATCTGGAATCCTTTGCAGCCAATGTCCATGTTTCTATCATTATTACTCTCTAATTCACATTCAATGTCAGAGAGAATGAAATCTCATTGGGTTGTGAGTATAAAGCAAACGAAGCTCCTGTGTTCTGTATATGCCTGACTGCTGTGAACTCACATTGTTTCATGGGGAGTCCCCAATGCTGCAGTTATACCTCAGCTCCAGGACTTCGGATTTAGGGATGACACAAATTGTTGTGTGCTATGATATTCCAAAGCAGCACTATTGTTCGTTCCCCTAAATCCAAAATTATACTAATTTCAATATTATTAATTAATCTTTCATCTATTATGCACAGCACTTAGAATCTCTCTCTCACTGCCAGCATTATGGGTTGGAATGGTCAGCAATGCTAATCCACAATGTCAATTATTAATCCTTTTTGCTGACTGCAGTCATAGAATTTACATTGTAATTTTTAACAATTCCCCATGAATATTTTGAGTTTAATGTCATTAATCCCTGCAGCAATGGTTTTACCAAATGCAAATGAGATAATACAAGTGGAATTAACACACAAAATTTACCATTCCTAATACACTGTCATTTTATCACTTCATTATCAGAATGCAAGGGCTTGTGAATAATTTATTTGATATTGAAATGTCTGCACAATGGCTTTTCATGTATTTATAAAACAATATAATGGTCCCCATTCAACAATGGAGGCAAACTTTATTGGAGTGCAGCTCGATTGCTAAAACTGAAGGCTGGCAATGGGACAGAATCAAATGGCTTTGTTTTGTTAAAAATATACACCGATGGTTATCATATTCCTCATATAGGTGTCAAAAGAATATGAAATATCTATTGAGCAGTTTGTGGTTTTGAAAATAATAGAAGTAGTTTATTTATGATTTTCTGTCCCAAGCATCTTAACTGGACTGACCACAATAAACACTGTGGAAAACAGTAAGTTAAAGGCTAGGATTTCAGAAATCATTTCTTGATTTCTCAAATCTTTTCCACCTTCTATCAAGTGGAACTCAAGAGTGAATATGAACATTTATGTTATACTGATATGTTTTTACACAAAGGCTCCAATTTAGGTCCACATACCTTTTTCATTAGCATATAAATGTGCATTTGTGCATCTTCAAATACATAGCGATGGGGAATTTGTAATCCATCAAGAGTCTTTTCCATTGTTTTACTGTCGATATTTACCCATTTGCTGGCTCCTGCTGCCAAAAACTGTCTGCAAGTAACACAAACTTTCTATAAATAATAAAAGTCAAAAGGTCAATATTCTAATACAATCTGGAGCTAACCTTTAGTGAGTCAGACTACATTGAGAAAGTCTGTCCATTTGTAATTTAGCGGGTGGGATAAACACAATTGCCAATAGAATTCACTTGACTGGGATGTGTAGGGGATAGGAAACGTATTGGATCTTAGTATTGGCAATCTCTAATCACCAGGCAGGTTGTGTAAAGGGGCATGGAGACATATGGCACCAAGAGTCCCATATGCTGTGTAATCAGGAATTCTGGACCAGCAAACGATGACATTTTTAGTTCACTACTTCATTGCTGCATTGAATGATGGAGACATTCCTCTTGGATCAAAATTACTTCTTTTGCTATCTGTCCACATTTCCAGTTGTACTTGGCTTTTATCAACTAAAATCACCTGAGGTGCCAGGATAATGTTTTGCCTCCCTGGCACCAGGGTAAAGGATATCTCTGAGTGGGCACAGGATGTTCGGACAGGGGAGGGTGAGCAGCCAGAAGTCCTGGTTCATATTGGTATTATGGAGACAGGCATAAAGAGAGATAATGTCCTGCAAAATGAATTTAGGGAGTTAGGTAGAAAGATAAAACACAGGACCTTTAGGGTTGTAATCTCAGGAATACTCCGTGTGCCACATGCCAGTGAGGCCAGAACTAGTTGAATGTGTGGCTAATGACCTGAAGGAGGGAGTGGTACAGATATCTAGGATTGTTAGGATCTCCTCTAGGGCAGAAGGGACTTGTACAAGGAGGACAGGTTGCACCTAGACTGGAGGGACACCAATATTCTTGCAGGGAGGTTTGTTAGTGCCTCTTGAGAGGGTTTAAACTAGTGTGGCTGGGGGGAGAAGTTAGAGGTTAAGTCAAGTGAGTCTAATCGGAAGAAAAGACACGGCAACGTTAATGAATATGGTAGGACTGGGAGTCTGAAGTGTATATATTTTAATGAAAAGAGTATACCAGGTAAGGCGAGTGAGCTTAGAGCTTGGATTAGTACATGGAAGTATACTTTGAAGCCATTGCAGAAACTTGGCTGAGAGACGGACAGGACCTGCAGCTCATTTTTTTAGGATCTAGATGTTTCAGACAAGATAAAAAGGGATGTAAAAAGGGGTGAAAAAAAAGGGTGAGTACTGTATGGGGCATTATGGGCAGCATGGTGGCATAATGGTTAGCACTGCTGTCTCACAGCGCCAGGAACCCGGGTTTGATTTCAGCTTCGGACGACTGTCAGTGTGAGGTTTGCAAATTCTCCCCATGTCTGTGTGGATTTCCTCTGGGTGTTCAGTTCTCCTCCCACAATCCCAAGATATGCAGGTCAGGTGAATTGGCCATGCTAAATTGCCCATAGTGTTCAGGGATGTGTAGGCTAGGTGCATTAGTTAGGGGTAAATACAGGGTAGGGGAATGGGTTTGGGTGGTATACTCTTTGGAGGGTTGGTGTGGACTTGTTGGGCCGAAGGGTCTGTTTCCACACTGTAGGGATTCTAATTCTTCTTCTAATATCACAGCTGAACTAAGAGAAGACAGCTTGGAGGGCTCACCCAATGAGGCCATATCGAGAATCAGAAAGATTCAATAACTATGACAGGGTTTTCATATTGGCCTCCAACAGCCAGAAGACAGAGGAACAGAAACAGAAGCAGATCTTGGAAAGATGTGAAAACAACTGTTGTTGTAATGAATGATTTTAGCTTCCCCAATATTGACTGGCACTCCCTTAGTGCCAGGGCTCAAATGAAGTAAAATTTCTTACTTGCATCTAAGAGAGTTTCTTGAAACAATATGCAGATTGTCCAACAAGGGAAGGGGCCATATGGGACCTTGTATTGAGTAATGGGCCTGCTGGGTGATTGAATTTTCAATGGGGGGGGACCAATTTGGGAACAGGGATCGTAATTCCGTTAAGTTTTACAATAGTTATGGAAAAGGATAAGCCTGGTCCTTGGGTAAAGGTGCTAAACTGGGAGAAGGCTAATTATAACAGTATTGGGGGCAGCTTTTTGAGTGAAAATGCACATCTGACACACAGGAGTCCTTTAAAAGTGAGTTGGTCAGTGTTCAGGTGGATGAGAATATAAGGCATGGTTAGTAAGTTTGCAGACAACACAAAAATTGCTGGCGTTTTAGACAATGAAGAAAGTTTTCTCAAATTACGAAGAGATCTTATCATAGAATCCTATACGGAAACAGGCCCTTTAGCCCAAACTGGTCCATGCTGACCAAAATGTCTGCCCATGCTAACCACATTTCTTTGCACTTCGTCCATATCTATTTAAACCTTTCCTGTCTGCGTATTTGTTCAAATACATTTTAAATGTTGTTAATGTACCCATCTCAACCACTTCCGCTGGCAGCTCATTCCTGTACGTACCACCCTCTGTGTAAAAAAGTTGTCCCTTAGGTTCCCTTTTAATATTTCCCCTCTAACCTTAAACTGATGCCCTCTAGTCCTTAATTCCCCAACTCTGGGGAAAAAGACTGAGTGCCTCTCATGATCTTCTATAACATTCCCCCTGCCCCCACTTCAGTCTCCTACGCTCTAAAGAGAAAAGTCCTAGCTTGTTCAACCTCTCCCTATAACTCAGACCATTGAATCCTGGCAACATCTTGTAAATTTCTTCTGACTCTTTCCAGTTTAATAACATCCTTCCTACAACAATGTGACCAAAATTGAACACAATACTCCAAGTGCAGCCTCAACAATGTCCTGTGTAACTGCAACATAACTTCCCAACTTCTATATTTAATGCCCTGACTGATGAAGGCCAGTGTGTCAAAAACCTTCTTCACTGCCCTGTCTACCTGTGACTCCACCTTCAGAGACTGGGAACTTGAACTCTAAGGTCCCTCTGTTCTACTAAACTCCTTAAGGCCCTACGATTCACCTTGAAACTCTTACCTTGATTTGACTTTCCAAAATGCAAGACCTCACACTTATTTGTATTAAACTGCATTTGCCATTTCTCAGCTCACTTCCCCAACTGATCAAAGTCGAGTGTGGTGCTAGAAAAGCACAGCAGGTCAGGGAGCAGGAGAATCTATGTTTCGGGCATAAGCCCTTCATCAGTAGTGAGCCTTGTGGGTCGGGGGGGTGGGGGGGGGTGCTGCTGAGAGATAAATGGGAGGGGGGTGGGGGCTAGAGGGAATGTAACTGAGAATACAATAGGAAGATGAAGGGGAGGGAGAAGGTGATAGGTCAGAGAGGAGGATGGAACAGATAGATGGGAAAGGTGAAGGTCAGGTCAGGAGGGTGGTGCCTAGTTGGAAGCTTGGGACTGGAATAATGTTGGGGGGGGGGGGGGGGGGGTGGTGGAAATGAGGAAACTGTTGAAATCCAAATTGATCCTGTGTGGTTGCCGGGTCTCAAGGTGGAATATGAGGGGCTCTTCCTCCAGGCGTTGAGGGTTTGACACTGGAGGAGACTCAGGACCTACATGTACTTGACGGAAGCCCAGATGATCAAGTCCTATTGCAATTTCTGATAACCTTCCTCACTGTCTATGATACTGCCTATTTTAGTATCATCAGCAAGCTTACTAATCATGCCTTGCATTCTCATCCAAATGGGTCAGTGGGCTGAAAAATGGCAGATGGAGTTCAATCTGGATAAATGCGAGGTATTACATTTTGGTACAACAGACAAGGGTAGGGCCTAGAGTAGTGCTGCAGAACAGAGGGACCTCGGGGTGCAGGTACATAATTCTTTGAAGTTTGCATCATATATAGACAGGGCAGTTAAAAAGGCTTTTGGTACACTTGGCTTCATTGCTCAGTCCTTTGAGTATAAGAGTTGGGAAACCATGTTGAGGTTGTACAGGATATTGGGGAGGTCTCTGCTGGAATAGTGTCCAGTTCTGGTGGCCCAGTTATAAGAAGGATATTATCAAGCTGGAGAGGGTTCAGAAGAGATTTACCAGGATGTTGATGGCTATGGAAGGTTAGAGTTATAAAGGAAGGCTGGTTAGACTTGGACTTTTTCACTGGAGTGTAGCAGGTTGAGAGGCGTCCTGATAGAAGTTTATAAAATAATCAGAGGTATAGATTGAGTTAATGGTAGTTTCCCTAGGGATGGGGGAATTTATAGACTAAGGTGAGAGGAGAGAGATAAAAAAAATGTAATTTTGTTTTTACACAGAGGGTGGTTCAAATGTGGAATAAACCTCCTGAGAAAGTGGTGGATATTGGTACAATTACAATGTTTAAAAGACATTTGGATACATACATGAATAGGAAAGGTTTGGAGGAATATGGGCCAGGAGCAGGCAGGTGGGACTAGTTTGACATGGACTGGTTGGACCAAAACATCTATTTCCATGCTGTATGACTCTGCATATGTTCCTGTGAGGAAGAAAGATAAGGCTGGCAAGATTTGGGAATCCTGAATGACAAGATATTGAAAGTTTCATCAGAAAGAAAAAAAGACACATACAGAAGTCTTAGAAAACTAAAATCAACATTGCCCTTGAGGAACATAAAGCGAGGCAGAGTGGCAGTGTCTCTACCACTGGACTGAGAGACTGGGTTCAAGTCCCACCTACTCCAGAGGTGCCTAATAAAATCTCTATTCAGGTTAATGAGGAAACAAGCTTAAATAAAATAAAAATTTGAACAAAGAGTTAAAAGGGCTAAAAGTGACTAGGAAATGTCCTGGCATGTGGGATTGAAGAGAATCCCAAGGAATTTTATACATATTTAGGAGCAAGAGTGTAGCTAGGGATACTAGGTCTACTTAAGGACAAAGGAGGAAATTAATATGTTGAACCAGAGAAAGCAGGTGAGGTCCTTAATGATTACTGCACATCAGTATTCACTAAAGTGAAGGGAATGAGTGATAGTAAAATTAGGGAGGGGTATGTTGGTCAAAGCATATTGATATTAGGAAGGAGGTGATTTTAGTTTCTTGAAAATCATTAAAGGTAGATAACTCCACAGGAAACTCTGGGAGACAAAGGAGAAGATGGCTGGTGCCTGGATCTTTGTATCCTCCGTAGCCATGGGTGAGTTCTCAGAAGACTGAAGAATAGCCAAAGCTTTTCCTTTTGTTTAAGAAAGGCAATAGGAATGATCCAGGAAATTATAGACCAGAGAATTTTACAAATGTGGTAGGGAAATTATTGAAAAGATTCTAAAGGACATGATTAACTCACACTTAGAAAACAATGGACTTATTAGGAATAGCCAGCATGGTTTTGTACAGGAGAAGCCTTGTCTCTCACATTTGATTGAGTTGTTTGAATAAATGACAAGATGATTGAGGAGGACAGTGCAGTGGATGGTGTACACATAGACTTCACTAAAACATCTGACAAGGTCAAATTGTGGTATGCTGGTCCAGAAGATTAAGTCACATGGGATCCATAGTAAGTTGATAAGTTGGATACAAAATTGGCTCGGTCATAGAAGATAGAGAGTAGTTTTGGAGGAATGTTTTCCTCACTGGAGGTCTGTAAGAAGTGATGTTCCACAAAGCTCGTGCTGTGACCTCTGTTGTTTGTAATATTCATGCAAATGATTTCGATTAAAATGTACGTGGTCTGATTAATAAGTTTGCAGATGATACAAAAATTGGTTGGTGTGTGGATAATGAGGAAGATTGTCAAATTATAGAGCAGGAAATAGATCAGTTGGGAAGTTGTGCCAAGAAATGGCAGTTGGTGTTTAACCCGGACAAGTGTGAGGTGTTGCATTTTGGAAGGTCAAATGTAAAAGAAAAGTACATAGTAAATGGCAGAATCCTTGGGAGCATTGATATACAGAGCAATCTTGGACTGCAAATCCAAGTCTCTCTGAAAATGGTAACACAAATGGATAAGGTGGTAAAGAAGGCAATTGGCGTGCTTGCCCTCATTGATTGGGACACTGAATATAAAAGTTGGCAAGCCAGGTTGCAGCTGTATGACTTTAGTTAGGCCACATTTGGAGTAACATGTGCAGTTCCGGTCGCCATGCTATAGGAAGGATGTGGAGACTTTGAACAGGGTGCAAAAGAGGCTTCCTGGGATATTGCTTAGATTTGGGTGTATTAGCTATAAGGAGAGGTTGGACAAACTTGGATGGTTTTCGTTAGACCATCAGAGGCTGAGGGGCAGCTTGACAGATGTAGATAAAATTATAAGAGATATGGATAGGGTGGATAGTTGGGGTCTTTTTCCCAGGGTGAAAATGCCAAATACTAGGGGTACACGTTTAAAGGTGAAAGTTGGAAAATTTAAAGGAGATGTGTGAAGCAAGTTTTTTTTTAACACAGAGGGGTGGGTAGATGCTGGAATGTGTTCCCTGGGGAGGTGGTGGAACCAGGTACAATAGCAAATTTTAAGAGACATTTAGGCAGATATATGAACAGGCAGGGAATAGAGTAATATAAACCATGCACTGGCAGATGGGAATAGTTTAGAACAGCATCATGGTCAGTGCAGACATGGTGGGCCGAAAGGCCTGTTCCTGTGCTGCATTGTTCTATATTGTATGATCCATGAAATATTCTGAATACCATGTTCCATCCTAGATCCCAATTAACAATGGCTGCAGCTAAGCACAGTATACTATGAGATATGCAGGACTGCCAATAACAGGCCTAACATCTTACAGACCCTGAAACTGTTTTCGTTTCCTAATGCTGTTTGTTTCATGATTTGATTAAGGAAATAATGGGCTTAATCTAGAAGAGTGGTTCATAGGATATGACTCCTTTTGTTGACGTGTGACATTTTGAAGTAGATTTGTCCAGTTATGATGCATTCCAACCCCAGAGAGCTGTTCCATGGAATGATGGGAAGTAGGTTGCTCTCAATCTGCTGAGCACAGTTGCATCCTAGAACTCCTTTGTAACCAGCTCTTCAATGTACTGAGTAGGTTTTCCATTTAAGCAATGTTTGATGCAAATAGTTAAGTATGTGCACCAAATTAATGGGTATTAAATAATCTCAGAAACAGGCAACAAAATAGGGCACAGATTTCTTTGCAAGAGTGATATCAGAAATGTAATGACTGCACAGTAGACATAATCTTTAGGGAAGGCTTGAAGTTGCAATGTTCATGGTCGATCAGCTTATACAATAATTACTTGTAATGGAAACTCATAAATTGCAAATTAACAGAAGTGCAGTAATGTCAATGTCATATCGGGGATGTTGTGAAGATAACACCCAATAAACTATTTCCTTAACCAATGAAGCAGTCTAATAAAGTGATAGCAAGAGAAATTGCTTGTAAAACAGGAAGAGGAAATGGCGTATATTTGTCATATTAGACAGAAATTGTAAATAATTAATTAATTACAAACTACAGGCAAAAGAGAAGGATATTGTAACCAAGTTGGGGATTTTTGAATTAGTTCTTCAAATGTTGAGTGAAAACATACACAAAATATCCTCTTAGCCCCTGAAACATTAGACCAGGATTAGCATTATCTTGGGAACATTGATCCACTTTGATAAGAACATTAGATTTCTTTGATGAAAAAAGACCTAGATCCAATTAGATTTCCCTCTAATATCCTGATGGTGGCATTATTCAATTAACAGTTAGCAAGGCCGACACAAAAGTGCTGCCAAGATAAATTAGATAAAACACTTTAGATCTCAATCACTGCTGCATTAAAAACACTTAGTTTCACTGGGTGGGAAAAAGGAAAGACTTGCATTTATGTGAGTGCTTTTCCCAATCATCAGACATTTAAAATGCAGTCACTGTGGTAATGCTGTTATCGCATCCAATTTGCAGCTTCCACAAACAGCAAATTGATAACCATCAGGTAATCTGTTTCAGTAATGTGAATTGAGGGAAGGGTATTTTCCAAGAAACAAGACTTAATCTCTCACTCTTCTTCACAGTAGTGTCATGGGTCCTTATACATTTACCCGTGTTACAATATTGCAGCAGTTACTCAGCACCACACTGGACTGCCAGTCTTGATTTTGGAGCTTAAACCCTTTAGTGAGGTGCCTACCAACTGAGCCATTGTTCACTTTCCAGTCATCCAAGGTTGAGTTGTACGCTAGGACTAAATCACATTGTTAACAGAGTTCTCAAACATAGGTTATAAAGTTGCAATGAGACTACTGTGCATTAATGTGTAAATCTACTTCAGTAATTTCTCTAGAGCAATTTGTTCAATGAGAACATCACAGCAAAAACAAATCATAAAAAACTATGTTCATGAATTTAGCACCACCTTTTAAACAAGCCCAGCAATTATGACATTATTACAAGGTTATGGTCAGTTGCAAAGTCATACCGAGTGAGGGTTCAATTCTTGTTCAAAACTGGCTGAGGTTACCATGAAAGATCCTCCTTCTTAACCTCTTCCATCATCTAGGGCATCGTTACCCTCAGATCAAATCATCATCAATTGTATCTCTCTCTCTCTCTCTCTAGGGGAAGAGCAGCTTTATGGTCTGGTAAGACTGTGGTAACTTTATCTTTGCCTTATTCATAAAATGAATAATAGCTGTTTGTAGCATTTATGTTCAAAATGATGAACTTACTCAAAGATGGTCTCCACTTTCTCATCAACTTTTGACTGTTCTCCATACTGGACATCTTCGCAAGCCTCCCAGAAACTAAGATTTTCAGCTAGTTTTGAAATACATACAATTAATGTTTGGTAGAAGATTTGTAGCTCGGGTGCTCGTTGTTGTGGTTCTGTTCGCCGAGCTGGGAATTTGTCTTGCAAACGTTTCGTCCCCTGTCTAGGTGACATCGTCAGTGCTTGGGAGCCTCCTGTGAAGCGCTTCTGTGCTGTTTCCTCCGGCATTTATAGTGGCCTGTCTCTGCCCCTTCCGGTTGTCAGTTCGAGTTGTCCACTGTAGTGGCCGGTATATTGGGTCCAGGTCGATGTGTTTGTTGATAGAGTCTGTGGATGAGTGCCATGCCTCTAGGAATTCCCTGGCTGTTCTCTGTTTGGCTTGCCCTATAATGGTAGTGTTGTCCCAGTCGAATTCATGTTGCTTGTCATCTGTGTGTGTGGCCACTAAGGATAGCTGGTCGTGTCATTTCGTGGCTAGTTGGTGTTCGTGTATACGGATCGTTAACTGTCTTCCTGTTTGTCTGATGTAGTGTTTTCTGCAGTCCATGCAAGGACTGCACAGAACACTACATCGGACAAACAGGAAGACAGTTAACGATCCGTATACACGAACACCAACTAGCCACGAAATGACACGACCAGCTATCCTTAGTGGCCACACACACAGATGACAAGCAACATGAATTCGACTGGGACAACACTACCATTATAGGGCAAGCCAAACAGAGAACAGCCAGGGAATTCCTAGAGGCATGGCACTCATCCACAGACTCTATCAACAAACACATCGACCTGGACCCAATATACCGGCCACTACAGTGGACAGCTCGAACTGACAACAGGAAGCGGCAGAGACAGGCCACTATAAATGCCGGAGGAAACAGCACAGAAGCGCTTCACAGGAGGCTCCCAAGCACTGAGGATGTCACCTAGACAGGGGACGAAACGTTTGCAAGACAAATTCCCAGCTCGGCGAACAGAATCACAACAACATACAATTAATACAGATACAAGTGTTAAAAATCATTGAGCTAATGATAACTTTTACAAATGGTTCTGAATTCTCAGAATTTCCTCTACCTTTCAGTAAACATAATATTAGACAGGTTTGGGTTTGGAACCAGACGTTGGGATGAAATGGTGGTCCTGATCTGACTTGCTGCAGAAACAGTAATTGACACTGGATTTGCTTTGCTTTGTCACTAGATAACGGAGAGCGGGCTCACTGTCAAATTAAGGACAGTAGCCATATTGACGAAGCTGGAAGACCATTAGGAGACACAAACTGCTATTAGTAGTAGGGGAGACAGAGACTTCGTACTTGAATGGCCCTCTCAGTACCGTAACAAATTTATAATGAAAAGTAGTAGTCAGGTCACCGTTGTGGAGAAGGAAAAGCCCTCTGGGGAAGCTTGTGACTATGATGTAGCTGTAGTCAGGATATTAGGGAAAGCTTCTAAGCCATCTTGGAGTGTTAGGATCCCAGCCTTCCAGAGGCTGTCATCAGAAAGCTGTAGTGCACCCAATGGAAGGAGAACCTTTAGGCCCACTGAGTAGTTCCAGTCAATCTCTGATAATTGGCCTTAACCTTAACAGGCAACCAGCCAGTTGAATTGACACAATTTGCCCATGTGAGCTCAACATTCGAGAGAGACAGTCCAGACCACATGATCCACTGTTCTCCAAAAATGTCAATTCTGGAAAAAAAACCTTTGATATGAAGAAACATTCTATTCTCACTTGGAAGAGGAAATCTTTGACTGTGTCACCTTCCTCTATGAACTGCAATGCTCACTCACTAGAATAAAGTACCTTTTGTTCCAAATCTTAATTAAGCCTTTGGGCTGATCTTGCTTGTTTATCTGTAATGGGAGGATACTACATTAGACCCAGGGAGATAAAAATGGGGGATGGTAGAAAAGGTAACTGAATAAATTCTAAACCCTTTATGAATAGTTCTGTAGCCAACGGTGTTTTAAACATGAGCAAATTAATTTGAGTTAGTTGTTCTTACCACTGAACTCTCTTTCCAGAAAGTATCTAAATTGTTGCCTGCCAAGGGGATCATGTAGCAATTCACTGAAATTGAATGCCCAGCGCTCTACACGTAACCTTGTTGGAATGGTCACTCTGTCAATATAGAGAAAGTCATGAACTTCAACTCTTTTGGAAACACTTTATTAATATAGAAATAATATTTTCTATCCTGATTTAGACTGTATGGCTGTACAATATCTGGTCATATGGTTGGAAAGATTCAGCAATGTTGTTTGTTATTTCAAATCCAAATATTTGGATCTGCTTTAGTGAGATTAGCGTGTCAAATAATAGTAGCAGATTAGTACTGTAATGAGGAGAGGATGATGGATTTGACAGCTGTATTACCAACATTTCTGGCATGATATTTATCCTTTTTGCACAGTAGTAGTATGGTCCAACATGATAAGTTCTGAAGGATCCAAGTGGGTATAAGTGGTCTTCATCTTGGCTGCCTGGTTAGTTCACCATTTAAGATAAATCAGCTTATAAGGTGGCTGCTTATTAAGTGGGCTACTGACTAGTTATCCACCCATTGGGTCATACTGACCAAAACCACTTATCCCCCTCCTCACCTCTAAGCGCATGCACACACTTTGTGGCAGTGCAGACCGGTGAAGTTGTGTGGATTACATCAGATACATGGTCAATTCAAGGTGGAAACAGACTAATAAAAATGTAGTCAATACATGGGTTGGTGTGTATAAACATCTGCAGATGTATGAAACTTTTCAGACTTGACTTTATAACTAATTAGAAGAAAGTGAGGACTGCTGATGGTGGAGATCAAAGTCAAAAGTGAGATGCTGGAAAAGTACAGCAGGTCAGACAGCATCCGAGGAGGAGGAGAGTTGACATTTTGGGCATAAGCCCTTCATCAGGAATGGAGGAGAGGGGGAGCTGAGAGATAAATAGGAGGGGAGTGGGGCTGGGGCTGGGGGAAAGGTACCTGGGAAGGCGATAGGTGGATGCAGGTGGGGGGGTGATGGTGATAGGTTGGAGCGGACAGGAGGGACATTCAAGAGTGTGGTGCTGAGTTGGAGTGTTGGATCTGGGATGAGGTGGGGGGAGGGGGGATGAGGAAACTGGTGAAATCGATGTTGATGCTGTGTGATTAGAGGGTCCCAAGGTGTTCTTCCTCCAGTTGTTGGGTGGTTAGGATTTGATAGTGGAGGAAGTCCAAGACTTGCATGTCCTTGGTTGAGTGGGAGGGGGAGTTGAAGTGGTTGGCCACAGGGCAGTGGGATTGTTTGGTGCGTGTTTCCTGGAGCTGTTCTCTGAAATGCTTGGAGAGTTGGTGTCCTGTCTCCCCAATGTAAAGGAGACCACATGGAGAGCAACTGATATAGTAGATGTGGTGTTTGGATGTGCAGGAAAATCTCTGCCGGATGTGGAACGATCCTTTAGGGCTTTGGACGGGGTGGGGGGTGGGGGTCGTTGTGGGTGCAGGTTTTACACCTCTTGTGGTGGCAAGAGAAGGTGCCAGGAGTGGAGGGTGGGTTGGTGGGTTGGTGGTGGTGGGGATGGGAGGCCTGCACCTAACGAGACAATTGCGGAGGGAATGGTTTCTGGGGAACGCAGATAGGAATGGAGGGGGAAACACATTCCAGGTGGTGGGAATGATGGAGGATGAAGCAATGTATCCAGAGATTGGTGGGGTGGAAGGTGATCACTTGAGGATTCTATCCTTGCTGTGGTTAGAGGGGTGAGGTTCAAGGGTGGAGGTGCAGGAAGTAGAGGAGATGCACTGGAGGGCTACGTGAGAGGGGACATTGCGGTCCTTGAAGTAGAAGGCCGTCTGGAGTGGAGTTGCTCCTCATGGGAGCAGAAACGGTGGAGGCCGAGGCTGAGGCATTGGGAGTAAGTGACAGCATTTTTACAGGAGTGGGTAGGAGGAGGATTAGTCCAGGTAGCTGTGGGAGTCGGTGGGTTTGAAGTAGGTGTCCGTGTTTAGTCGGTTGCCAGAAATGGAGATGAGGAGCTCTTGGAAGGGGAGGGAGGTGTCTGAGCTGGTCCAGGTGAACTTGAGTTCAGGATAAAAGGTGTTTGTGAAGTTTATGAACTATTCAACCTCCTCATGGGAGCATGAGGCAGCACCGATATCGTCATCAATGTAGCAGAGGAAAAGGTGGGGAATGATGCCAGTGTAACTATAGAGATGGACAGTTCCATATATCAGACGAAAAGGCAGGCATAGCTGGGGCCCATGTGGGTGCTCATGGCCATCTCTTTGTCTGAAGAAAGTGGGAGGATTCGAAGGAGAAGTTGTTGAGGGTGAGGATCAGTTCCATCAATTGGACGAATGTGTCGGTCAAGGGGTACTGGTTGGATTTGCAGGTGGGGAAGAAATGGTGGATTTGGAAGCATTCGCTGTGGTGGATGGATATGTACAGGGACTTGATGTCCGTGGTGAGTATGAGGTATTGGGGGGGCTGGGAAAACAAAAGTAATGGAGGAGGTGGAGAGCGTGGGTGGTGTCGTGAATATATGTGGGGAGTTCCTGGACTAAGGGGGACAAAAGGGGTAGCCATGGGCACCTGTAAGGGCCCCAGCTATGCCTCCTTCTTCATCAGATACATAGAACAGTCCATCCTCCGCAGTTACACCAACACCATTCCCCACCTTTTCCTCCGCTACATTGATGACTGTATCAGCGTCACCTCGTGCTGCCTGGAGGGGGTTGAAGAGTTCATCAACTTCATGAACACCTTCCACCCTGACCTCAGATTCACCTAGACCACCTCAGACACCTCCACCCCATTCCTGGACCTCTCCAGCGATGGACTTAACACGGACATCTACTTCAAACCCACCGACTCCCACAGCAACTGGACTACACCTTCCCATATTCATCCCTCTTGTAAAAATGTTAACCTTTACTCCCAATTCCTCTGCTTTTGTGGTCCCAGGAAGAGCAATTCCACTCCAGAATATGCCAGATGGCCTCCTACTTCAAGGACCACAAATTCCCCTCCCACATGATCAACATTGTCCTGCAGTGCATTTCCTCCACTTCTCACACCTCCACCCTTGAACCCCACCCTTCCAACCGCAACAAGGATAGAACCCCCCAGTCCTCACCTTCCATCTCACCAATCTCCGGATGCAGTGTCTCATCCTCCAACATTTGCGCCGCTTACATTCAGACCCCACCACCAGAGATGTATTTCCCTCCTCACCTCTATCACCATTCTGTAGAGATCATTCCCTCCGCGACTCTCATTAGGTCCATGCCCCTCCCCACCAACTCACCCTCCACATCCAGCACCTTCCGTTGTCACAGCAAGAGGTGTAAAACCTGTACTCACACCTCTTCCAAAGGATCCTTCCACATCCAAACACCTAGTCTACTGTGTCTGTTGCTCATGATATGGCCTCTTCGACACTGGGGAGACAGGATCCCAACTTGCAGAATGTTTCAGGGAACATCTCTGGGACACACACACCAAACAGCCCCACCGCCCTGTGGCCAACCACTTCAACTCCCCCTTGCATTCCACCAAGGACATGCAAGTCCTGGGCCTCCTCCACCGTCAAATCCCAGCCATCTGATGCGTGGAGGAAGAACACCTCATCTTCCACCTTGAGACCTTCCAACCACACAGCATAACGTTGATTTCATCAGTTTCCTCATCTCCCACCTCCACTCTCCCCCATTCCTCATGAAGTGCTTATGCCAGAAACATCAACTCTCCTGCTCCTTGGTTGCTGCATGACCTGGTGTGCTTTTCCAGTGGCTCACTTTTTGACTTATAACTAATTAGGCTGATTTTCCTTGTGTACATATGAATCAATGATTGTGTTCTAAATCTAAATACCCAATTATTTTGTCAAGTTGTCCAACAACTACTCATTGGTTAGACTGTCACTAGAGTTTTGCTTCCATTTCTGATCATCACACTTTAGGAAAGACACCATAGCTTCAGAGGATTTTGAAGAAATTCACTCTGTTTGTCAGGAATGTGGGAATCCAGCTATTAGGGGACACTGCAGAAGCTGAGCTTGTTCTCCTTGGAGCCAGTAATGTTAAGTGGAGATTTAATACAGATATTCAAAATCATGAAGGGGTTAAGAGGGATAAATAAGGAGAAACTGTACATGGAAAGTAGGGCTGATAATTATGGCAACTGGAAAAAGCCCAGAAATGAAACGAGGAGAAAGGTTTTTATGTGGTGAATTGTTACAACCTGCAGTATCTGAAGGGATTGTGGAAGCAGATTCCATAAAATTTTCAAGAGGGAATTGCATAAACAACTGAGGGGAAATTATCCGCCAGGCTATAGGAAAGGACAAGGAAGCATTTTCTTTCTATTTTTTTCATGGGACATGGGCACTCATGGTAAGACCAGCATTTGTTGCACCTTCCAATTGCCTTTCAACAGATGGCAGGTAGGTCATTTCAGAAGCCAGGAGTCAACTTTATTGCAGTGGGACTGGAGTCATACATAGGCTCAACTGGGTAAGGATGGCAGATTTCCTTCCGGAAAGACACAATGAGATTTTTGCAAGGTTTGTAGCTCAGGTTGAGGTTTAGGGTGTAGGTTTGCTCGCTGAGCTGTAGGTTTGATATCCAGACATTTCATTACCTGGCTAGGTAACATCATCAGTGGCGACCTCCAAGTGAAGCTTGGATGATGTTACCTAGCCAGGTAATGAAACGTCCGGATATCAAACCTACAGCTCAGCGAGCAAACCCACACCCTTCACAATAAGATTCTCCAACAATCAATGATAGTTTCATGGTCACCAATACTGAGACTAGTTTTATATTAAAAATTTACGAATTTAATTTCTATGAGCTGCCACGTCCCTTGACCATTAGCCAGGACTTCTATATATATATTGGTCAGTTAGCTCAGTTGGTTCATGATGCTCAATGATGCCAAAATGTTTAATTTCTGTACTGGCTGAGGACATCATTAAGGTCTCCCCTTCTCAGTCTTGCCATTGCCGGAGGCTGCTGTCTCACATGTTAAACTAACTACCAGTTGTCTCTCTCTAATGACCCAGCTGCCCTATGGCCCTCTGGGAGTATGATGACTTTACCTGCAATGTTACCATGCTACCACTTCCCGACAATGGGACAAATTGGACAGCGCTTTCAAAGAACTGGGCAGAATAGCTTCTTTCTTTGCTACATCATTCTATAATTGGTTATAAATCATGGTTAAACTGAGTTTCAGTGGCATGTTTCGACTTGAAGAATTAATTATTAAGAATGGATACACCTGGAAATACTGCAACATGGGGCTGAATTTTCCCATAGTCTGGCTGCGTGTCAATTTTGGAGGGCTCCCCTCTGTGAAGCCTGGTGACTTTTCTCATGCAACTCTCTGCTGCTCACTTCATTAAGCATGCACTCTGCCTCCACACTGTGCTGTTCTTGTATAATCTTGCAGTCAGCAGTGGCAGAAGAATTCGCTGGTGTTTGGATCTTATGGCATTCATGCTATATTCTAACCCCCAGGTGCACACCACTTCAACTGCTGCCACTCTCGGCTGAAGTAATCTCCTGGGCCAATGTAGTGTCCACTGTCTGGAAGAATGGGCAGCAAAGCTGCAAGAGGTCAATGACCTTTTCCTCTCCACCAAGTTAAGTGCCCCCATCTTCTCTTTGCTACCTCATACATAGTCTATCCCTTCTACCATAATGGATGCTGACAAGTTGGGAGAGTAGGAGAAACCTTCTGAGAAGGAGCATGAGGTCATTAAGCATGAGGAAGGTGACCTTCTGCAGGGCAGCAGTGTTGGGGTTAAAAGCCAGACAGGACTACTTGATACCTGACTCCAGTAGAAAAGAGCTGGGGACAGTAATCATTGACTGACTATAAAACCATTGGTGCTTGGCATGTAAGCAATTAGTTTCTGATCCAAGAGGCTAATGTAGCTTCTGATTGTTTGATTTCTGTGGGTAAAGGTGAATGCTTTGAATGGCTTGGTGTCTTCCCTGTATGCAAGGGTCCCACATTGAATAATAATATACTGGGCTGTGATGAGCATAAGGGAAAGAGCAACAGTAATGTAAAGGTGTGTAAGAGGGAATGTGGCCAAGGACAGTTAGGCTGTGTAATTAATGCGCAATTGGGGTAGTAACGTGCACTTGTATATGGAAGGTAGCGTCAGCTATGCATTTTACGTGCCATGAGAGGCATTGGGCTGTGGTTGGTATTGCTGCTACATTGATGGTTACAAATAACTCTGGACTGTCATCACTTGACTAGTTGCGAGGCTAGTGGTCAAAGTTGGTGCCAGTCTTCCTGGGTGTTCTGGCAAAGGCAAATATGTCTGCCTACAGCAAATGGCATTTTCCAACTTTGCATTGGGCGGGATGGACACCAGGGAAATGTAGCATCTAGTCAATGAGATGAGTTTGGGCTGGCTGAGTGATAGAACTCCAGAAGCCTCATGGACGGCAACCTGCTTTTAAAGTTGATGAAACTTGCACTTAGCTGTTTTCTGGTAAAATTCCTACCATAGTCTAATGAGGGCGCTGAGTAAATTAGCCGGTTTCCTTTAGCAAGTGATTAAGGCCCAAATCTGACTTCTTTTCTGTTATTTTTGGGAACTATTTTCATTGTCTTTATAATGTTCAACTCCTTTCATTGGCCTTGGTTTAGGGTGGTTGATCTACCTAGGCTGATGACAGAAAAACAGAAGTCATTGCATGGAATATTTGCCTTTCTATATCAGACTAACAGGGAATGGAGCCATATAATAAGCTGTAGTGGCACAACAAAAAGTCTAGAAGAGG
The DNA here is from genome assembly GCF_047496795.1 of Chiloscyllium punctatum. Lineage (NCBI taxonomy): Eukaryota > Metazoa > Chordata > Chondrichthyes > Orectolobiformes > Hemiscylliidae > Chiloscyllium > Chiloscyllium punctatum. The sequence continues at coordinate 40,304,599 of NC_092778.1, forward strand.
GGATTGTGTGTAATCTGCAATGTCTTCATTGGATATTCTTCTTTCTGAGATCTTGACTTAGCTGTACCATGTTGGGAGGGTGAGTGAGGGAAACATATGAATCTCATACTTTCTGCTGCTCTAGACATCGTACATATCCTTGTACTCTAAACTTGGTCTATTCAGATGTACAATAAAATGCTTCCAATACTTACAAATCAGCATTCATTGTCCAGTACAAAGTGCCACTTGTAATCCAAGGGTTACTGGGAAGACAGCTAGACATAATAGGATCATGCAGAAGATATTGCTCACAGTGCTTCACAAACCTGTGAAGAAAATGTATACATTCATTGATCATAATCACAGATATTTATCAGATATTTTTATACTGAAATATTTCAAAATAAATGCCCAAAGACATTGCCGAACAGCAGTATCAATTTGAATTTGAAGTGGAATGATTCTGAACACTAACTGTGACATTGCTATATTTCATACTAACTCAGCCAGGACCAGGTGAGGAAGCATTTAGCACTGATATTTTCAAACTCCTCTCCTTTGTTCACAACAAATATTTTTGTTTCTTATTAGCAGGCAGCTATCAAACACCAATTAAAAATGTAGTTAAATAGATCAGAATGAAGGAGCCAATTACAATGTCAGTTTGAGTGGAAGAAAGATTAATTTTATGACCTACTAAGTCTGATAAAAATAATATATTGCAATATCAAACACACCCGCAAACACGGCTATTACGTTTAAAAGGGAATGTGTGCCTGGTAAGAAAGGAAGAGGAAGGGTTATGCAGTTTAAAAGCCCTTAGTTTCCTTAAAGTGCTGGATTAATAACCTGGGATCATAGTTGTTTGATGGTCGATTGGTAGCCTCTGCAGTGCTGAAGCTTGTAGATAGCCGAGTTCTAGGTGAATGTTTTTTCCTAATGTGCTTTTTGTCTAGGTACTGTCTTCTGAAATGGTGCAAGAAACAGGCAGTTGTGGGGGTGGGGGGGGGGGGGAAAGGTGGGGAGAGAAGGTGAAGAGAGAGAGACAGAGAGTCTTCCACCAGTTCTTGCTTTTTCCTTTTCTCTGCAATTCTACTAAGGAGTAACCTGAAATGTGGTTCACTACGTTTTCCTGAATTTAACTTAGTTGTTTTTCCAAGTTGGCTAACTAGCAAATGAGCCTTTTATTTCCCAACATGTGATGTTATTCATACAAAAGTAGATACAAATAGCTTGACATTGACCTAGTTACCCAGTTTCAATATCCTTTAGATAAAATAATAATTTCAGTGCAGAGGATTTTGTTTATTCCTGCTGAGTGTCCTGAACCTTCCATAATCTATGGTCAGATGATCATAACAGCTATTTTAGGTTGGTATTTGTCTTTTTTATAAAATACATTTACTCCATGCAAGATCTCAAGTATAACAATAAAATGATACAGGTTAAAATTTGTCAGTTGATATTTATCAGTATTGTAACTGTTCACCTGCTTTAGAAACTGAACTATAAACTCATTTCAGAAAATGCCTTATATTTAACAGAGTGGAAAACTTTAATATATATAGGATTTGAACTCGTTTCCAAAGGGGTTAGCTATAGCTCATTATATCACTCAATCCCCAGTACCAATGTGTTTATGAAAGTGTAGAATATTTCAAAAATGTGAAATTTCATTTGCAGGAGTCACTTTTGCATACCACTCGTACAATAGCCTAATCTAAATTTGTAGCAATAATTCCAATGAATCCCAGTCTTGTAATGCCTTTGTAATTTATCATCTTTTTAAATAGCATTTTTAACAATAAAACAGTACAAGAAGCATCATAAAATTAAGTATAATACCAAAGAAGGTGTGTTAGATCAGATGACAAAATGTATAGTCAAGCAAGGCTTCAAGTGCTGTCTTAAAAGAGCAAAGCACGATAGAGGCCAAAAGATTTCATGAGGGTTTCCAAAGCTCAGTGCCTAGACCACCAGTGGAGGAGCATTTACAATTGGAGATGCACCATAGGTCAGACACAGAGGAGGTTTGTAAGCCTGGTAAGATTGTAGAGATAGGGAGGGATTTTCAAACAAGGATGAGTATTAAAAATGAAGCTGGGACTTAGGAACATAAGAGCTGAAGTAAGCCATTGAGTCTGCTCCACTATTCAATATAATCATGGCTGGATTGAACACATATTTTACTCTCAGTATTCCCATAACTCTTTACACCATTGATAATCAAAAATGTCTAGATATGTACTTTAAACACAAAGGCCACAGTCCTCTGGTGTACAGAATTTCAGAGATTTACTAACCTCAAAGCAAAACATTTCTCCTCAACTTGATCCTATTTTTAAGCCTACATTTGACTCCCTAACCAGGGGAAACATTTTACTTATGTCACGACAGTCTAACCCTGTAAGTATTTTGTAGATTTCAATAAGATCACCACTCAGTCTTTAAATCTGTCTTATCTGGCCTGTTATCCTGGGAACGCATCTGGTAAACCTTAATTAGGAGTGGATGTAAATACAGATCAGCGAACATGGAGGTGATAGTGGATTGGAATTTTGTTTGAGTTAGGATAGAGCAGCAGATATTGGATTCCTTCAAGTTAATGGAGTGGAACTCACCAGGAGTTGATTAGAACAGTCAAGTCTAAAGTTAACAAAATCATGATTGTGGGTTTCAGCATCAGATAAGCTGCGAAAGGCAAAATTGGGAGATACTGCAGGGTTGGTAATGAGTGGTCTTAGTAATGGCACAACTAAAATAATGAGAACACCACTGTTTCCCTCAACCTTATGTGGCATGCAAAATACATGTAATGGAGTATGTTGGGCAGACAATGGTAATAGGGGCAAGTGGAAATTAGGTGGATGGGAACGTTCTGATGGCTTGTCATAGATTTGGTAGAAGACTGGAAATTGTACTTTCTGCGTTTCTGCAGACTTGTCAACCAAAGCTGTAGCAGACATGTTGGGAGGGGGGGAGGGGGGGAGAAGAGGGAGAGAAAGAGAGAGAGAGAGACAGAGAGAGAGAGAGAGATTTTCTTTCAACATCTTCTAAATATTGTTTAGCCTCCTGACTTCAGCAAATCCTTACCCTCGATCATAAAGTTATGGAAGGTGTCATCAACAGTCCTATTAAGCAGTACTTCCTCAGCAATAACCTGCACACTGATGGTCAGTTTGGATTCTGCCAGATCCACTCAGCTCCTGACATCATTATGGTATTAGTTCAACCATGGATAAAAATGCTGAATTTCAGAGGTAATGTCAGAGTGACTATCCTTGACATCAAGGCCACATATTAAAATGGCATGAAGAGACCCTCAGAGGGCAAACTCTCCACGGGTTGGAGTCATACCTGGCACCAAGGGTGTGTTTGTTGGAGGTCAGTAATCTCTGCTCCATATCACTGCAGAAGTTCCTCAGAGCAGTGTTCCAGACCCAATCATCTCCAGCTGCTTTACCAGTGGTCTTCCCTCCATCATAAGGACAGACATGGGAATGTTTACCGATGATTGCACAATGGTCAGTACCATTTGTGACTCTTTAGACAATGAAGCACTCCAGGTCCAAATGCAGCAAGTTCTGGACAATATCCAGGCTTGAGTTAACAAGTGGCACTGTTACATAAGTGCCAGTCAATAACCATCTCCAACAAGAGAGAATCCAACTATCGCCCCTTGACATTCAATATTAATAAGATCACTGAATCTCCCACTGTCAATATCCTGGGGGAGCTTACCATTGACTAGAATTGGAACTGGACGAACTGTAAGAATACTGCGGCCATAACAGCAGGTTAGAGGATGAAATCCTGTTGTGAATAACTCATCTCCTGACTCCCAAAGCCTGTCCACCATCTACAAGACACAAGCTAGGCATGTGATGGCATGCACTCCACTTGCCTGGGTAAGTGCAGCTCCAACAACACAAGAAGCTTGACACCATCCAGATGAAAAGCTCCCTGCTTGATTGGCATCACATCTGCAAATTTCCACTCCCTTCACCAATAGCACACAATAGCAGCAGTGCGTACTGTCTACAAGATATACAACAGAAATTCATGAAGCCTTTAGACAATACCTTCCAAACCACGACCACTAACATTGAAAAGGATATATTCATGGGAACATCACCACCTAGAGCTTCCTGTCCAAGCTACTCACCATTCAGATTTGGAAATATATCGCTGTTCCTTTAATATCAAAATCCTGGAAATCCACTCCCCTCTTTCTTCCCCACTCCCCCCATGGCATTGTGGGTCTATCTACATCAAATGGACTTCTGCGGTGCACGGACACAAATATATGTACCCACACATACTCACACCCACCCATGGATTCCTCGAAACAGGCCATATATGCTGGTCCCTATATCTTGTGAATGAAAGAAAAAAAAGACCTTTGGCTGGTCTCCACATCAGTCTACTCCCTGTAATCTGGGGATCATCCAAAATTCAGTTAAGGTTGCTATATAAACCACAATGATCTAAGATTTCACATACCTCAAGTACCTAACCTTTTAGGAAGTCAACATTTGCTAAATGTATTGTGATGTACATAGATCTAGCTATTCGTATAACGAAGTGCTCATTACAATGAGGTAATTAGCTTGTTGACTCAAACTAATAGGCACAAAGCAAAGGTATTTTTAACTTAATGGATCAATTAGTTTATTTGTGGCTTGGCTGAGTCATAAAGCCAAGGATGTCTCCAATTCTGTGCTGCATTGTGCTTCTGGTACAGAATGGTTAGGAGCACCACATCTCACTTTGGCAGAAATTCCAACTCAGCACAATTAGCTTCAGAGACCCCCATGTCACAAGTGAGAAAAAAAAAATCACCCACAGATTCCATTCTTAACTCATTCATTGGTTCTTGCTGAAAGTGTACATGCACAAATTTCAGGTGAGAACTAAAACAGAAGTTGTTGGAAAAGCTCAGCAAGTCTAGCAGCATCTGTGAAGAGAAATCAAAGTTCACATTTCAGGTCCGGTGACCCTTCCTCAGAACTGATGGTGGTTAGGAAAATGTTGGATTATATGCAGAAGATAGGGTGGGAGGAGGGGTTAAGGAGTAACTGATAGGTAGGGATAGAACCCAAATAGAGAGAAGAACATTTGGACAGACAAAGGAGTCAATAACGAATTAGCTGGCAGGGTGAATAGCTGTTAATGCGGGCTGCTAGTGGCTAACGATAGGTAGTGTGTTATGGCAGACTATGTGATAACAAGGCCTGGTATGCTTGTTGGGGGAGTTCAGGTGCTGAAATTATTGAACTTGATTTGGAGTCCAGACGGCTGTAGGGTCCACAAGCAGAAATGAAGTGCTGTTCTTCCAGCTTGTGCTGAGCTTCACTGGAGTACTACAGCAAGCCCCGAGAGAAAGATGTTGACAAGGGAACATGGTGGTGTGTTAAAATGGCAGGCAACTGGAAGCTCAGGGTCTTTTATGTGCTCAGAACATAAGATGTTCTGTGAAGTGGTCACCCAGTTTATGGTTCATTTCCCCAATGTAGAGGAGACCACATTGTGAGCAGTGAATGCAGTAGACTAGATTGAGAAGTGCAAGTAAACTGCTGCTTTGCCTGGAAGATATGTTTGGGCCCTTGGATACTGAAGGAGGTGGTAAATGGGCACGTGTTACACCTTCAATAATTGCAGTGGAAGGTGCTGTCGGGTTGTGGGGGGTGTTGGGAATGAAGGAAGAGTGGACAAGGGTGTCCCGGAGGGAACAGCCTCCTGTGGAAGGTGGACAGGGAGGCGAGGGGGATATATGTCTGGTGGTGGCATCTTGTTGGAGGTGGCAGGAATGGTGCCTGATGGTCTTCTGGATGTGGATGCTGATGGAATGGTAGGTGAGAACTGTTCAGCTCTGCCACCTGAAGAATAGCCCACACAAATTCTCTGTGAAGGCTGATATATGAATAATGACAATACAAAATAATAACAAAGTAACAGACATTTCTGAAAATAATTATCAAAATAAAGAATTGATAGTGGGAGAACATTACCAAGATGAAAAAGATGTACTGAAGAAAAGTCCCTGACTATGTCTATAGATGACCAAGTTAGAATTATACAATTGAATAGAGAAGAAAACATACCCCTCCAAGGACACAGATGATTTAACTCTTGATCTTGTCAATGCTTTTTTGTAATATTCAATCTAGTTGTCCAAAGAGACAGTTCACACAATTGCAGCGAGAAAGGAAACAAAAAACGTGTAATTCAATGCATTTTTCATGGTATCTTAACACCTTAGCAAATTTTAGACACACATTTGTTCTGTATGTTTTATTTTGTAGCAAGGTGCATGCTATGGTAATTCTAAGATGGTATCACTAAATAAGTGGTAGATCGTTCCTTATCACATAAATTATTCTTTATTTCCCACATTGTTTAGCAGCAACATTATTTTCACTAGGAACATTTCGAAGGTTTTCCTCTTGGCTTGTGAAAATCTCCCAATAACAGTAGAGTTTTAATACTGAGTGTAAGGATAATGCAATCGCTATATCATGTGCCAATTGGCATTGGACCAAATTATTTTCTTTTAGCAATTATTAATCTCTAATATAATTAAAATACACAGAAAATATCAGAAATGCTCTGCAGGATTCTACTATGTTGTACTATTTGTTTACAGCATGGTGTTGACATTGGCTGTACCAGCATTAATCACCCATCCATCATTATCCTTATGTAGGTGGTACCGTGCATGTCTGTCTGTATGTGTCTGTCTGTGTCCATATAATCCCAAGATTTTAATCCAGCAGAAGTGAAGGAAAGGGGTTATACTTCCAAGTCAGGATGGTATATTGTTTGGAGAGGAACCTGAAGGTGGTGATGTTTCCATGCACCTGTTGCCCTCATCATCTGAGGTAGGACATGTCATGGGTTTAGAAGGTGCTGTTTATGAAGCCATGTGGATTGCTGCAGTGCATCTTGTAGATGGTACACAGTGTTGCCACTGCGAGTTGGTGGTAGAGGGAAAGAATGTTGAAAGTGTCGAATGGGATGACATTCAAGCTTTGGATTTATTGTGGTTTTGGAGCTGCATTTATCCAGGCAAGTGGAGAAGACTCCCAATTCTGCCTTTGTAGATAAAGGAGTGGCTTTGGGGAGTCAGTAGGTAAACGTTGTGCTACAAAACTCTTAACCTCTGATCTGCTCTTACAGCCCTAGGATTTATATTGTACTATTTCAGTTTCTTATCACTGGCAAACCCCAGGATGTTAGTAGGAGGAGCTCAGAGCTCAGTGATGGGAATGTCATTGAATGCCAAGAGGCAACTGTTGCATTTTCACATGTCGGGGGTGGCCATTCTCTGGTACTTTGTAGCACGAATGTAACTTGCCACTTATCAGCTCAAACCCGGATGTTGATTAGGTCTTTCTGTTTAAAGGCAAGGACTGCTTCAGTGTCTGAGGAACAGCAAATTGGATTGAACAATGTTTACTCATAATTGCATATTGATACTTCTGACCTTACAATAGAGGGAAGGTCATTGATGAAGCAACTGAAGATAGTCAGATATAGGTCAGTACCCTGAGGAATCCTGAAGAGATGTCCTGGGACTGAGATGATCAATCTCCAACAACCACAACGATCTTCCTTTGTGCTGAGTATGACTGCAACTAGCAGAGTCCCTAATTCCCCCTACATCCTATTGATTCCAGTTTTGCCAGGGCTCCATGCGATCATACTTGATCAAATGCTGCCTTGATGTCAAGTTCAGTCATCCTCACCTCACCTCTGGCATTTAGTTCTTTTGTCTATATTTGAGTCAAGGTTCTAATGATGTTAAGAGCTGATTTGCCCTGCCATAATGCAAATTGAGTATCAATGAGCAGCATACTGCTGAGCAAGTGCTGTTTAACAGTACATTTTAGAGATGCTTCATGCTGGTTCTGACATGCCCTCCAGCAATCTTCAGTGAACGAGGACTGGTGTCCTGATTTGATGGCAATGGTTACAATAGGGTTATGTTGATTATAGTTGCATACTGTTGCTGCTGATAGCCACAATATCTTATGGATGCTCAACTTTAAATTACTAGATCTGTTTGAAAGCTATCGCAGTTAGCACCGTGGCAGTGCTGTACACTGGAGAGCACGCTGAATACGAAGATGGGACCTCATCTCCATATAACTGCATCATGATTACTACCAAGAATATTGTCACAGGCAGATGTGTCTGTGATAGATAGATTAGTGAGGAAAGGTCAAATAGCTTTTCCCTCTTTCTGGTTTTCTCACCACCACCTTAGACTCAATCAGGCAGCTATATTCTCTAGGATGCAATCAGTTCAATAATTAGTGAAACTCCAGAGCTATTCTTAGTGATGGACATTGAAGTTCCCCCATCCAGAGTATATTCTGTGCCCTTGCCCTCTCCAGTTCTTCCTCCAATTGGAGGAGTACTGATTCATCAGATGAGAAGCTAGCCTGGGTGGTAATCAGCAGGTGATTTCCTTGTCCATGTTTGACTTGACTCCATAGGATCTGGAATCAATGTTGGAAACTTTCATTACAACTCCCTCCTGACTGTATACCACTATGTGGCAACCTGTGGACACAAAGGAATGGTGATGCTGGTACCTGGCTTATCAGCTATAAAGTATAATTCTGAGTATGACTATGTTACTGTTCTAATTTTAGCACAATGTCTCAGTAAGGAGGACTTTGCAGGGTCAGCAGAGTTGGCTTTGTCATTGCTGTTACTCATAACAAGGTTAATGCTCAGCCATTAGTCTGTTTTCATTCCTTTCTTCAGATTTCACAGCAGTTTGATATAACTGAATAGTTTGTTATGCCATTTTGGAGGGCTGTTAAGATTTAACAACATTGTGGGGGTTCTGAGTCACAGTAGGATAGAAAAGACCATCCCTAAAGGGCATTAGTGAGTCAGATAGGAATTTAATAATAATTGACAAAACTATCATGGTCACCATTAGACTAGTTTTTAATTCTGATGATGGAATTTGAAACTATATTCTCAGAGTATCAGTGTGGGCCTCTGGATCACTAATCCAGTGATTTTCCCCCATGTTTTTTAAAAAAAGATCAGCTTCCATTTACACAAGGTCTTTAACATATATATAAAAAAAACAACCTGAGGCATTTACTGAAAGTGTTGCAACAACAAAACCTGTTGCTACCACTGAAACAAAACTAAGCACACAAATAGGTTAAAAGTAAATCTGATTCCTTTCCAAGTCAAAAGCAAAAGTCTAATCACTGTGCAAACAATATTTGCAAAGCTGGAATTAAATTACTCCCAAAATAAGTCAATGGGTGGAATCTTCACATGCTCTGAATGACATGGATTTTGGTGATAAAGTTAGAAAAATCATAAGAAAAGGGAGTAAAGAATTTCTCAGTCGAGAGCGAAAGTCCCATTTTCAAGCCAAACACTGGACAGTGAGACGGGGATAATCACTGGTGACAGGCAGGAGGCCCATTTGCAACATTCACCGGAAGCTCAATGATGGTGTTACCTAGCATGGTAACAAAACGTCTAAAAACAAACCTTCCAGCTCAGCAAGCAACTTACATCCAAGAACATCCTCACTGTTATGGCATCTTGCTTCATTGATATGCAGCTTCCCATTCCTCCATCCATTGCAGGGAAACTGGATGGCAATAATTCCTGACGTGAAAGTCAGAATGGTTACCTGGAGATGCCAGCTCACCAACTGATTTCTGAACCTCCGTAAGTCATCAGTGCAAGTTTGTTGCATAGTGACCGCATGCAACTCCCATCCAGCTGGATCTTGAGGTCCTTGTCAGCAAAACAGGTTGCTCTGTCCGATATGTCCAGGGGAAATAAAATGGACCTCACAGGGCAACTGCAAACTACCAGCACTTGACCGGGATGCCCAGCTAGGCTCTAAAGATTGAGCTGGTGCCAGACACCCTGGCAGTGGCCAGTACTTCCACCTGTGGTGAGTGTGGTACCATAGGGGTGTGGATTCTAAGCAATGAGACGAGTTGGGAAGATAACGTGAGAAACTTCTCTTGGGCTCGTGGAAATTTGCCAAAAATGACAGCCAATTTCAGGTAGGGTTCAGCCCAATATCTTTTTACTCAGTCACAGAAGACACACTCTCAGTTATTTAGGAATAAAATATCCAAATTTACTTTGTTTATAAATCCTTCTTAAAGCAGATAAATTTCCACACTCACTTCCTATCACTGTCACATTTCAGCTAATAATTTGATTCACTTTGAATTAAGACTTGAGAGATTACAGTGAAACTTTTGCATTTATTTCCTCGTCATGTTAACCTTGCTTTCTGTATCATGATTTTCGAATCACACTTGGATTAGCTTGGAGGAGGAACTGGCAGGTAGGGGTTAAGGTGACTGGCAAACCACAGTGAGCTGATTAACTTGGGACTCAGGAGATGCAAAGACCTCAACTCAATTAGAGATCTTTAGACAGTTGCCTATCCATAGCTGGCAGGAAGACCTATCTCACAGTCAAGGCTTGGTCTACCCTTTCACTGTCACTGGGACACTATGGGAAAACAGTACATTTTAGAAAGAGAAAAACCTGTATTTAACTTGCCTAGCACATTACAACCTCAGGTCACCTGTCACTAATCTTAGTATAGTGTCAGACACTTAGATGTATTGCCATTTTGTCCTTTCATCCATATTTACTTATATTTGACCTATTTTCTTGTGCATTGTAATTTTATCTTTGAGGTGTTCACTTGGTTTTGAGAATACCTGATTCACCCCTTTCTTACTTGCAAGTGCCCAATTCAAAGTCTGGAGGCAATAAATTATTTTTTTTTCACCTCCCAATCACCACCACAAATTACTTCCTTTATTTGTTAGTGACTGGCCTAAAGTTAAGGCCTACCATCTGCTGGACAATGCTTCCACCTTAGCTGCTAGATGTTCATCAGTATGGCAGTGTAACAAAACCTATCAAGAGATTCAGGTAACTCAAAGCATAAAAGGTCTGACACACAAATCCTTGCCTTGTATATAACTTTAATGTATGCCCAGTCAGGAGGCTAGTATTTTTAATGTTATATTATTGCATTCTAACAGTGAATATAGAACATATATCAAATGACATTTGCCTAACTAAACCAATGACAATGAATTACTGCATCTGTAGTATTGCTGTCTGCATTAAAAATTACGAGAGATATTTTGTACACAAAAAAAACAGATTTATGCACTTACCTCTCTTTTGTAAAATGCACTATTCTTTCTGTAAAGAAAATGTAAATGGTTTATTTGCAATCAGCATGGTCAATCATGCAGCTATGTTTTTGGTTGATTTAATGGACTATTTTCTGTAAGTAATTGAATTAACACATAACATCTCCACATTCTTAGTAAAAATACTCAATGCTTTCTGCTTCTATAATCACCAGCCTATGACTTTTCATGCACTAAATTAAATGAGAGGAAAATCACAGGGAACACGGAATGGAACACTTAGCCTTGCTTTAACACCTTGGTTGTAGTGTATATTTTATTTAACACAAATATAAGTCAGGAGAAAGTGAGGACTGCAGATGCTGGAGAACAGAGCTGAAAATGTGTTGCTGGAAAAGCACAGCAGGTCAGGCAGCATCCAAGGAGCAGGAGAATCGACGTTTCGGGCATGAGCCCTTCTTCAGGAATGAGGAAAGTGTGCCAAGCGGGCTAAGGTAAAAGGTAGGGAGGAGGGACTTGGGGGATGGGCATTGGAAATGCGATAGGTGGAAGGAGGTTAAGGTGAGGGTGATAGGCCGGAGTGGGGGTGGGGGGCGGAGAGGTCAGGAAGAAGATTGCAGGTTAGGAAGGTGGTGCTGAGTTCGAGGGTTGGGACTGAGAAAAGGTGGGGGGAGAGGAAATGAGGAAACTGGAGAAGTCCGACTTCATCCCTCGTGGTTGGAGGGTTCCTTGGCGGAAGATGAGGCGCTCTTCCTCCAGCCGTCATGTTGCTATGGTCTGGCGATGGAGGAGTCCAAGGACCTGCATGTCCTTGGTGGAGTGGGAGGAGGAGTCAAAGTGTTGAGCCACGGGGTGGTTGGGTTGGTTGGTCCGGGTGTCCCAGAGGTGTTCTCTGAAATGTTCCGCAAGTAGGCGGCCTGTCTCCCCAATATAGAGGAGGCCACTTCGGGTGCAACGGATGCAGTAAATCATGTGTGTGGAGGTGCAGGTGAATTTGTGGCAGATATGGAAGGATCCCTTGGGGCCTTAGAGGGAAGTAAGGGGGGAGGTGTGGGCGCAAGTTTTGCATTTCTTGCGGTTGCAGGGGAAGGTGCCATAACTGGATGTTGGGTTGGTGGGGAGTGTGGACCTGACGAGGGAGTCACGGAGGGAGTGGTCTTTTTGGAATGCTGATAGGGGTGGGGAGGGAAATATATCCCTGGTGGTGGGGTCAGTTTGGAGGTGGCGGAAATGACGACAGATGATATGATGTATATGGAGGTTGGTGGGGTGGTAGGTGAGGACCAGTGGGGTTCTGTCTTGGTGGCGATTGGAGGGGCGGGGCTCCAGGGCGGAGAAGCGGGAAGTGGAGGAGATGCGGTGGAGAGCATCGCCGATCATGTCTGGGGGGATATTGCGGTCTTTGTAGAAGGAGGCCATCTGGGTTGTACGGTATTGGAACTGGTCCTCCTGGGAGCAGGTGCAGCAGAGACGAACGAATTGTGAATCTGGGATGGCGTTTTTACAGGGGGCAGAGTGGGAGGAGGTGTAGTCTGGGTAGCTGTGGGAGTCGGTCAGTTTATAGTAAATGTCCATTTTGATTCGGTCGCCCAAGATAGAAATGGAGGGGTCTAGGAAGGGGAGGGAGGAGTCTGAGACAGTCCAGGTAAATTTGAGGTCGGGGTGGAAGGTGTTGGTAAAGTGGATGAATTGTTTGACCTCCTCGTGGGAGCACGAGGCAGCGCCGATACAGTCATCGATGTAGCAGAGGAAAAGGTGGGGGGTGGTGCCAGTGTAGCTGCGGAAGATGGACTGTTCCACATATCCTACGAAGAGGCAGGCATAGCTGGGGCCCATGCGGGTGCCCATAGCTACTCCTTTGGTTTGGAGGAAGTGGGAGGATTGGAAAGAGAAGTTGTTCAGAGTGAGGACCAGTTCAGTCAGTCGAAGGAGGGTGTCAGTGGAAGGGTACTGGTTGGTACGGTGGGAAAGGAAGAAGCGGAGGGCCCCAAGGGATCCTTCCATATCTGCTCTTCCTTTCCCACCGTACCAACCAGTACCCTTCCACTGACACCCTCCTTCGACTGACTGAACTGGTCCTCACTCTGAACAACTTCTCTTTCCAATCCTCCCACTTCCTCCAAACCAAAGGAATAGCTATGGGCACTCGCATGGGCCCCAGCTATGCCTGCCTCTTCGTAGGATATGTGGAACAGTCCATCTTCCGCAGCTACACTGGCACCACCCCCCACCTTTTCCTCCGCTACATCGATGACTGTATCAACGCTGCCTCGTGCTCCCATGAGGAGGTCGAACAGTTCATCCACTTTACTAACACCTTCCACCCTGACCTCAAATTTACCTGGACCATCTCAGACTCCTCCCTCCCCTTCCTAGACCTCTCCATTTCTATCTCGGGCGACCGAATCAACACGGACATTTACTATAAACCGGCCGACTCCCACAGCTACCCAGAATACACCTCCTCCCACTCTGCCCCCTGTAAAAACGCCATCCCATATTCCCAATTCCATCGTCTCTGCTCCCAGGAGGACCAGTTCCAATACCGTACAACCCAGACGGCCTCCTTCTTCAAAGACCGCAATATCCCCCCAGACGTGATCGGTGATGCTCTCCACCGCATCTCCTCCACTTCCCGCTCGTCCACCCTGGAGCCCCGCCCCTCCAATCGCCACCAGGACAGAACCCCACTGGTCCTCACCTACCACCCCACCAACCTCCATAGACATCGTATCATCCTTTGTCATTTCCACCACCTCCAAATGGACCCCACCACCTGGGATATATTTCCCTCCCCTCCCCTATCAGCGTTCCGAAAAGACTAATCCCTCCGTGACTCCCTCGTCAGGTCCACACCCCCTACCAATCCAACCTCCAGTCCCGGCATCTTCCCCTGCAACCGCAAGAAATGCAAAACTTGCGTCCATACCTCCCCCCTTACTTCCCTCCAAGGCCCCAAGGGATCCTTCCATCTCCACCACAAATTCACCTGCACCTCCACACACATCACTTATTGCATCCGTTGCACCCGATGTGGCCTCCTCTATATTGGGGAGACAGGCCGCCTACTTGCGGAACATTTCAGAGAACACCTCTGGGACACCCGGACCAACCAACCCAACCACCCCGTGGCTCAACACTTCAACTCCCCCTCCCACTCCACCAAGGACATGCAGGTCCTTGGACTCCTCCATCGCTAGACCATAGCAACAACGGCTGGAGGAAGAGCGCCTCATCTTCCGCCAAGGAACCCTCCAACCACAAGGGATGAACTCAGACTTGTCCAGTTTCCTCATTTCCCCTCCCCCCACCTTGTCTCAGTCAAATCCCTCGAACTCAGCACCACCTTCCTAACCTGCAATCTTCTTCCTGACCTGTCCGCCCCCACCCCCTCTCCGGCCTATCACCCTCACCTTAACCTCCTTCCACCTATCGCATTTCCAACGCCCCTCCCCAAGTCCCTCCTCCCTACCTTTTATCTTAGCCCGCTTGGCACACTTTCCTCATTCCTGAAGAAGGGCTCATGCCTGAAACGTCGATTCTCCTGCTCCTTGGATGCTGCCTGACCTGCTGCGCTTTTCCAGCAACGCATTTTCAGCACAAATATAAGTCAAACCCTTTCCAGCTGATCACAATCTAAAGGGTGATTTGAATTGGCCAGTAAGTTCGTGGCATATTTTTGATGAGATTATCAAACTAAGGACCCACATTTCTGTTCAGGCGGGCGTAAAAAAATCTCATGGGACTATTTCAAAGAAAAGCAAGGCAATTATTTACAGTGTCCTGCTCAATTTATATCCCTCAAACAACATCACAAATCAGATTATCTGGTCGTTGTCACATTGATAACACATTCATATTAAAAATATGTTGAAGGCATATGAACAGTAGTCTGTGATATTAACAAAGCCAAAGCATAAACCGAACCAGTTTAGGAAGCATGGGGTGCACATAAGTGAATTCTAGATGCTTCTATCATGGGAGACTCTGAAAGGAAACCGTATCTGAGGAGGAGGAAAAAGCTGTGGCTGTTGGTGGTAACTAGTGTTCTGTTGTAGGAATGCATTAATGGACAATTGGGACCTCATGCTAAAGCCAGATCTGAGTGTTAGGGAGATTTTTTTCCAAGACTATGGATTTTTTTTTCTTGAGATTTGGCAATTTCACACTTTAAGAAATGTTTTTTAATACTGCATTAATACTTACTTGGACAGGAATGGGTGCAAAAAGAAACAAAAAAAATTAGCGATTAGTTACAGTCAATATAGTTCATAGTAATCTTAAATGGTCGTACACATTATACCTATGGTTTATTCCTAACAAGGGGTTTGAATTTTAACCAAAACAGAAATTGGTGGCGAAACCCAGCAAGTCTGGCAGCGTCTGTGGAGAGAATGTAGAGTCAACATTTTGAGCCCAGTGACCCTTCATCAGAACTAAACTGTAGTTAGGTAAAGGTGGTATATATAAACTGAAGACTGGGAATGGGTGGGTAAAAAGAGTAAGTGAATAAATGGAGACAGAGCCCAGAGTGTGAGAAAGACATGTAGGCAGGACAAAGGATGGTTGACAGTAAGCCAAGGAAGGAGAAAAGCAGATAATGGGGACCAAAAGTTGGTGAAATAGATTGGCTGTGCTGAAAGTCACACATGTGATGACTTGGCCTGGGGTGTGGGAGTGGGTAAAGGGCATGGAATAAAATATTCAGATTCTAAAATAATTGAAATCTATATTAAGTTTATCAGCGAATCCATTTTCACCTCCTTAAGGACTCCAAGACCAAACAAAAATCCTAGACATTTGTAACATGCATTCATCATTCCCAGGTGTTCTGTTGTATTCTGTAGTTCATTAAAAAAAATAAGATCAGTTCAACAATATGAGGCACTGTTCTTTTTCTTTCTGTGCTCATTTATGTTCACAATAAGCCTTTGTGTCTAAGGCTGAAATTTACACGGCACCAGTGGGTTTGCCAATTCAACCTTATCCAACTATTTGAACAAAGGAGAATGTAACAGTGATTCCTGGCAGGTCCTGCTGTTTCTTCAGCAGTGCCCATCTGCTAATGTCTATACAAATTGTATCAGAGCATTGAGATGGGAAGATCTCACTTTGACAGATAATTTGGGTATGCAGTTGCTCCAGTTTTGTGAAACAAAATTAGGACAGCCGGACTGTTGACATCATTAAGACACTTGAGTGCTCAATTGTGTTAAAATTTATCAGAGATATTCCAATTCAGTATGACACACTTTCAGTGACACTAGAAAAAGATACACCTGCCAAGATGCCACAATATTTGCAAACATTTGCAAACTTATCACAGTTAAGTGGTTAATGACTATGTGGAACTATCTTCTGAGAACTGGGTCAGCAAAAATTCAAGTGGAAAATATTTATTGATAGCAACATTAGAGCTGACACAACCAGTGAGATTAATGGTAAACTCAGACTCAAAGCTGTCTGTGTTTATTTCTCATGTTATGGTTCAGAAGGGGAAGGGGGGGGGGGGGGGGGAAGAGGATGGTAAATATGGCTTTCTTTCTATGCCACTTTTCAACTAGCTGATAACAGCTTTTTAAACAAGTGTTTTCAAGGATAAATATTTGTTTATTGGTCAATGCTCAGTATACATAACCACATCTACGACCTCATTCATACTGATATACATATACTCAAGGAAAAGATTTGAGCATTGCTGCAAAAATACACATTTTGTCTAAGCTTTTCATCTTGCACGCATCAGGCAACTTACAAGAATAACAGTTCAAGGGGAAAACCAACAGGTCTACCTGTCATGCAGTACAAATGTTTGTTTTCCCCTTGAATTGGTATTCTTGTGAGTCGTTCTGAACTGCCGGCATTTATCACAGGAAGGGTAATTTAAATTTTAACAATTCTAAAGATATGTCCTGAGGGATTATTTGCATTTTAATAACTTTGTCAAGTTGTGAAGATTCACTGAGGGTTCTTCCAGGGAAAGAGAAGGCCACTCAAATCGATACTCTAGTAGGGAAGTATTCATTTTGAGTTTCTACCTCATAGGTTCATACTTATAATTTTTATGTTCATACTTTATGACATTACATTAAGTATGCTACCATTTGGACACAAGTAGATGGCACAATAAAATGCAATATAGGTCAATCTACTCATAGCCACCTCATTATCTCATCCATTTATGCCACACTGGTAGCTATTAAAGAGGTGTCTAAACAATTTTGTTACTAACCTGCATAATTATGTCTGTGCATTGAGTCTCCTTTTCCTCGGGTTTCGAGAAACATTTCTTAGCTCTTTCTCCCTTCAAACTTGGGAATTTTTGCCAATGGATTGAAATGATCTTTGAGCTTTGCAAAGACAGTATGAGTTTCTGTCCGGCTAATTTCTGTTCCTTTAATTGTTCACTTCCTTTTAAATTTCAATTAATGTGATTTACTGTTCCCACTTACCACCTTGAATTAATAAAAGATGTTATGTAATGGTAAAGAAACTATTATATTTTACTCAGAAGAGCACGTTTTAAAAACCAATTCTAAACGTACATCAGTGAACATTGGCCCACTGGACACACTAAGGATCCTCAGGGAAGAAGTATTCAAAAAGCTTGTAAAATAATAACGATCAATAAGCATTGGCTTAATTAGACAATATACAATTATATGGACAAATACGATGTACGTTCTGTGGGAAGTTATGCAACACAACTCTTGATGCCAAGCTGTTCACAGCAGCTCTAAACAGGATGTACTGCCGGAAGGATCGTACTGCTGGTTGAAAAGAATGAAATGCGAAGAAGCTAGACTTCCTTTCAGCACAGCTGAACATATGGTGTATTTGGCAAAGGCTTTGGTTGTAATTTAAACAGCATACTTTTTCAAAGTAGAACTAGACCTTGTTTAATATTAAGTGAATCTATGGAACCTTCCCTGAATATTTTACTTCTGTTCATTTTATTTGTATGTTATTTTGTTTGTATGTTATTCTTACCACAAAGTTTCAAAGTGGATGCTTCCATTTACTAATCAAAATCACATTGCTAGGCACAGTTTGCTATGTTTACGCCTGCTTCTTTAAGTTACATTATTTAGTAGCTCAATCATCAGAACTTTAAAAAACTTGGAAATAAAAAAGTGGTATTTTGACCTTCCCAACGATGTTCTAATTATTAGCTGTAAGTACCAATAACCCAATCTAGTTATTTAGTAGTAATACACTCTTCATATTACCTGTCATTTTCAATATGTTGTAAATATTTAGTTTTTAATGTGACTTTAATTTTTGACTGAAATTACTTTATTTGCTAATGTTATGATCAGTTCCCCAGTGTAGTTCTCTACTTGTTACAGTTTCACATGGAATACCCCACACTGCCATGATCCCAGATGAGCTGACTCTGTTACTTTCCATTCCCACTCCCTCAATTTGTCACACGATTTTAAAAAAAAGTCTCCTTCCCTGTGGATACCATTCTCCCAGACCAAATGGATTATGTTTAAAATGAGTCATTTTAATCACACTTTCTGATTTAAAGAGAGCGAGTTTATTAGTAAATAAACACAAGAAGAAATAATAATGCAAAAGACATACACAGATTAGAAATGAAAAGAGAGTCCAAAAAAGGATAAAGGTTAAAAAAAACACAGGTAAGTCTCTAAAAAATGGTTAACTAAATATTACAGCTATTATGTTGGGTGTTACTGGTAATGTAGGTGTTGGTAGTTGATTTGAGATTTTTGACTTTGTAGGCTAGCTGAAATTCTTGTGACCTGCTTTTTTTTTGATGGTGACTGGCTTCTAGCACACAGAGCAAGAGGTTATCTTGTCTTTATACCTCGTGTGGAGATGCTTAACAGCTGTGACATTTAGAACACATTAGTCCACACTATCAACCCATTAAGACACACAGACCATGGGTTACAGTTGGTTTTTAAACCCCTTTTTTATATATTCTTAGAAGAGTAAAGAAAAAAACGATGTCTTTTGACTCAAGGCCACAGTCTGGAATATAACTGTCAGGAGATATTTTCCTGCTGAGAGGCGGTAATTAGATTACCTTGTACCTCTGCCTTTTGAAGTCCCTCTCTCTTTGAAGCTTCCTTAGAACACCACAACTCACATTCCAATGGTTCTCACAGGGATACTACTTGCAGTGAGCGAATTATATTCTTAGAGGGTACATCATCAGCCGTGCTTGGCTTACAGTTTAATTTTAAAAGAGACATATCTAAAAGTTGAACATGTCTGTTAGTAACTCAGAGTTCTGATCCATCATCTTAATGGCTAAAGGTCAGAAATTACTGATTACAGACAAATTGTACCTGGGTCCTCTTCCCTCTTCACAGTTGAGTAATTTTTTGCTCAATGGTTGGAGATATGAAATAATTTTATATTATTCTTAGAGAGCAGTATATTCCAGATATTCTTCTAAGAACATGAAGAACAGCAGCCAGATTTGAGCCAATCTGCTAGTTGCATTTTCAGGCACTGTCCCAGATGAAGAATGAGTGCCAGTGTACAAAATCACAATTGAGTTCATGCAGGACAGAAGTGAGGAGCACAACAATTACAAGAGGGACAAGACAGGGGTAACCAATGATGAAACTTAGAATCATAAACTAGGAGGACAGGATGCTGGTCCAAAACCATGGAATTTTATTAAAGGAATAGATGTTTAATTGGTATATTCAACTAAGGTATGGGTGCAATTTTGGTCTTGTAGTATAAGAAAGGACATGCTTGCTATTAAGGGAGTCCAGCGAAGGTTCACCAGACTGATTCATGGGATGGTAGGACTGATATATGAAGAAAGATTAGATCGACTGGGCGTGTGCTCCCTGGAATATAGAAGACTAAGGGGGGGGATCTCAAAGAAACATAAAATCCTGAAGGGACTGGACAAGCTAGATGCAGGAAGTATGTTCCCGATGTTGGGACATCCAGAACTAGGGGTCAGAGTCTAAAAGTAAGAGGTAAGCCATTCAGGTTGAGATGAGGAATTTCTTCACTCAGAGTTGTGAACCTGTGGAATTCTCTCCCACAGAAAGTTGTTGGGGCCAGTTCATTAGATATATTCAAGAGGGAGCTGGATGTAGCCCTTGCAATTAAAGAGATCAAGGGGTATTGAGAGAAAGCGTGCATGGGATACTGAGATTACATGATCAGCCACGATTGTATTGAATGGTGGTGCAGGCTCAAAGGGCTGAATGGCCTACTCCTGCATGTATTTTCTATGTTTCTGTGATTTAAACACTAGATGCATGTTATAGAAATTACTGTTGGGTTATGGATCATGGTTAGTTCTTCAGTATACCTTTAAAAGAAATGCTCAAAACATTATGTCACCTAAGGGATGTAAAGATCTTAAACAATCTTTCCTCAGATAATTTGAAGCATGACACACGACTGGAAGCAGGCTCCTCTGTTGTCAACTAATAGTTTAATGTTTATTGAGACACTTATGTGCCTGAGGAATGTAATGTTTATACTTAACAGTTATTTGTAATACATGTCTATTAGAATCCTAAATACCACCATATCCAAATCCAATGTCTTATGTTACAGAGAGAACCCAAGTATTGCCAAATCAAGAAGAAACTCCCTGTTGGAGGCAAACTGATATTATTGTTGCAGTCATGACCATCCATAAACCACTCCAATATCTTGGTAGTAGATATTCAGAAAACTAACTGAAGATCAACTGGACAATAACTCTGGACAACAATGAATCCAGACAAAGGGAGAATTTTCCACCCTTCAGCAGCATCAGTTTCATTGAGCACAGAGTTGTACAGATCTGTAGATCGGTATTAATGACCAAGAAAAGTGCAAAAGTAGTTTAAGTCAGAATATAAGTTTTTTTCAGAAAAGATCATTTCTAATATAGCTTTAATTAAAAGGCATGAGAAAAAATGAATAAAAAGCACAAAATGTACTTTTCAACTGCAACACAAAGCCAGTGCAGTGCCATTCAGAGGTTTGGAACAAGTATGCTCTGTTCCCAAATAACATTTTCTAATAAAAGCTCCTGCAAAGTCAGTGTTCTTGAGGAAGAAGTTTTTAATCTGCATTGACAAGAAGTAAGCAACACACACCAGTGATGGTATAGTTCAATGTTTTAAAGGCGAATTATGGATAGCTGAAAGCTCATTCCAAATTATGCCATGCCATTGACATCTTACTGCGGTACAATTGTTTAAACAATGTATGCATGTCTATTTTATAAACCATAAATGTTCTGGAGAGAAGATCTCTAAAAATCATGCTTCTATTGGCAAGGAGGGATTTAGTAGAATTAACACATCCAGTCTTCCCATGGGTGTTTAAAAAGTCCAGGAAAGATCAGAAAGGTTGTTGAAGACTAGCTCAAATGAAGAATTAATTTCATTATTAATGGATTCCAACTCTTGTGAGACAGACACAAACTCCAAGAGTCTATTTACCAGTTTGTTGGAAAATGCTTCAGCAAAGAAAATAGGGATGATATTTCCAAAGGGGTACGATCAGAGAGGCTTTGTGAGTTATTCATTGCCACTACAACACTTAAAGTCTTTAGGACAACAGAAAGAGCCATTCCACTTACACATTATGTGAGGATAGACCTAAGTGCTAAGCTATATTAGCAGGCCAACGATTCCATGCTTTTGGAACCACTATGGTCAGTGAAATGCACGAAGTCAACAAACTTTGTAACAGATGTGGTTTGTTGCATTGACCCAAACCCTGTCCAGTTATTCTTGATACCAGTAAAGTTTGCGACACCAAGGGACATTGGGCATGCATATGCAGGAAATATGGTTCCAACGGCAAAGCCAAACCTCAGAACAAAACACTGGTGATCAACAAGATGGTACAACACCACAGTACTGGCAGCAAGATAAGTGTTAAGAATGAATCACAAAGGCAATCATGTCAATGAGATTCAGAGAGAATCAAGAGAAAGGTAAATTTCAGAAGATGAACAAGCCTTCTATATTGTTAAGCCCATATACCCTGTCAATGGTATAAGGCAATCAGTAATATCAATATCCTGAAAAGACAGGACAGTGGCATGGCAGCCAATGCTCTTCCTGAAAGACATGCACCTCAGTAAATGGCACTCCAGTAAAAGACCATCTCACAGCCGATAACGGAACACCAATTTCATGCATTGGCAGAATCACACTACCGTGCCATTTTGCAAGTTCATTTTGTCATGTCAAAATCTTCTACCTCATAGATATCAATGGCCCAGCAGTGGTAGGAATATCAGTAATGCACTGATCTTGGTGTTGTCACAATTGATGAGATTCACACCACACCAAACATGGAAGAACAAATGATGCAACTGAATCAGTCAACATTCTGCAAGGATATGACTTTGATGTGAGATGCAAGCCAAGTGCCAGGATGATTACATGCTGATCAGATTAATCAACCCACACAAAGACCAAGATGTTCCTCTTGATCTACACTTCCATGCTCTTGATTAGAAGTTGAAAATTTTCTTGATGTTGATTTGTTACATTTTGGCTATAGTCAGTGTAAACAGTTATAACTGGCACCTGACAACCATGAACAACCACTAGAATTGCAAAAGTTCATACCAAGGGTTGGCCTAACAGTACGAAAGAAGTACCTGAGTAGCTTCATTCATTTTGCCCAGACGCAGATGAACTTGGTATATCTCAACAAATCATTTAAAAGGGCAACAGGTCCTAACCCCAAAAACATTGTACCAAGATGTCAATGTTACAGCAGGGACATATGAGTTTTGAGCACACAAGACAGCGAGCATGTGAATCTGTATACTGGCAAGGGATGAATCTGGACATTCAATGACTTATGAATTCACGTGAGACATGCTGAGCATATCAACCCAAGCAGTGGACATTCACATCTACATCCACATGACCATTCTATCCACACTTTGGACAAATGTAACAAACTTATTAACAGTGCACAGGGAAGACTACAACCTTATGACAGATTACGTTTGTAAATGGCCATTGTTTGATGATTTATCCAATTCAACAAGCATGTTGACAACACTGGCAAACCATTTTAAGTGGAGTGGGACCCATATCACAAAGGGGAGGCAATGGCCTTGTGATACTATAGCGAAACTATTAATCCAGAAACTCAGGTAATGTTATGGGAACTTGGGTTTGAATCTCTCCATGGCAGATGGTGGAATTTGAACTTAACAATCTAGAATTAAGAATACACTGATGATGATGAAATCAGTGTTGATTGTTGGAAAAACCCATCTAGTTCATTAATGTCCTTCAGGGAAGGAACTCTACTGTCCTCGCCTGGCCTGGCCTACATGTGACTCCAGATCCACAACAATGATGGTTGACTTTCAACTGTCCAGACTCCGAAATGGCCGAGCAAGCCATTCAGTTCAAAGGCAACAAGAAATGTGCAATAAATTTGGCCAGCCAGTGACACCATGTCCCATGAGTGAATAAAAAACAAGCCATGATTCACACTGAAGCAGTATAGTAGCACCATCAAATTAATAAGGATTGAGCAACTAAACATTAATCTTGCATTGCATTGCTGTACCTCCCTGCAATACATTGGAGAAGGGATTACCATCCCCAGCACAACTTACGAACAGAAGGCAAAGAGAATGACCCTGCCAGTTAAGTTATTTTCTAACCATTCTGAGTCACAGGACTTTCTTCTTCAAAGACAGAGAAGAATGAAAGAGATACATGATGAGCAACTAGGAAGAGATCTACCAAAGTTGCGCAGTGGTCAGAGAGTGAGAGTTGGAAATATATTTTAAAATATTTGGATACCAGAAAGAGTTTCTAAAATATAAAACCAATCCAGATCATTAGTGATCATGGTGCGACATTGCAAAGGATCAGAAATCAGTTCAAACGAATGTTATGGTACACCAATTCTGCAGAAAGAGAGATTACAGAGGAACACTCTGACAGTGGTGTTTGTGTAGTGTAGTGATATTGGGTGACAGCAGCCAGCAGGAAGACATGCAAGATGTCAAACAAATGCAATAGAGAAGTGAGGTGAGTACATGATCAACAGGTTAGGACAAGTTGTCAATCTCTAAAGCATCACACTAAAATTGAAACTTTAGGCTGCTAATCATGGTTTTACCTGTTGGTATAATTATTGATCTGACAACGTATATCGATGTACACTCATGTATATATGTTTGGGATAAGTTTTCACCTTTGTAAAAAGGGTGATGCTATTGTAGTGATTGTAATGAGGTCAGTCAGGTGGACCTCATAGAATAAAAGTTTCCTGATTGGGGCTGTTAATCTTGTTCAGAGCGCTCTGGCTGACAGATATAAACAGGAGTGTCAGATATCCTGTTCACTGACAGCTGGCTCTGAGGGAGCCAGATCAGCATGAAGGACTCTCCACATGTATATAAAGGGTGACTCGGTGATGGGATATTAGGCTCTGTGGAGATATTTCAGTTATGTTATGTCTCATGTTCAATATCATCACTGCATCATAACATGTGACCTAAAGGTACAAATATTTCATACTTCATCTTAACTTGGATCATTTAAAGCATGACACTCTACTGGAAATATGCTTTTCTGTTACAAACTATTAGTTTAATATTTGACCAGATACTCATGTGCCTGAGGAATGTAAGGTATGAACCTAAATGTTAGTTTTAGTAAATGTCTTTTAGATTCTTTAATACCATGCTGCCTGGTTTCTTACATTACAGGAGATAACATATGCATTGCCACAACAGATAAAAATTTCCTCTGGAGCCAAACTCATACCAACGGATCTTCATTTTATTCATTCAAAGGAAGTAAAGCTTCAGTCATTTCAATAATGGGCACTGCTCTGCATTCGTCAGGGCAGCAAGTTGGAAATATCCACCACCCCATGAAATACGAGGGACAGAATGAGAGGAGAACAAAAGAAATGTAGCAGCCTGAATAAGAGAGAAAGGTTTCTAAAGACACGATCAGGCTGAAAAGATGATGGGATGAAATCAGAGTTTCTTACACTTTCTTTGGCGAATGTTGATTCTATTTATGTAAGCAACTGAGTTTTGATTAGGTGTTGTGATTTTAAAGATTATTTGATGCTTATGGTTATTGTTTTAAGAATCAGTATACTTGCCTGCATCTCTTGGAGGTACTGCACAACAGGTGCCAAGCACTTATGTCAGAGTTTAACGAAATGGATCACAGATCACAGTACAGTAGTATAATCTATTTTTAACCAAAGTAAATAGGAATATACAAAGCCTACCAAATGTATGGTAAGAAAAATAAAGAAAGCCCTTTTGATATCATTTTAATTTCTGAAACATCTTGCCTTTGTCAATTGTGGCATGGACTATTAAAGTGGGGAGGTCATGTCAGAGCTGTACAGAACTTTCAATAAGCCACAGCTGGAGTATTGTGTGTAGTTCTGGTCGGCTCACTGTAAGAAGGATGCGAATGCACTGGAAAGGGTGCAGAGGAGATTCACGAGGTTGTTGCTTGGTATGGACTATTTCACCTCTGAAGAGTGGCTGGATAATCTTAAATTGTTTTCTTTGGAGAAGAGAAGCTTAAGGGAGGACCGGATACAGGTGTATATGATTATGAGGGTCATGGACAGCGCATGTTCTCCTTAATTGAAGGGTGAACAACAAGGGGGATAACTTTAAGGCACAATGCAGGACAGGATTTGAGGAAAATCTTTTTCATTCCTGGGGATAGCGGGGTTCTGGAATTCACTGGCTAGAAGGATAATTAAGGCGGGAAACGTCATGATCTTCAAGAAGTGCTTGGATGAGCACTTGAATTGTGGGAAACAGGGACTAGTGGAGGTAGTGGTCTCATTTTGGCAGTACAGACTTGATGGGCTGAAGGACCTCTTCACTACTGTATGATTCAATGAGAATTGTAATGTCACCACATAAAATTATAGATTCGCTACAGTGTGGAAAGAGGCCATTCAGCAGATCAAGTCTGCACTGACCCTTTGAAGAGCAACCCACTTCTTGTTTGTCTTTCATCCACATGTGAGCTGAACTAAGTTAGTAACTGTCCTGAAGTGGCGAAGCAATCTTTGAAAATTGGAGTTAATGGCGCATTGCCTCTCACCTGAATTCGCTTGTCCATTTATTCTAATAACAGGGAGTGTCATTTGCTGACTCACAATTTTGAAAGCAAAACCTGGCCAAATTAAATTCTAAGATATAATTCAATAAGTTTTTTATGTATGTATAATATTTGGAGATATATGGGATGAGCAAATGACCCAAGTAAGATTTGTACTGAAAAGGTTTCTTTTATCAATATCTCAACAAATGAATGAGGTTTTAGTTTTGAGAAATAATGAGGTATTTATGTGACATTTAATTGGCTTCTTTCAAGTGAATATTAAATTTGAAATAATCAACATGTTGCCTTATGCACTATGAGTATAGCAAACAGATACCAGCAGGACAAGATTTTAATTACACCATCTCCTTTAGTGTTCCTCACTGTTAAAATATAAATGGTTTGACAGTGAGAGGTGAAGTGTACTTTCATGTTTCTGTCATGAAGACACGCCTTCGAGGACTTAATGTATTCAAGTTCTCCACAAATCTCTGAAGTTATTTGACATTTGTAGGCAGATTTGAGATCTGATTACTTAGGAAAGAGATCAATTATGTTATTAAGTGAGAGATTATTCTAGGTCAGAGGTACGCACTGGACCTTGAATATCATGGGACTGAGTTTTTAAGACCGCTCTCCTAATCTCCTGTGGTAATGAATCTCACTAGAGGTGAAGCCTTGAGATAGTGCACAAAAAGCTGCTTACTCTTTTTCAGGAAAACATCTACTCAAGTTTGGGTGAGAAATGAAGGGAATGTGTGCAAAACTTCTAGCGTATATGTGTTGGCAGGGCATAATTGAATAGAGAGAAAGTCGAATGTGCAAAGGACAGAGCGGAAGATTGGGTTGAAAGGCAGCAGGTAACTTGGGAGGAAGAGCTTGAGCAGTTCTATTTGTCATGGAGTCAACGAGCGCACTCTGGGAAGAGAGAAGGTTTGGAGAATTTATGGAAATAACAGAAATGTGTGAAGGCTTTGTTTTAAAATATTCTTGGTGTGCACTGACAGATTGGTCTGGGACTGGGGCATCCATCATCTGATGTCAGGAATATTTACAAGATACGTGTATGAAGGAGTACGGAGATTAATTTTAAAAAAGGTGATTAGCAGAGCATGAAGAGAAAACTGATGAAGTGGTACCATGTTTGAGGGCTTCAGCTCAGTACAGAGATTAACTATAATTGTTGTCTCTAGAGAATAGAGAATGTGAAAGGCAGAATTAATAGGTATTCAAATTATAACAAGAACAAATAGAGAGAAAAACTATCAGAACCAAAGGATACAGATCTAACAAAAATTGACAAATGGAACAGGGGAGATGAATGTTTTTCAAAATGTACATTGTGGTTGGAATTCATAACCTGTAAGGACAGTGGATGCAGATTCAATTCCAACTTCCAAATGGAATCGAATATAACGTGACCATTTTTCAATGCCATGTGCAATGTTAATTTAGAAGATAACATACTTACCAACGTGACCTTTGTTGTGTGGATGTTACTTCCTTTTGGGGTCGATTCCATGATATTTATTGCTCCAGGCTGGAAATAGATATTAATGTCCTTAGAAAATTATTTTAAATACAATGCCAAATAGCACATGCATTCTTTCAGCATCTAATCTGGGAAGAATTGGCAACAGTAAAAGAGTTCACAGAATTTTGCAAATCACAAAAGCAAACCATCAAAATTCAAAGTCACAACCTGGACTTGATTTTAGAATTTGTGAACACAAGAATTTCTAAAGCAGTAATGTACTGTTTTCAGATATAAAAGCCCCTTGAAGATCGTTCCTTTGTTAGACCCGCAGTTCCAGCATCAACTTTTAACCTCATATTGATCAAGTTTAGCTTTCCAATTTTGTAGTATGTTGCAACCCATGCCCAAATGCTAATCAATCACAACATATCTTGGGTCAAACCTTGGCCCAATATGGGGGTGAGAAATGAGGTAGGTGGGTGCAATATTTTGTAATGCTGGCCAGCAATTGATTTGTTGATACCACCCCACTCTCAGGCCATCTGCCCATAGCCACGAGTGGGAGTAGAGGGAATGACTCCTCAGTAGAGGTCGCAAGCCAATTAAGGTAAGACATAGACCGATCAAGACCAATTGTCAGAAGCCAACCTTGGATTGCCTATGAGAAACTCAAGGTAGAAGAGCTTGGAACAGGCCAGCTGCCAGGAGGACAATGGTAGGTACGGCTCTTCCTGCATTGGAGGCATTACAATGAGCACTGTGGCATTGAGAACATACCCACTGTCCTTATTTGGTGGAGAATGTGCCCTCTGGCCATTAATTGGTCAATTCAGGCAAATTCATTGCAAGTGAATGCAATGTAGTGCATGGTTGGAGCCCCATTTGATCCTGATACTCAAAATATAAAATCCTGGTCCTAAATATTGCAGAAAAATCTGCCAACTAGAAATTAGTTAGATTCTACATTTGAAAATGAGGTAAGCCTATTGCTAACATATAATGGCATATAGAAACCGGCTGTTGAGATTCAAGCAAAGTTAATGCTCATCAATCTGTGCAGTGACCACATAAATGACTTGTCCGTTTTCAAGAGGCAATATCAATTCACTAACATTTTAAATGGGGCTCTCATTGGTGTATTAGGTATTAAATACGATTTAATGTCAAATCAAGTGATTGCTAAAAGAATTAGAGGGGACAGAAAAAAACATTTTCACCCAGAGGGTAGGGAGTGTCTGGAATTTGATTCCTGATGTGGAGGCAGAAATCAAACCCTGAACTCATTTAAAGAGGTGTCTAGATCTGCAGCTGAAATGCTGTAACTGCAGAGCTAGAGATTAGGAGTTGGAAGTTGGGATTAGAATGGGAGGTTGGTTTTTCTTGGGTGCTGACATGATGGACTATGTACCTGATTTCCATGCCACAACTTTTCTACACATCTATTGGTTGAAAGGAAGTGACAAAATGAACAACACTCTAATAAGGAATAACTTCAAAACCAGAGCTAGCTTTCTGAATTCCTCACCAGTAAAAATGTTGTTGTTGGTTTAATGAGTATGAATAGCCCAGAGATTGAAAGTAATTGATTTGGTGACTGGTGCAGTGGGACAGAGGAGGTTTGTTTGACAGAAAGGGCTACGCATTACTATTAAATTGTTCCCTATGTTACCTAAGCAATGTCCTTGTTGTATTTTGGTTTGGGTTACAAGTGAGGAGCTGGAGATCTATTACATGATGCAGAATCTCCAGTCATCTGTTATATGTTTCACTTTCATTTTGGAGAAGAAAATGCTCATGTTTATTGAAAAAGGTCCTCATGTTGGTCACTAGAAAATTCCATTTCTAATAAACATAACACAGCCATTTAAATGCGAACAATTCATTCAATGTTTTGAGAATGATTCAGACAGTTAGGGAGTTTGAAACTGGAATTGTTAAAGACAGCTAATGGTAGAGGAGTATGAAATCAGGAGCAACTTTAGCAATATATGCAGTTGACTTGAACATTAATACACTGTTATTGTCAATACACTGCACCAACATAATTTTTTTTAAAAATTCATCAAAATATCCATGAAAGGAATCTAAATTATATTACTGTTTCACTTTTTTGTCCTCACTGACAGATGCTGCAACCCCAAAGCAATAATTTACTCAGTTCTTACACTTTTCACAAGAAAGATGTGACTCATAACAGAGAAGTTATTCTTTATTCTAATTAGATTGTTTCTTCTTGCACAGATTCTTTCTGGGCTGCAGTAACACCCTGACAAACCCCAGCATCTCTTTGGCAGCTCCTTTCAGTGGTCATTAGATTATTTATCAGAACTGATCACCTGGTGTCAAATACACAGTTCAGAAAGGAGAATGGTGGGCAGAAAGTAGAAGATAAGGCTTTGGCTAAATGTACCTTTATCTCCCTCATCATGTGCCCCATAGCCAGCTCATTGAAACTGAGATCAAGCACAATATTCCAAACATAATATTCTTGGTTTCGTTGTGCTGATAAAGAACATTTACAGAGATGGCTGATGTAAGGAAAAGATTAACTTTGTTTAAGAAACATAGACCAGATCTAAAAGTTGAAGTTCCAAATTGGAGAAAGGCCAATTTCGACGGTATTAGACAAGAACTTTTGAAAGCTGATTGGGGGCAGATGTTCGCAGGTAAAGGGACGGTTGGAAAATGGGAAGCCTTCAGAAATGAGATAATGAAAATCCAGAGAAAGTATATTCCTGTCAGGGTGAAAGGAAAGGCTGGTAGGTATAGGGAATGCTGGATGACTAAAGAAATTGAGGGTTTGATTTAAGAAAAAGAAGGAAGCATATGTCAGGTATAGACAGGATAGATCGAGTGAATCCTTAGAAGAGTATAAAGGAAGTAGGAGAATACTTAAGGGAGAAATCACGAGGCCAAAAAGGGGACATGAGATAGCTTTCGCAAATAGAATTAAGGAGAAGCCAAAGAGTTTTTATGACTACATTAAGGACAAAAGGGTAACTAGGGACAGAATAGGGCCCTCAAAGATCAGCAAGAAGGCCTTTGTGTGGAGCCACAGAAAATGGGGGAGATACTAAATGAGTATTTTGCATCAGTATTTACTGTGGAAAAGGATATGGAAGATATAGACTGTAGGGAAATAGATGGTGACATCTTGCAAAATGTCCAGATTACAGAGGAGGAAATGCTGGATGTCTTGAAACGGGTAAAGGTGGATAAATCCCCAAGACCTGAGCAGATGTACCTGAGAACTCTATGGGAAGTTATAGAAGTGATTGCTGGACCTCTTGCTGAAATATTTGTATCATCGATAGTCACAGGTGAGGTGCCAGAAGACTGGAGATTGGCTAATATGTTGCCTCTGTTTAAGAAGGGTGGTAAAGGAACGATAGACCAGTGAGCCTGACCTCGGTGGTGGGCAAGTTGTTGGAGAGAATCCTGAGGGACAGGATGTACATGTATTTGGAAAGGCAAGGACTGATTAGGGATAGTCAACATGGCTTTGTGCGTGGGAAATCATGTCTCACAAACTTGATTGAGTTTTTTGAAGAAGTAACAAGGAAGATTGAGGAGGGCAGAGCAGTAGAAGTGATTCATATGGTCTTCAGTAAGGCGTTCGACAAGGTTCCCCATGGGAGACTGATTAGCAAGGTTAGATCTCATGGAATACAGGGAGAACTAGCCATTTGGATACAGAATTGGCTCAAAGGTAGATGACAGAGGGTGGTGGTGGAGGGTTGTTTTTCGACTTGAGGCCTGTGACCAGTGGAGTGCCACAAGGATCGGTGCTGGGTCCTCTACATTTTGTCATTTACATAAAGGATTTGGATGTGAGTATAAGAGGTACGGTTAGTAAGTTTGCAGATGAGACCAAAATTGGAGGTGTAGTGGACAGCGAAGAGGGTTACCTCAGATTACAACAGGATCTTGACCAGATGGGCCCATGGGCTGAGAAGTGGCAGATGGAGTTTAATTCAGATAAATGCGAGGTGCTGCATTTTGAGAAAGCAAATCTTAGCAGAACTTATATACTTAATGATAAGGTCCTAGGGAGTGTTACTGAAGAAAGAGACCTTGGAGTGCAAGTTCATTGCTCCTTGAAAGTAGAGTCACAGGTAGATAGGATAGTGAAGAAGGCTTTTGGTATGCTTTCTTTTATTGGTCAGAATATTGAGTACAGGAGTTGGGAGGTCATGTTGCGGCTGTACAGGGCATTGGTTAGGCCACTGTTGGAATATTGTGTGCAGTTCTGGTCTCCTTCCTATCGGAAAGATGTTGTGAAACTTGAAAGGGTTCAGAAAAGATTCACAAGAATGTTGCCAGGGTTGGAAGATTTGAACTATAGGGAGAGGCTGAAAAGGCTGGGGCTGTTTTCCCTGGAGCATCAGAGGCTGAGGAGTGACCTTATAGAGGTTTACAAAATTTTGAGGGGCATGGATAGGGTAAATAGGCAAAGTCTTTTCCCTGGGGTTGGGGAGTCCAGAACTAGAGGGCATAGGATTAGGGTGAGAGAGGAAAGATATAAAAGAGACCTACGGGGCAACGTTTTCACACAGAGGGTGGTACGGGTATAGTATGAGCTGCCAGAGGAAGTGTTGGAGGCTGGTACAATTGCAACATTTAAGAGGCATTTGGATGGATATGTGAATAGGAAGGGTTTGGATGGATATGGGCCGGGTGCTAGCGGGTGAGATTAGATTGGGTTGGACCGAAAGGGTCTGTTTCCATGCTGTACATCACTATGACTATCTCACTGTGACTTGATCTTGCCATGAGGCTGCAAGTGAGAGCAAGATTATGTGACACTGCCTCATTTCTTGTGATGACGTACTCAGGAGTTATTAATGTGTCATCAATCAATCAATCAATGTCTTAACTCCTAATACTACATACCCCTCCAAGATTCTGATTCTACCTGTTATATTATATCTCCTCCTGAGGTTTGACTTCCATTTCTATTTTATAAGAACAACTGCTCTGGTGGTTTTACTAGTCTACATGAATGTGTTCTCAGCTCCATTGGTGGACAATTGGGTGTCTGAGACCTTTACTTGATCTCCTGCATTCTGTTTGGGCAGAAGGAGAATTGACAGATGATTCTGGTTAAATAATAGATCATCATTTGGATTTCTGGTCTATTTGTGTTGATGACTGCTGTGTAGAAGCTCCTGTTTTGTCACACTGTATCACTTTCAATGAGGTAGGTCTGTGGAAGTAGTGTCTATTCCAACATGTCCATTACGAACTTAGTCTCGAATCCAAACTGGCTCTCCTGATAGGAGCTCCATTCGATTGCATGCTTTGTGATGGTCATTATAGTTCCACATAGGAAGAGTGCTTATCTTCTTTCTCCCTCATCTTTCCAAATCACCAGCTTGGCAAGACTGTGTGTGGGAGAGTAGGGAATAAGTTTTGTCTTCTCTCCATGAGACGTTTGCATTGTTTTTGAGCATTTTGGAGTGAAGTTGCAGGATAGTTCAGAAGTGGGTAATAATGTTTTCACTCTACACACCCTTTCAGCATACTGCTGCTTTGAGGATATTGTGCTGAACTGGTAGTATGGTCAAATCTAAATGAGACTGTGAATTCTTTGAAATACTCATGAGCAAGTTGTGGTCTGACATAACAAAGTGTTGGATCCCATGTGTTGCAAAGACCATCTTCAGCAATGCAATCATTTCTTCAGGCACGTGACCCTGCAGTTGCTTGAGTTCTATCCATCTAGAGTGGCACATGGCTTCTGACCTCAAGACATTTTACCTCTGTGCTTAATGAAGTCCATCCCAAGATGTTCCCGTAACCTTGAGAGAAAGGATGATTAAATCAACGCTTCTCTTACTTCTTAAGAATGACTAGCACATGTAATACAACTTGATATCATCTCTTTCAATTTTGAGAGACAAGACTATTGAACAGAATAGCTTGTCCTGGCTTGAATTCTTGTGATACCCAAATGTCCTTGGCACAATCATTGCAGTAAATTGAGTCCCAGGCTCCTGAAATAATCAATCTTTTGTCATAATTAAGTAAATAATTCATTACACTGAGGTATCCTTTCTCTTCATACTAGTAGTTGAGAATGGGATCATGTGGTATGTATATTGGCCATCCTTTGATGCAGTTCTTGCTGGTGTGAATACATTTTTCATCAGATTTCTATGCATATTGATTCACCCAGTTAGAGTTGTTGCCAATGGAGTAGTGATTGCTATCAATGTAAAGGTTGCTACCACGTCAATGAAAACTGTATCACCTTGTTCAGGTCTTGACAAATGGAGATAGAACAAGGCATCTGCTGCGGTCTGTTGCTTTCTGGGCACATGGTCTAGCGTTTCATCAAATGTCACCATCCTCAGTCTGTTGTATTATCGGAGGAATTTGAAAGGTAGCTATAAGAACTTGCATTCATTGTTAAGAATAAGGCCAGTCTCCTCTTTCTCATTTCTCATCCACAGATGACAAAGATGAGCTTCACGTTCAATTGCTTTGTTGAGCTATGTAAATTCGGTGCAGATTCTGAACGGTCCGGGGAATCTGGTCCTGGGATCATCCTCTGAGCACCACCTTCTTGCTCCTGTTCAATGTGAAATAACTCTTGCTTCAACATAGAGTCAACTCCTTCAGTGTCTTTGGAAAGAGTGGAGAAGGAATTTCTCTGGGTGTAAATAGACACTTGAGCGTTCTTTGTCTATCATGGTGGTTCTTTGCTCAATCTAGTGTTCTCTGTAATATTCCTGATGTAGTATCTCCAGGCATCACAATCTGTGGCCTGCAATTCTAATTAATAATGGTTTATACAGCACAGAGAGGGACCCCTTCAGGGAGTTTGAAATGTTTGCATAATGACCCTTTGGGACTGAGTGATGAACCAGAAAGCTAGACAAAAGGTTGAGAAGGAATGATCCAATTGTCCTACACATGAGTATAGCTTCATTTTCCCCTACAGTAGAAGAATTTACCAGTCATCCATAAGCATGACTAGCCACCAATGAGCCTGGAACTAGTGAGTATAGCCTTCCTAAATCTGTCTGTGAAGAAATGCCAAGAGAAGATTTTGGTTCAGGAGTTACAATGATGAAGTACACTTTCTTCAGCTTTCTCAGTCCTGTGAAAGGCAGTGGGATGTCAGTTTTGATGATTTTAGGCGGATTTTGGCATCCTAGTTCCTCCAGTCTGCAAATCAGATGCAAGTCAGTACAGGCTTTCCTTTTAAAGTGGGAACAACTCTGGGTTTAGGATCATATTAAAAAATGTCAGCGATTTTTCTTTCTCTATATTGAAGGATTGCACTCTTCTGGCCCATATCATTTTTTGTAGGACAAGTGAAGAGAATTTTCCTTCAACCATGGTTTAGCATCCACAAGAACTGAAACTGCTTCACCCATATCAAATTTAAAGTATGTCTTGTTTCCCTCTACAGTACTAGGATATCAGCATCCCAGAAGTTTCTGCCTGGTTCCCTGGATGGCACCTTAACATCATTAATATTTTCTATTTCCTGAATTTTACTATCTTCCTTTTGCTTATTTTGTATAGGATACTTTCTACAACACTCAGCTTGGAAATGATCCTTGTTGCAAAAATGGCACATCATTAGCAGTTAGCTGGGGTAGTGTTGTATGTTGTTCCTGCTTCCCTGTGATTTTGTGGCCAGCTCTGTGCTTTTAACCTGAACACACTCCACTGAGTCAGTCATTTCTGGGATATGGTTCTCCCTGTCACCCCGAATCTCCGATGGATTTTGCTTCCTGACCTCAGCATGTCTGCTTGGCTGAGTTACCTTTCACGTTAAGTGATCCCTTGACTGCAAGTGATCAGATAATGCTTCGTTTCTGACTCTGGCAACAATTCTGTCCCTGATTAGTTCTTCTTTCAAGCTGCCATTTTCACAGTTCTCCGTCATCTGCACAGATTTTTGATAAAAATATCAATACATGCCCCTGTTGCTGGGTACTCTTATTAAAGTTAGCCCACTTGATAATGGTAAATTTTTCGCAGATTGGAGTAGGCATCAAGTGTTTTATTAGTTTCTTGTATGTAGCTTTTTCTTCGTTGATCCCTGGCCTGACTTTTTAGGATATCACTTGCACAGCCATCATTGCATACAAGAGCATACTGACCTGCTCACTGACTGGCTTCACAGGGGGGCCAGATGCAGTGCGATACTTTGTAAATATTCGGCGCCACTTCCGCCATGCTTCTGCTTGATTGGGGCCTGCAGTCTCCTCGCAGCTTTTCGATAATGGTGGAGACTTTTCCATATCGCTCCTTCAGTTGCTGCCACCATATAATATTCTGGGTCTTGTGCTGCTAAAGAGTATATACAGAGTCTGCTGAGGTAAGGAAAACATGAACTTTATGTAAGAAAAGTCTTGCTGCAGCTTAATTGTGCCAAGAGTCTGCAAGAGAGAGCAAGATCATGTGACATTGCATCACTTCCTTTGATGATGTATTCTGTGCCATGTTAGCATATCACACATTCAAGCTTAAATCCTTACAGTATATTAACTGCCGCCCTGCTAGAGTTCCGTGAAAGTGGAACCTTGGGTGGAAGATTGAGCTGTGAAGAGGATGCAGAGACGTTGCAGTATGGTTTGGATCAATGCTGAGTCTGCAAATGCATGGCAAATATAGTGAAATGTAGATAAATGTGAGTTTATTCACTTTGGTATCAAAGATAGGAAGGCAGATTATTGACTGGCTGTGGTTTGAGAGAGGGGATTGTTCAACAAGACCTGAGCATCCTCATGCACTAATCGCTGAAAGTGAACAGACAGGTGCAGCAGGCAGTAGAAAAGGCAATCTGTACATTGGCCTTCACAGCAAGAGGATTTTAGTACAGGAACAAGAATGTCTTACCAAAATTATACAGGGCATTGGTGAAGCCACATCTGGAATATTGCGTGCAATTGTGGTTTCTCCTTATCTGAGGAGGGATGTTATTTTTATAGAAAGAATGCAACAAAGGTTTACCAAGTTGATTCTTCAGATGGCAAGACTGACACATGAGGAGAGATTGAGTCAGTTAGGATTGTATTCATTGGAGTTTAGAAGAATGAGGGGAGAACTCATGGAAACATATAGAATTCCAACAGGAGCAGATAGGATATTCCCAATGGCGGGAGAGTCCAGAACTAGGGATCATAGTTTAAGAACAAGGGATAAACCTTTTAGGACTGAGTTGAGGAAAGATTTATTCACCCAGAGAGTGGTGAGCCTATGGAATTCACTATCAAAACATTATGAGGTTTCAAGAAGGAGGTAGATATACCTCCTGTGGCTAAGGGGATCAAGGGATATGGAGGGAGGGCAGGTTCAAGGTATTGAGCTTGATGGTCAGCCATGATTATATTGAATAGCAGAGCAAGGTCAAGGGGTCAAATGACCTCCTCCTGTTCATATCTTCCATGTGGATGACGGGTATCTTTATCCAATAACTAATATCTAATGGCTGTCTTTCACATTCCTTAAACTTGAAATCTTCCATAATGCTCCAGTTTGCACTAAATCATCTATAAACACTGCAGAATTTTACAGCTCCTTTTATTTTCAAATCCCTCAATGGCCTAACCTCTCCTCATCTGTGTAGCTTCCTCTGGCCCAACAAACCTCTGCGACCTCTGTGCTGCTCCTCCACTTCTGGTCTTTCTTTCGGTTTCAACTTTAATCATTCTCTCATTGGACCGACAGTCATGTTTTCTGCTTTCCAGGCCTTAAACTCCAGAGTTCTTCCCTGAACCTCATGGCCTTTCTATGCTTCTCTCCTTCTTTAAGATGTTCCTTAAAGCGTTCTTTCTTTCAAAGCTTTTGGTCAACTCTTCTAATGCCTCATGACTCCATGTCAAATTTTTATTCAATAACGTTATTATGAAGTACCTTGTAGCGTTTGACTATGTTGAAGAGTAGCATTAATATTTGTTTTCTTTTCTAAACATGTTAACCAATGTAAACAACCGATGATCTTTCAATGATCCTTGGTCATGTTGATCAAGCCTCTTTCTCATCTCAAGTCAAAGAACAGTAGCAATTGTGCAGGCATGCAATTACATTGCTATAACCTACCTGATGCCATAATCAAAATGCCCTTCAGAACTTCACTGCCTTTGACACAATTTGGTGACATCAACAAATTTTAATGTTACTGCTGAATCCTTAAGTCCAGGCCATTTATTTTGCAGTAGGTAAGAGGCATAAACCTTTGTGAATTACCATATGCCTGATCTTATTAGTTGTTGAAAATTTATCCTTCCAACCATTTATTTAGTAATATGATCAGCATAACAACTTAATAAATGTTTCTTTTTAATCCATTTAAGCCACATTCTAAATCTATCCTCCATAACCTTCTGTTTGAGAATCTATGTTGGCTGTTCCTTCTTCACTCCTATTTCTCCAAGTGCTTCATAACTTCTTGCCATAGTATGAACTATAAGCATATAGAAATAGCTGTGGTCTCATTCTTTATGATGTATTTTCTTCATTTTTAGAAATAAAAATGATGCAATTACCAGCTACTCTATAGATCTCTGTATAATTTTCCTCAGTGTAAATTTGGAAAATTACAGTCAAACTTTATTATTTCTTTCTCGTTTCACTAATGATATTTTGATACAATATATCATATTCTTGTAAGTTATGTACCTTTAATTCAAATAACTTCCACAGTGCTTGAATAAAAGGCAAAATACTGTAAATGTGGGATACGGAGCGAATGCTGTAGAAACTCAGCAGTTCTTGCAGCCTCTGTGGAGTAACAATTAACTTTGAGTCTGATTTGACTCATTCTTGTTCTCAGTCATTGAGCCATAGTGACTTTTGTTTCACTTTTCATTACCTCCTACATTACAACCACCTTTGTTGAGTCAAAAAAAAAATCAATATTTTACGCTTGTTCAGGCAAATCTTGATCATGCTCTCTTACTAGCATGTCTACAGAAAGTTTTTTTTTGCATTTTTGCTAATATTCTCAACTCAATTTTTAACATGCTTTAGAGTAATTTTCCTTATTCAGTATTTTCCCACATATTCTTTGCCTTATAAGTTTTAAACATAATCTAAATCTAAACCCTGCCCTTCAATACTCCCAATCCCCCTGACTGAATTATCTTTGACTTTCATTTGCAGTATTACAGCTGAACAAATATTGAATCCTTGTTGCAGTGACAAAGTATCAATTTAAAAAAATCCCTGAATACATTACCAAACAATAAAACTTATGTTTGGCCTGGATATTTTTGTTTAGAATTCTGTACCGAAACTGCTGTTGAAGCAGCTCTTTTCAAAGGCAACTAGGGCAAAACAATGCAGATGGGGAAGGGGTATAAACTCCAATTATCTTACTGAGGGTGAAAATTACCATGAACTTAGAGCAAGTAGCCAGAGGTGTCCGGTGTAGATTTCAAAGGACATAAACTCAAAGTGCACATCAATGATCTAGTTTTATAGATTGACAGCAAGTTGATGTTCACACATTATCAAAATAGACAGTGAATTCATTGACTAGGGAGAGAGTGGACTAAAGAATGGTAAATGGAAGTCAATGTCAGCAAGTGAGATAAGATCCTTTGCGAAAAACGTGAGATGCTTAGCAATGACTAGATGTTGTCGAAGACGTAAGAGATTTGAGGTTCCAGTCCTTCAAACATGAATGACAGGAACATAGCTATATCAGAGGCCTATCAAACTAACAGATTTCTAGATTTTGTCGTAAGAGGTGTCCAACATAACAAACAGACAATAAAGATTAGCCTTTATAAAATCTTATTTAAACCTCAGTCAGGGAAGTGTGTGTGTTATTGGTATCTACACCACAAAAAAAGCATTTGAGTTTTAAGAGTACAGCAGAAATTCATTTATATGTTACTTGGTATAATAAAGTACAAATATTTACAGATGAAAAATGCTGTCTCTTCATTAGAAATTCAAACTATAAGGTGAAACATTGAAAGTGCTTAAAATTATACAGGGACAGGATAAGGTCGATAGAAGCAGGCTATCATGAAGGCTCTAACACTATGGACCAAATATGCAGGAATAATTGTAAGGGATTTGGAAGGAGATCAAGAGCAATGTCTTTGCATAAAAAACTGAGGTTGTGAATTTCACTTTCAGTCTGTCAGAAACTATGGAAGGATTCAAGATGAGATAGATGGATAAAAGAAAATGATGAAAGGTGTGGCAGTGAAATTGCTAAACATAATTAGAATTATTTGATGCTAGTTGAGTAAATGCCAACATAGAGTATTTGGGTTCAATGCTTCCATGTTCTGACTTCCATGTACTTGCAGAGAAAAAAAATTGCAGGAATTCAATGGGCCAAATGGTCTACTTTTACATTCTGTGATATTCTATCATTCACGTAGCAGTTATGAAACACTGAGTCTTTGTTACCGTATGGTACATTTTCTCTGTAGTTTCTCTTTACAAAGCTCTTATGATCACAATGCAATTGAAATCAAAGTATGTTTCTGTGAGGTTGTATCAGGCATGAGATCTAGTATTGTAATTCATTGTGCAATGTAGCTAACATGTTTCAGAGAAATAAAGCAGAAAAAGGTCATTTACTAATGCACAATGCAATATGAATTTTATTTTGTCCATCTGTCTTTTCTCAATAAACATAAAACTACAGTGTATTGGGTGCTGTTCTAAATTACAAAATTTATCTATAACAGAGCCCAAGTTGCAGATTTATCTGGATATATCACAAATATTTTTTGTCAATCGATAAAAGTGTTAGCTTTCAGCATGAAAGCAGCTTACTTTGTTCCTCCAGGGACAGCTCTATGTCTTTATGCCAGCGCATTCAGGCCGTTAATCTGGTGGCTCTTGATCCATTACCACCCGTTGGGCAATGTAACCTATTTAGCTGTGGATAAAAGCTGCTTTAATGC
The DNA here is from genome assembly GCF_047496795.1 of Chiloscyllium punctatum. Classification (NCBI taxonomy): domain Eukaryota; kingdom Metazoa; phylum Chordata; class Chondrichthyes; order Orectolobiformes; family Hemiscylliidae; genus Chiloscyllium; species Chiloscyllium punctatum. The sequence continues at coordinate 40,345,217 of NC_092778.1, forward strand.
TTTCAGTTTTTTGGCCTGAAACTAGGAAGCACTGTATTAAGGACGTGACCCTCAGAACCTTTATTCAGTTCTGTGAATAACCACAGAGGAAACCATATTGATCTGAGTGCCTGTTGACGTCCATATTTTCTATTCTTTTGTATAGTTTTTGTTCCTAAGATTTGAAATGTTAGGTTAACAGATTCTCAGGTGCAAGGAAATATCTGATACCAGATACTTGAGCAGTACATTGCAATATTTGTGAGATTCAAGGTGGAGATGTTTTATAAATTAAATGCAGATTAATATCTTCATTAGTTAATGAATGTAATAGGGTTAGTTGTTGTTTTCAGGTCTAAATCGCTTAATTTACAATGTACCTCTAATCCAAATAGAATTCAATTCTCTGCTTGTATACTTATTCTCATCTCCAGATGCAAATTTGGAAGGATCTAGCAATGACAAAAGTAAAAATCATGGCCCAAAGTTTTGGCTGGAGAGGCAGGAAGCATGAGTGAGGAAACTAGTGCTGGAAAAGCACAGCAGGTCAGGCAGCATCCGAGGAGCAGGAGAATCGACCCCTGAAGGGCTTTTGTCCGAATCACACGCTCAACCTTTCCAGCACCACACTCTCAACTCTGATCTCCAGCATCTGCAGTCCTCACTTTCTCTTGAGGGAACTAGTGGCCTGCAATTCCCAGAAGTAGACTCTAAGCAGTCATGAGGATAGGAAAGTGAACAGGTTGCCTGGTTAGAAGGTCCACTTGGTTCTTTAGGACTTCATCACAGTTGCTTGAGGCACTATTAGATCTTCAGGCTCTCACCTCTCATGGCCCTTCTTATCATAATGTTGCCACCATGCCAACTTATGCTCAAACACAAAAGATTCAGATCATGACACTCAAACAGATTTTATCCCCCCTACAAAAGCATTTACATCTCGGGTATAAAAATATTACCCCCACACTGTTGGTTCAGGCCCTTGCTACAGCCAAACTGCAGTCTGTTTGAACTCAGCCTTTTAAAACTCCAGCAAGCCTGTGTGAGAAACCTGTATACCTGTTTAAAAGGTACTCTTGCTGGGATCTGTCCAGGCTTCTGCCACCAGATGTCCAATAATGTGGTATGTCCTACTGCTCCTATTTTAACATTTGTAAAATAGTAGAAACAAACAAATTGCTCCAATGTCAATATCTGAACCAATTTTATTCTCCTTTATTTTTTGTATTTTTTTTTAAACAGAGCAATTAAACTTCTTCAAAGATGCAAATCTTTGATAAAGGTGTTTTTTTAAAATAAAACAAAACTTGCATACTGATAGAATTTTCAAAATTTAGACAAAAGGGTCTGCAGTTCAATCACAAATTCCTAGTTGCTGATTGTAATCTTTCCAGGATTTGACTGGAACCCCTGCAGAAATAGTGTAAGATGCTGAAATCACTTTTTATTCTGTTTCTCTGGGTGCTCTGCCAGCCTGTCACCTCCTGAAATTACATGGACTGAATAGGAAAGACCACATGCACTCAATAGCATTCAGTAGTATTTTCTCTTTTTGCTTTTGGGCTTACCCACTGCCGGATACCATTCCTAGTCAAGAGGATATTTTATATGTTCTTTTGCCAATATTGTTCTGTTGCAAGTGTGAAATAGTCCTCGTGAGCCCCTGCTTCTGATTTGGCTACAGCAGCAAGACTAAGCTCTTGATTATTGTTGCAAATCTGTGCCTGTCACTGGTATAACATGCTCCAATGCACACACTAACAGTCCGTTAAGTCTTGGAGTAGATATCAGTGTAAGGCCCCCTTGCTTTTAGCCAATGGGACTCATTACAATTGGTGGGTTGTCCACAGAAAGCATATTGGTGCTGGGATAAGTTACCCACTTTCAGGGCTCAGTTCCAGTAGGTAATCTGCAGAGTCCTGCTTTCCCTAGGCATTAGGAAAAAGCAGTTACAAAAGGTGAACCATTTTTCAGGGAGCAGATTAGGTCATGTTCACCTGGTAATTCTGCATAACATATTGCAGGATAGTGAAAGAATATTAGTTTAAATACATTTACATTTCTACACATCAGCAGCCACCTGCAAAATAGAACAAAATTTAATTGACAGTGAAGATAACCCAGGTTATACTAAATAAATTATCAGCTAAGTGATGAGCATAGTATTCCAAATTTTGAGGAGATTTTTGTTGTTTGTGGTACACTTTTAAGACTTGAGTGGCAGTTACAAAGATTATTTTTTCAGAGTTCAGTGCATTTTGTCAATATGAGATACCACTTCTGCTGTAGACTGAAACACCCAGCCAGATAAAGTGAGGTTAAGTAATGTGATAAGATTGATAGTCTAGGTTACTTTTTCTGTCTTCATTGTTTGGATTCTAAGCTACAATCTTCCACAGCCCCACCTTACTGACAAGTTCCCAAGAGAATGTAGGAATGCCAATTCTTACTCACTGGAAAATTGTCACCCAATCTACAACTGGACACACTCAAGGTTGTGACTTTACAGAAGAGGAAAATCTCAGCATCTTGCCATCACAAATCAACAAAAACGGTCTTCAGAATAACGTAATTGCTGGTAAGTAAAATGACTTACTGGAGGTCTGTTAACGAGCCAATAGGCCTGCTCCTGACAATCCAGTACAACACGATCAGACTTTCTCCGTTGCTTAGCTGCCCTGTTGATTTACATAGAAAAAAGAGAAATGAATTCATTTAACAGCTTAGCTGTATCTGAGCACATACATTACTCAGAATTTACAGCACCGAAAAGGCCATTCGGCTCAAGTGGTATGTACCTGTGTTTATGTTCAAGCTTAGCTTCCTACTATTCCTCTTTATCTAATCTTTCCTTTTTTTCTACTTCTCATAATTGTTAAACTTTTGCTGAAACTTCTCTCTGCTATTCAACAGCATATTAAGCAGGAACTACATCATGCAACATAACTTGAAAGAAAAGCATCCAGGAAGCATATCTGAAACACGCATTAGTCTCTTTCAATATGAAGATGGGTGGGGGGAGGGGGGGGGGGGTTGGTTTAGCTCAATTAGTTGGACAAGCTGTTTGTAAAGCAGAGTGATGCCAACAGTATGGATTCAAATCCTATACCAAGTGAGGTTATCATGAAGGACTCTCCTTCTCAACCTCTTTCCCCTCCCCCCCCCACCATCTGAGGTGTGGTGACCCTCAGTTTAAATCACCACCAGCTCTATGTCTCTGTCTCTCTGTCTCTCTTTTTCTCTCTCTCACACACAAGAGAATGCTGACAGACTATGGCAACTTTACCATTACCTATATATGAACATTATTGACCCAATGGCCGTCTGAGGTCCCCACTTCAAAAACATGTTGCTCCAAATAAGTCTGTGCTGTTCTGCTGCACTCAGTAAAACCAAACCTTGAGATTGGCTGCTACTTCCAAAAGCAACTTTTCACACCCAAATGTCTTAGAAGAGCAAGAATGCCACTTCTGACCGCTTCCCGACCACTGATCACTACAAACCCCGGATTCCTTTCCAAACTGATGATCTTCTTCCCCTCCACTCTATTCCCCTCACCAAACCCAGCCCAGCCTTGAATACTTCCCTCCCACCCTCTGATGCTTTGTCCCGTCTTCCATTCAGATTTGGAATCCAAGCAAGGTCGCATAATGAGTAAGTATTGATCACTGTTCTACCTACATACGTCCTGTATTTACTCTGGTCTGTAGATGCCTAGCAATGGTTGGTCTAGCTGTTGGTTGATCTTGCCACTGTCAATGCTGTTCTTTGTAATCTGCTCACTCTCTCCAACAAAGACATATTTGAACAGTGAGGGAAGCTTTCTTCCTCCCTGAAGTTAACCAGGATAAAAGGTTTCAAAGAAAATCAAACATTAAAATGATACAGCATCTTGTGTTTACTTTGCAAGCAATTAGGTAAGCATTAGGAATGGTATATACCAGTGGTTGCTAAATCCTTTAGATTGATGGTAATTCTGAGTAAGGATGCACATTCTGTGAAAACTCTACAACAAGTTATTTTTAAACTGCTCCTCTAATGACCAGGCATTTTAAAGGTTATTAGAAGATTCACATTACAGGTGATATACATTCTATAATAATTCTTCACTTATCATTACTGAGATGGATCAACTTGTTTTTAGGCTCTTGAAGTTGGGAGAAATAAATGTTTCAAAAATCCCTCTCTGCCCAAAACCATTATTCACTCAGCATCACTCTTCCCAAATCATCTCCTGACTCAATCACTCAGCAACCCCAATCTCAAGCCCTCTCCCGAACTGCTCATCACTCAGCACCTTCTCTTCCCAAACCCTCCTCCCAACTCAGTCACTCATCAATTCCATTTTCCCAACATTCCTCCCTACTCAGTGAGCCTCTTTCACAATGCTCCTTCTGACATATTCAGCACTTGTGCTGCCTACACCCACCCGCTAGTCAGTCTGAACTGCCTGTCACCAAACTCCCTCTTCCCCACTCACTCATTTAGGACACTCTTTTTCCTACACTGATGTGGCCACCCTAGTCCCTCATCCATATCTTTGGGAGATGGCACAACGAGGGCCCGGCTGACTGAGACCAGCACATGCCCACCCACTCATTGCCTGACCCGGGGTGAGGCAGGTGTCACTCCCACTTGGGTGCAGTGTTGTGGCCAGCAGCAGCTGCTGTTCTCACACCCTGTGGTGTCAGTGCCTCGCCATCTCGACACAACTGCATGTGAGCAGCAGCAGGCCTGGCACAGCAAGTACCAAAGAGTTGAGGAGCAGCAAGCAGTGGAAAGGATGAGGGGCAGGGTATTAGCCTAAGCACCAGAGACATTTTAATCCAGATGGGATTAAAAATGATATCTTCAATCCTGACTATTAGGAATATGACAATGGGCAATTGAAATTAAGTGGAAAAGTACATGGAAAGCAGGCCTAATGCAAAAACAGCCTGAGAGGCAACCATGTGTTATTGACCAGCCTGTGAGAACTGTCTTGTTGAGCTGTCACACAAAGCCACCTGAAGATGTCTTTCTATACTATGGAATGTCTGGAAACATACTGAAAGTACCACAGAATGGTGATGTAGCATGGAATCTTAGATTCAGAGTAATACTAGTATCAGGAACTTTGACCCATTCATTGGCAGTGAGACCTGTTGTGTTACGTACTGTCAGATTTCATCTCAGGCCATATCACAAATGATGTAGGAGTTCTCCAGACCAGCCATTGTGAAGCAGGGTCCCGATGGGCTGAAGGGTCTGTGATTCGTCAACATGGATTTACTGCTTAATATACAGTTACTGTTTAATATAGAAATTTGCTGTTGAATATATTTACTGACATAATATATTTAAATATATTATGATGACTATTAAAGGTGTTAACTTGGATCACATAATCTGAAGAGGTTTTTTTGATTACATCCCACCAAATTTATTCTCTAACTTCAACAGTCACCTGCAGTTGAGAGCCTAAGAACCAGGGAGAGGCACAGCTCAGAGAAAAGGTCTCACCCCTGAAAATTCTCCATTGCACAATGAAGAGGGAAATGCCCCAGGAGACATGTGGCATATTGTCAGGTGTATATGTACTTGTACCTCACTTTAGACTTGCTGGGTAGGCGGTTTTATAAAAGGGAATTACCAAACAGCTCCAGATGCAGAGACATTTTGAAGCCAGATAATTGACTTTAATAGAAGAGAGAATATAGAACTTTACAGCGCAGTACAGTCCCTTTGGCCCTCGATGTTGCACCAATCTGTGAAACCAATCTGAGGTGCATCTAAACTACACTATTCCATTCTTGTCCATATGCCTATCCAATGACCATTAAAATGCCCTTAAGGTTGGACAGTCTACTACTGTTTCAGGCAGTGTGTTCCACACCCCTACTACGAGTAAAGAAACTACCTCTGACATCTGTCCTATATCTATCACCCCTCAATTTAAAGCTATGTCCTGTCATTCTAGCCATCACTATCTGAGGAAAAGGGCTCTCACTGTCCAATGTATCTAACTCTGATTATCTTATATGTCTCAATTAAGTCACCTCTCAACCTCCTTCACTCTAATGAAAACAGCCTCAAGTCCCTCAGCCTTTCCTTGTAAGACCTTCCCTCCAAACCAGGCAACATCCTAGTAAATCTTCTCTCAACCCTTTCCAAAGCTTTCACATCCTTCCTCTGATGTGGTGACCAGAATTGTATGTAATACTCCAAATGTGGCTGCACCAGAGTTTTGTACAGCTGTAACATGACCTCATAGTTCCAAAACTCAGTCCTTCTACCAATAAAAGCTAACACACTGTATGCCTTCTTAACAAGCTTATCAACCAGAGTGGCAGCTTTCAAGGATCTATGTACCTGGACACCAAGATCTCTCTGCTCATCTACACTACCAAGAATCTTACGATTAGCCCAATACTCTGCATTCCTGTTACCCCTTCCAAAGTGAATTAGCTTACACTTTTCTGCATTAAATTCCACTCGCCACCTCTCAGCCCAGCTCTGCAGCTTATCTATGCCCCTCTGTAACCTACAATATCCTTCGTCACTATCCACAGCTCTACTGATCTTAGTGTCATCTGTAAATTTACTAACCCATCCTTTAATGCCCTCATCCAGATCATTTTTAAAAATGACAAACAGCTTTGGACCTAAAATAGATCCTTGCGGTACACCAACAGTAACTGAACTCCAGGATGAACATTTCCCATCAATTGTCATTCTCTGTCTTCTTTCAGCTGGCCAATTTATGAACTAAACCGCTAAATCACTCTCAATCCCATGCCTCCCTATTTTCTGCAATAGCCTACCAGGGGGAACCTTATCAAATGCCTTACTGAAATCCATATACACCACATCAACTGCTTTACCTTCATCCACCTGTTTGATCACCTTCTCAAAGAACTCCATAAGGTTTGTGAGGCATGACCTACCATGTTGACTATCCCTAATCAACTTAGTCCTTTCTAGATGATTATAAATCCAATTTCTTATAACCCTTTCCAACACTTTACCCACATCCAAAGGAAGGCTCACTGGTCTATAATTACCAGGGTTGTCTCTACTCCCCTTCTTGAACAGGGGAACCACATTTACTATCATCCGGTCTTCTGGCACTAATCCTGTAGACAATGATGACAAAGATCCAAGCCAAAAGCTCTGCAATCTCCTCCCTGGCTTCCCAGAAAATCCTAGAATAAATCCCATCTGGCCCAGGGGACTTATCTATTTCCACATTGTCCAGAATTGCTAATACCTCCTCCTTGTGAACCTCAATTCCCTCTAGTCTAGTAGCCTGTATCTCAGTATTCTCTTCAACAACATTGTCTTTTTCTAGTATGAATACTGACAAAAAGTATTAATTTAGCGCTTCCCTTATTTCCTCGGACTCCATACACAACTTCCCACTACTGTCCTCGATTGGCCCTAATCTTACTCTCGTCATTCTTTTATTCCTGATATAGCTATGGAATGCTTTAGGACTTTCCTTGGTCCTATCTGCCAATGAATTCTCATGTCCCCTTCTGGTTCTTCTTAGATCTCTCTTTAGGTCTTTCCTGGCTAGCTTGTAACTCAAGCGCCCGAACTAAGCCATCACATCTCATCCTAGCATAAGCCTTCTTTCTTCCTCTTGAAAAAGAAAGAGATTCAACCTCCTTTGTAAACCACAGCTCCCCTGCTTGACAACCTCCTCCCGGCCTGATCGGTACATACTTATCAAGGATCTGCAGTAGCTGCTCCCTTGAATAAGCTTCACATTTCAATTGTGCCATCCCCTGCAGTTTCCTTCCCCATCCTGTGCATCCTAAATCTTGCCCAATTTCATTGTAATTGCCTTTCCCCAGCTACAACTTTTGTCCTGTGATATGTACCTATCCCTTTCCATCGCTAAAGTAAACAGAACCGAATTGTGGTCACTATCACCAAAGTGCTCTCCTACCTCCAAACCTAACACCTGGCCGAGTTCATAACCCAGTTCCAAAACCAGTGTGGCCTCGCTTCTTGTTGGCCTGTTTACATACTGTGTCAGGAAACCCTCCTGCACACATTGGACAAAAATTGACCCATCTAAAGTACTTGAACTCTTGTATTCCTAAGGTTAGGTGCGTTAGTTAGAGGGAAATGGATCTGGGTGGATTACTCTTCAGAGGGTTGGTGTGGACTTGTTGGGCCAAAGGACCTGTTTCCACACTGCAGGGGATGTAATGCAATATTTGAAAAGCTAAAGTCCCCCATAACAACTACCCTGTCTGTCTCACTCCTAGCAAGAATTATCTTTGCTACCCTATCCCCTATGCGCTGGAACAATTTGGAGGCCTACAGAAAACTTCCAACAGGGCGACTTCTCCTTTCCTGTTTCTAACCTCAGCCCACACTATCTCAGTAAACGAGTTCTCAAACATCCTTTCTGCAACTGTAATACTGTCTTTGACTAACAATGCCACACCTTCCCCCTTTTAACATTTTCTCTGTTCTTACTGAAACATCTAGGTCCCAGAACTTGCAATAACCATTCCTGTCTCTGCTCTACCCATGTCTCTGAAATGGCCACAACATCGAAATCCCAGGTACCAACCCATGCTGTAAGTTCACCTACCTTATTCCAGATGCTCCTGGCATTGAAGTAGACACACTTCAAACCAACTTCTTACTTGCCAGTGCCTTCTTGCGACCTTGAAACCTTATTTCTGACCTCACTACTCTCAACCTCCTGTATACTTGAACTACAATTTATGTTCCCATCCCCCTGCTAAATTAGTTTAAACTCACCTGAAGAGCATTAGCAAATTTCCCACACAGGATATTGGTACCCCTCTGGTTTAGGTGAAGACCATCCTCTTTGTAGAGGTGCCACCTATCCCAGAATGAGCCCCAATTATCCAGGAATCCAAAATCCTTCCTCCTGCACCATCCTTGTAGCCACGAATTCAACTTCTCTCTCTCTCTCTCTATATTCCTCGCCTCGCTAGCACATGGCATGGGCAACAAACCAGAGATTAGATTAGAGTGGTGCTGGAAAAGCACAGTAGGTCAGGCAGCATCCGAGGTAGCAGGAAAATCAACGTTTCAGGTAAAAGCCCCACAAACCAGAGATAACAACTCTTTGTTCTAGCTCTAAGCTTCCATCTTAGCTCCCTGAATTTCTGCCTTAAATCCCTATCTCTCTTCCTTCCTAATGTTGTTAGTGCCTGTGTGGACCACGACTTGCAGCTGCTCCCCCTCCTCCTCAAGGAACCCAAAAACACGATCAGAGACATCGCGAACCCTGGCACCTGGGAGGCAACGCACCAACTGTGAGCCTTTCTCATTCCCACAGAACCTCCTGTCTCTCCCCCTAACTATGGAGTCCCTAATGACTTAATGCTCTGCTCCTCTTCCCCCTTCCCTTCTGAGCAACAGGAACAGACCTGTGCCTCATTGCTTACCCCTGGTAAGTCATCCCCCCAACAGTATCCAAAATGATTTGCTTGTTGTTCAGGGGAATAGCCACAAGCACTACCCGCCCCATCCCTTTCCGTCCCCTGACAGTCACACCTCAGGTAAAAGAACAAGGTCGATGGGTTACAATCTCCCTGTAACTCCTCCCAATAACCCCCTCTGCCTCCCAAAAATCTGAAGTTCATCCAGCTCCAGCTCCCTAACGCGGTTTTCGAGGAGCTGGAGTTGGGTGCATGTCCTGCAGATAAAGTCAGCAGCGACACTAGTGGTGACCTTTACCTCCCACAGTCTGCAGGAGGAACATTCAACTGCCCTAACCACCATTCCCACTATTCTAAATGTCCAATGAGGCTACTGAAAAACTAAAAAAAAAACTAGTCACCTTACCTATCTGGTGCACAGAACCTTTTTTTGGGTTAGAGGTGGCAATTCAGGTGGGACACACTATCCAAGTAGTGTTTCGGGTAAAGCAACCACCCAAATATAAAGCCTCACTTACCCAGCAGTCCCGTGTCTAATCCTGCTCAGTGTGCGCTCTGCCTATACACAAGCTAAGCTTTTAGAGTCAGAGTCAGAGATGTACAGTATGGAAACAGACCCTTTGGTCCAACCCATCCATGCCGACCAGATAGCCCAACCCCATCTAGTCCCACCTGCCAGCACCCAGCCCATATCCCTCCAAACCTTTCCTACACATATACCCATCCAAATGCCTCTTAAATGTTGCAATTGTACCAGCCTCCACTACTTCCTCTGGCAGCTCATTCCATACATGCACCACCCTCTGCATGAAAAAGTTGCCCCTTAGGTCTCTTTTATATCTTCCCCTCACCCTAAACCTATGCCCTCTAGTTCTGGACTCCCCAACCCCAGGGAAAAGACTTTGCTTACTTATCCTATCCATACCCCTCATAATTTTGTAAACCTCTATAAGGTCACCCCTCAGCCTCTGATGGTCCAGGGAAAACAGCCCTAGCCTGTTCAGCCTCTCCCTATAGCTCAAATCCTCCAACCTTGGCAACATCCTTGTAAAGCTTTTCTGAACCCTTTCAAGTTTCACATCATCTTTCCGTTAGAAAGGAGACCAGAATTGCACACAATATTCCAACAGTGGCTTAACCAATGTCCTGTACAGCCGCAACATGACCTCCCAACTCCTGTACTCAATACTCTGACCAATAAAGGAAAGCATACCAAATGCCTTCTTCACTATTCTATCTACCTGCGATTCCACTTTCAAGGAGCTATGAACCTGCACTCCAAGGTCTCTTTGTTCAGCAACACTCCCTAGGACCTTACCATTAAGTGTATAAGTCCTGCAAAAATTTGCTTTCCCAAAATGCAGCACCTCGCATTTATCTGAATTAAACTCCATCTGCCACTTCTCAGCTCATTGGCCCATCTGGTCCAGATGCTGTTGTAATCTGAGGTAACCCTCTTCGCTGTCCACTACACCTCCAATTTTGGTGTCATCTGCAAACTTACTAACTGTACCTCTTATGCTCGCATCCAAATCATTTATGTAAATGACAAAATGTAGAGGACCCAGAACCGATCCTTGTGGCACTCCACTGGTTACAGGCCTCCAGTCTGAAAAATGATCCTCCTCCACCACCCTCTGTCTTCTACCTTTGAGCCAGTTCTGTATCCAAATGCTAGTTCTCCCTGTATTCCATGAGATCTAAACTAGCTAATCTTTATCTCTTTTAAATGGATTCTTTTTGAATATACTTCCTATTCAGTCCTCTACCTTAACAACATTAAACATTCTGTGGTAGACTATCACTGGAAAGGAAATTTATAAAACTTCTCTAGCTCCTGAACAGTACACAAGAACATCAATAACTTACAGTACATTGTAACCCCATCAGGTCAAAAAGCTAAGCACACTAAGGCCAAAAACAATGATGATAGCAAGACAGCCACATCCTTCCTATATTAAATATTCTATCTCAAATATTACTACATTAATTCGGTTTGCATTTCTGTGACCCTATCTACATACAGAGTTAATCCTGCAAAACTGCACTTTCAGCCCACCAAGCTTGGAAGTGATGATGCTCGTAATTTTTCAGCAGCCATTTGAAAATTTTCAATTTCCTTTAACTTGACCCCAGAGTTTGTATCTCCTGCAGCTTTGACATTACCAAAGGGTGCTCTTGTGACCCAATGGTTAATGTCTGTAGCTCTAGGCTAGAGGTCTGGGTTCAGATCCCACCTGCCATAGAGGTGTGTTCTTACAAGTTGATTAAAAACATTTTAAAGTTACCAGAAGTATCTATCTCCATGGTATTCATGTATGGTGCAATCATGATAAAATCCAGATGAAGCACCCAGTGGAATTCCTTTGGTATTTGTCCCTAATAATGCATTTCCCATTTATCAGCACCTTTAAATTTTACCAGCAATTCTGCATGCATTGAGCTTATTTAAAAGCTCCAGGTGTGGACTTATGTCAAATTCCAGCAGAACCTTTGTTTTCTGGATATTCCTCACCCACAAATTTAGTTAATCAATACATTACCAGAGAAACATTCAGCCAACATGAGGCGGTTAACAAAGCATATCAGATCATTGGCTGCATGTTAACAGCATTTTATTACAACTCTAAGCAGAACACCCTCCGAGGTAGCAGTGATTGATGAGGCAAGGGAAAGTTACAATGTTTGTTTGTAGGGACAATCACCACTCCCTAGGATATCACTGTAGAAACCCAACATGTAACATTCTCCAGTCAACTGTCTCCATCTAGGTCATTGATCACTTTTCCTTTATTCTTAAGGTCAGATATGGGGTGGGGTGCTGACAATTCTACAACTTTCTGTTCTATTTTCAACTCTTATCACACTGAAGCAATGAAGCGTAATGCAAGATCCAACCAATATCCAAACTTGGGATGAGAAATGGCAAGTAAAGACACATGATGTAGCCAGATACAAATAGAATTTGGATAGGGACTCAACTAGGGGCTTACTTCCCATTCTCTGCGCCTGTACTCCATCCACATAAATCTCCATTTTATTCCCGTAAAATAGGCATGGAACCTACAACTTTCAAGACCAATGAATTCAATTTGGCTCTCTTTTAACTGTTGGGTCCTGCCTTTGCTTATCCATTAGTCTGACATAGGAGACATCTGATGCACCCCAAACATATTAACAGTATTGACGTAATATAAGAAGATTTTCATGTGTTTATCGTTGCAAAGGTGACCTCTTGGTGGATGTCTATGCATGTGAAATTAGTCTTTCTACTTTTACTGAGTGAAGTCCCGATGAATACATGCAACACTGTGCTCTGCAAAAATAACTGATGTTTATATTGGGCCATTTTCAGGATATCCCAAAGAACATCACATCCATGGAGGCACATTTGTAGCGTAGGTACTGATGTCATGTGGGTAAATATGGCATCCAATTTGTGCACATCAAGTTTCCAAATTCAACACTGTGGTTAAGGACTGGGTAAAATTGTTCTGTTGATATTGAATTAGAATTTGTTGAATTAGAAGTAGAATTCGCTTTATTGTCACCTGTACAAGTTGTAACCACAGCACCATCTTAGGTACAAAGTTACCTCGGTACAGTTTCTTCAGTTACAAGATTAGTTACAGTCTAACTATGGAGGGATAAATATTCACAGGAACAGGATGGGAAACTGTTCTGCTCTTCAAGTAAGGCCATGGGACCTTTCAATATCACTTCAATAAAGACAAAAGGTTCACTGAAAGATGGAGTCTCTGAAAGAACTGTAATAGAATGTCAGCCAATATTAATTCTACAAATTCTAACTTGTGTAACACCTGTCTTGTGCAATTGGTCGCTACTGTCTTTCAATGTAATAGCACTCTAGATGTTGGGATAATGTCATTGAACTGTGCTTTCAAAAGGTATGTCCTCCACTGTTATGGGTCTTCCACACCAATAATTTCAGCCATTTCAGTTATGAAAGAACTACTGTTACTAAGGATCACATGAAGCAATTCTACAGGTTTACCCATCAGAAGACACAGTGTTGCTATGATTTAATTCAGGGCTGGTATTGAGATTATTGATCTAAATATGTGGCTCTCTCTGCAAGCACATGGTATGCCGAAATACAGATTCTGTCCCGAGACTAGGCAGCAAGGTTCCATTGTCAGTGAGGAGGGAGAAGTCAGTTCACCCCCATGACCATCCACTGCAATGCAAGTGGCGAGGGTATCAGAAAAGTTATTGATTGGAGCTGAGGGCCAAGAGGTGGGGGAAACATGGGGCTAGGAAGCACAAGCCATTCTCACCGGACTACTAAAAACCAAAAAGAAATTGAACTTACCAGAATTCCGTTGGACTCTAGACCCATCTAATGAAGTTGAAACAGCGTGGAATAAAATTGAGTTGCTGGAAAAACTCAGCAGGTCAGACAGATCGACATCTGAGGAGAGAAACAGATTTAACATTCACTGCCCAGAAATGTTGACTGTTTCCACAGGCGCTGCCGGATCTACGGAGCATTTCCAGCACGTTATTTCCGATTTCCAGTACTTGTGTATTTTGCCTTTGAGTGTGTGTGGACATCAATTGGTCTGAAAGGGCAGTGTGCACTCTAGTGATGTGACTGCCATCTTGGATATTCCCTAATGTGGAGTGGGTTGCTGCACATTCAGTGTCCGACTTCAGCGATGTTAAAGTTGTGGGGAGGTCAGTCTTGACTGGGTGGAGTTTGCCCAGCTCCTGAACACCACGGACAAGGGCGAATCAGTTGGTACAATATAACCAGATCAGAAAAGTTAGATTCAAGAGGTTAAGAAAAGAAGAGTCTAATTTTCCTGCCAAAAACTTATTGGCAAGACAAAAATCTCACCAGTAAGCTGCAAAAGGCATCTTGTTATTATGCATTGTCACCTCATTTATATCCATTTTGCCTTTCTTCCATGCAGTAGAGAGAAACGAGATTGTCGTCATTTCAGGTAATTAGGATCTGAGCGATGGTACCTGGTGGCTTAACTCACCACTTTCACCTTCAAGCCTCCATCTTGTCCAGCATTTTCCAACATCTCAGGGTAATCCTAAAAACCTCTATAAACATATCAATTGGAAATGGGTGGTAAAAGAGGAATTGAACCAATAATGGACCAAAAAGGGGACTTAAAACATCGAGGCAAGAGGCATGGCTGAGATATTAAATGAATAGTTTGCACCTGTGTTTACCTCTAAGCCTGATCCTGCACACGCCACGGTGACAGAAGGAAACCCAGTCACCAGAAAGTCTCAAATTGATCAGGAGGCGGCACTGTCAGTATGTCAATTTGATCAGGCCATGGGACCAGAGGAGATGAGAGCACAAGCGTAATTAATAAATTTAAAGTGGAAATTGCAGAGGCACACCTAATTTTCTTTCAATTTTCCCTGGTTTTGGAAATGCTGCTGGTGTTACATTTCTGTTCAAAACAAGTTGTAAAGATTTCCTTCCCAATTACAGACCAGTTAACTTCAGCGGTGGGGGACCCATTCGAGACAATTAAGTGGGATGGGTAGAGTTAATAGATGGGAAAATGTGGATTGATTTCAAAGAGTCAGCATGTATTTGTTAAGGAAAATCGTGTCTAACTTAATGTGCTAGAGTTTTTTTGAATAGGTAACAGAGAAGGTTGATGAGAGGAAAGTTATGTATGTACAGCGCAGACTTCTAAAAGGCATTTGATACAGTGTCACACAACAAACTCCTGATGAAAGTTGAAATAAAAATACAAAAACCTGAGAAACTCAGCATATCTGGCTGCATCTGTGCAGAGAAAGTAGAGTCAATGTTTCAGGTCCAGTGACCCGTCTTCAGTTTCAGATTTCCAGCATCTGCAGTTCTCTGTTTTACGTTTGAGGAAAATTATAGACTGTTGAATAAAAAAGGGCAGTGGAAAAGTGGAAACAATTGTCTGAAGGGGTAGGAAACAGAGTAATAGTTAACAGTATCTTTTGAAAGTCAGGCTGGTAAAGGTTTGTAATGGAGTTCCTGAGGAATTGGTATATGGAGCCTTGCTTTTCCATAAATTTATGAATGATCAACATTTTGGTATGCAGGGGACAATTACAAATGTTTGTTGACAACACAAAACTTGAGAGGTTTTAAACCCTAAGGACAGTGTAGAACATCACTTTGACATATTGGTGCAGTAGGCGATTAGGTGATGGATGAAGTTTAATGCAGAGAAATGGGAGGGGAGGCACAATGATCTGGATGGCAAATTTTGACCAGGCTGGCAGAGTCTGATCCTGTACACTCCTCTGGTAGTCCTGGGCAAAGAGGATAGCCCTCTTTTCCAACATCTGCTCAACTCGCCATCCAGTTCCAAGCTGGCGAAGCAGGGTACCAGTTTCCCTTAATCAGCCACATGCTTTAGAATTGTGCAGCAACACAACAGGAGTGGCAGTTCCTGCCTGGTGCACAACCAGAACTTAAATATGGCACCAACTGCATAAATCCCCAAAGACCCAGGCTGTGGTAAGCATTTACTCTGCTCCTGAAGGTGAGATACTGTAAGAGTGCACCATGGGGGCATGGTGCAGACATAATGACCAGAGCGGTGGAAAATTGCAGGCAATATCTCATTACAGTGCAAGAGAGAAACCAAGGCAGTGCAATATGGCCAGCCAATTTTCGATAAAATTCAGCACACTGCACCACATTGTCCAAAGAAACTTTTGAGAGAGACAGCTGGAGCTAAAGAAAAGAAAACTTAAGTTGTGAATTCATGGCGCAGGCTCATTTAAAATGAATCTTCCATTGTTCCCAATTTAAGAGAACAGGACAGATTAGTGGCAAGGGGGCTCTTGCAGTTATTGAGAAAGATTTGGATCAGTGATAGTAATAATAAGCAGGCCCTTGAAAGATTTACAGACTCTACAGACGGTGTGATGATCATCAGGAAGAGGCTTGTGCAAGAGCCAAGAGCTGAACAACACCAGGATGGTGTCCTGCAGTCAAGAGCATTTTTTCACACAGCTCTGCCTGTGGCTGTGAAAGTTACTGTCACTCAATCTGTTTGCCACTTGCTGATTTGCAGTAGCCATGAGGATTTTTATACTGGCTAATAAGCTGCAAATACCACTACTAAGTGACTCGAAGAGCATGGGGTTGCACATTTAGATGCTCAATGTCATTCTTGAGTAACCAGGAACAGCTACCAGGCTCAAAGATGGCACTGCTGGAAGTTCTGAGGAAAATAATTTCTGTGGAAGTGGTGTATTGTAATCTCCACGATAATTACGGTGTTGTTTCTACAGCTTCACAATCAGGAGTCTAATGCTAGAGTGTACATTAGAACACAAGGGCTTTTGTTAGTGGCACGGTGGCTCAGTGGTTAGCTCTGCTGCCAAAGAGCACCAGGGACCCAGGTTCAATTCCATCCTCAGGCTACTCTGTGTGTGGAGTTTTCGTGTTTTCCCAATATCTGTTTGGAATTTTTCCAGGTGATTCGGTTTCCTCCCAAAGATGTCCAGTTTAGGTGGATTGACCATGCTAAATTAAGACTAGAAGACATATGAACAGAAATTAGACCATTCGGCCCCATTGAATCTGCTCTGCCGTTCAATCACGGTTGATAAGTTTTTCAACCCCATTCTCCCGCTTTCTCCCTGTAACCTTTGATCCTCTTAACAATCACGAACCTATCTATCTCTGTCTTAAATATACTAAATGACCTGGCCTCCACAGCTTTCTGCGGCAATGAATTCCAAAGATTCACCCCCTCTGGCTGAAGAGGTTTTTATCTCATTGCTGTTCTAAAGCGTCCTCTCTTTACTCTAAGGGTCTGCCCTCGGCTACTAGTCTCTCCTGCCAATGGAAACATCTTCCCAACATCCACTCTATTCAGGTTGTTCAGTATTCTGTAAGTTTCAATCAGATCACCCCTCATCCTTCTATCCATTGAGTATAGACACAGAGTCCTCAAACTTTCTTCATACGTTAAGCTTTTCATTCCTGGGATCATTCTTGTGAACCTCCTCTGGATCTACTCCAAAGCCAGTATATCCTTCCTGAGATACTGGGCCCAAAATTGCTCACAATATTCTAAATGTGGTCTGACCACAGCCTTATAAAGCCTCAGAAGCACATCCCTGCTTTTATATTCAAGTCCTGTCAAAATAATTGCCAGCATTGCATTTGGCTTCCTAACTACCAACTCAACCTGCAAGTTAACATTAAGAGAATCCTGGTCTAGGACTCCCAAGTTCCGTTGCACTTCAGATTTCTGAATTTTCTCCCTTTTTAGAAAATAGTCTATGCCTCTATTCTTCCCACCAAAATGCATCACCTTACACTTTCCCATGTTGTATTCCATCTGCCACTTTGCCCACTCTCCTAATCTGTCTAAACCCCTCTGCAGCCTCCTTATCTCCTCAATGCTACCTGTACCTCCACCTATCTTTGTACCATCTGCAAACTTAGTCAGAATGCCTTCAAGTTCCTTCATGGTCACACTAGCATGTACAGACTGCCTGAAAAGTAGCTCTCTTAAAAGGTACCTTATTGATCAGTAACCTGAGAAACAGAAACCCCAAGAAAAGAAGACAGGAATACAGAGAAGAACTGAAAGTTGCCTGGTTTTGAGATAAGAAGTTTTGTTTTGTAAACCTTAATAGGGATTTTTATCAGACCAGTATTGTAGAGGGAAAGTAAAAGATAGGTTAGAGGAAGGAGTTGTAAGTAGTTGTTAGTTAATTATTCTCAGTTATACTTTAAGAAATTAAAGTTGTTAATTTTTACTTTAGATAGTTCTTGGCCTCTTGCATTTTCACAGATTACTACATGGGATAAATCTTTTCTGTGTTGATGGTTTAAATTAAGTCAGGGAGTTTACACCGTGTTGTAACACTATAACCCTGCATTTAACAGGCCTAACCCATCTGTCCTGCACGTCCCTGAATGCAACAGATAACTTAGCATGGTCAATATATCTAATCTTCATATCTTTGGACTGTGGGAGGAAATTGGAGCACCTGGAGGAAACCCACACAAGACAACATGCAAACTCCACACAGACAGTCACCCGAGGGTGGAATCAAACCTGGATCCCTGGCGCTGAGAGTGCTAACCACTGAGCCACCATGGTAGAAAAATCTATTTTCGCACTTGTGCACTCAACAATGAAAAGATTAGTTATCTGACGGCACTGCTTGAGAGGCCGGGTCTAACCGATGCTACCAAGCGGTGAGTTTAAATTGCCTAATGATGCACACAGCCAATAAGCAACAAAATTAACAGTAAATGCCCACACAGAAATCATTCAAACTAGCGGGAAATAAGAAGTTGGTATGTTTTCCATATTGCACTAAGCAGTTAATTGTGCAACATAATTCGTGCTGTTTGTTCTGGATTGTCTAATTTATTCCCTCACATCTTTTTTCTGTGGTATTGCATATCTATTTGGTATAGACCTTTGTTTTGTCTCTTCTTCTTACTTGGTGTAAAGTTTATAGCAATCCTTCCATTTCTGCTTGCTTTCAATGTATCATTAAGCAATTTTGTGCCTTTTTAAAAGTGAATGTGATATCTAATGTATATATAATACACTTAGTTTTTGCTTACAGTGAAAACCTTCATTCAATTCCTCCCCAAATCAACTATAAATGGGGAAGACAGTAATTTGGCATTTTGTGTCTCGATGCCTTACTACTGTGATGTCATAAGTTGCTGCTTCCTTGTTTTTAAAACAAAAAAAACCCCATAAAATAAAGAAAAACATTCTGTCCATCAACAATAAAAATAATGAGACTAGTATACTCCCTGCATCAACAAATAAAATAAATGTTGAAGTCACTTCTACCCTGACCACGTGACACCCAAGCTGGATCGGCCATCTGTCACGATTTGCCCTCATGTCCCACTGGCAAAAGGAAAATCAGGATGAAAGCAGCAAGCAGCAATAAAACAGGAGGGAAGAATAAAATACCGAACTTGGCAATATTTATTGGGTTTAAACTGGTAATAATAAATACCAACAGCAAGATCATTACATAATATTTGTGTTCCAGTCCTCAACAGAATCTATTCTCTTTGACGTAACAAAAATCACCTTCATTTTACTGTTATTTGAACAGAAGTCTACAATGCACAGAAGTCTCCAAATAGCAATATTTAGACTTAAAACTACTTGGACCCAGAAAGTATAGCAAACATTCTGATTTAGCTGTCAGTGATATGGTTTCTTGCTTTAGTAAGCAGTAACCACACAATAGTTCCATAATTCAAAATCCCAGACCCCAGCAAAGATGATAGGTGGCTAGCAAACAATTTTCTTACTGTGCTGTAGGGCACAAAAAGAAATTCTGACTTCTGATCGGCACTGTGTTAATAGGAAGCACTTCATTATTTAAGCATTAGCAGGCGAATCTACTGCTTTTTTCCCCTCAGGTACAACTTTCATAACTTTGAAAAATAATCCCCTTGAAAACAGAATTTTCTGACGAGATGTATTCTCACTTTCTTGGATCAGATCCTGCAATCACACTGTTGCACAATGATGTTCCAAAGCACAGATTCTCTAATACAATCCTGCAGGGTGATTTTTAATTTTCTCCTAATGTGCAACCACAAATCCCCCCTGCTGCCAATTCTTTTTCCCTTTCACTCTCCTCAGCAGATACAAGAAATCGCAAAAACTATTTGCCAATTTTGACAGAACGTTATTGTACAGAGCAGAACAAAGTGAACATATGCCACATCTGAATGTATTCTTCATCTTACACAACCACACACATCTAAAAACTTTAGCCTTGAACCAAGATCAATTTTGAATTAGAATAAAAATTGAAAAAAATAATATTTTCCATTATTCATAATTTTAGAGACACATATAGTTAGTACAATATTAGAAAATAAAAAAAGACTCAGCACAATGATAAATTATTTGATACATGTTTAAGTTAAGACTTTACATTTTTGACTCTATGTTGTTTAAAAAAAATGCAAAGCATACAAAATGTGGTTTACCTAATATTTTGTTATTGAGTTACGCCTTTATAGTTCTGCATCTATTTATAGTGTTATGGATTACCATATGTTCCTTAATTATTCATAGCAATGACATGTTAAACCTGCATGCTAAACACATCAATATAAGCACAACAATAAATCTGTAACTATTCCAGTTTAAAGTATTTTGTATACACTAAACCAACGTACCTTTACGCTGGTAAAATACAATTAAGCTTTTCTACTAGCATTTTTCACAAAATCTGATCCAATAACTAAAAGTAGGTAGAATTTATAAAAATATCATTTAGAACTACATGTACAGTACAAACAGGCATAGTATAAAGCATAAGCAGTGGACTAACCTGAGCTGTTCTCTGGCTTGCATTACCACAAAATCCCAAGTATGATTGATCCTCTTGTGCAGTAGATTGTAACTGTCCTGTAGGAATTAAACATTTTGAAAGGGATTTAAAAAATTATTTTCTAAATCAAAGCCTGTTTGGATAGAAATGATGCATATGCAGTTGTGTACTGCTTTTGATTTAAAATGAAATAGTCCTGGTATTGCTAACAGTGAGATCCTTTGTGAACATGTGCCCAATTACACTGTACAACTAGAATGCAAAGGGAGGTTACTCAACATTATGAACACGTCCTTCTCTAGAGAGCTTAGGATAGGCTTGCAGCTTGTTTCCAGAAGATAAGGTACAGTTAAAAAAGAGACGGGTATTCCCTAGAGGTGATAAAACAGTTGACAAAAGATGAAGTGACCTATTTTGTTTTATATGTAAATGTCTTCTCATTACCAAAATAACATAACAAATGAATAACCAGCGAAATAAATTATTATTTACTTTACTGATAGGAAATTCCAGAAGTCTGTACTTTCCTCACACTTTAGTTAAATATTCAATTCAATTTTTGAATAAATTGACTGAAAGGTAATTTTATGCCATTGTGTGAGTGGCACTGAACCTCCCCTCTGGGAGCTCAGATCGGAAATTCAAGCACATACTATACACAATTTCTTTTGTACCACGTGCCTAAATCTCTGAGATACACAACAGACGAGCAATGCTCATCGGAAAATTACCTTTATTAATCAGGTCTACACTAATCAGATACGGCTCTGTACTATCTTCAGGTGATAAATAAGACGTAGGTATTTCTGGTCACTTTAGTCTCACCATAACTAGACAATAATTGTACATATTGAAGGCTAATAATCAATTAGATTGACACTTAAGGCCAGAACAGAACCCAACTCTGGCAAATTCTGACATTCAATTAGCAATGAAAATGCAACGATACTTTGAAAGTTAGTCAAATTGAGAGGTAATTCCCCACAAACCTTTATTGAATATGCTGCCATATTCGCTCCTTGGTGCTTGTTAGAGATGTAAGGTGCAGAGTAAAGGAGGTTAAGCAGGTAGTTGGTAATAAAGAACACAAGTTTTCCATGATATTACTGATGGTGTGAACATTTTTGTCAGAGCTGAATGAGTCTGAAAATAATTTTGTGTCCTCATATTGGGTTTGATGCTGTATGAGTGAACCAGTTATTCACTAGGTACATTCCTGTTGATAACCTTCAGACTTCAGCAAGTGAAGCTGACGGCCATTCTAGAGGAAATAACAGGGATGAACAATAGTACAAATATTGTTGGAGATGAGGGTATTGAAAGTAATATCAATGCGAAGATATATTTGTTATGAGGCAGAAGAGAATGGTTTGGCCCATCATGTCTATACCAGCTCTCTGAATGATCATAATGATTCAATGACATTCTCCTGACTTTTCCCTCTAAACCTGAATATTCATTTTCACGTATATTATGACCTAATATCCTCCTGAATGCTCCAACTGAACCTGCCACTACCATTCTGCCAGGCAGTATGTTCCAGTCTCTAATTACTCAGTGTGAGAAGTGTTTTCTCACATCAATTTATTTATTTTGAAATTAGCTTATATCTGTGCCCTTGTTCTCAATCCTTTTATGAAAGCAGTTAGTTTCCTCCTATTCAGTCTATCCAACTTCATTATGATTTTGCAACCATTTATCAAATCTCCTCTTGGCCTTCTCCTTCCAAGGAAAACACTTCCAATCTATCTTCATAACTGAAGCTTTTCATTCCTGGAATCATTTTCCTAAACCTCTCCTGTGCTCTCTTCAGAGCATCCACCGACAGGAGCTACCACTGTCCACAATACTCCAGATGAGGACTACCAAGGATTTTATACAGGCTCAGCATACCCTCCTTTCTCCTGTACTCTGTGACCCATGAATAAAATCTAGGATATTATATACTTTATTAACTACTCCTTCCATTCTAAAAATGTTTCTCCTTTATTCAGGCTTAGAAAGCCTTTGCCTTTAAGTTATATGTGCCTGACTGATCAGTAACTGGACAGTTATTTAGGAGCATGCTACACCCAAAGCAGGGATGAATGGCTTTTAGATAAAGACAGCAGAGTGTAACGTAATAGTTATAGATTCTCATTTTAGTGACCTAATTTCAGGAGAACATCTCTGTTAGCTGCACTAATCTCCACATAAAATTTCCATTTAGAGCACAATGGGTAAACTGTGCTTCTGCTCCAACTTGACAAAAACTTAGCTATAAGCAATATTTTGAATGATATTCATACTTGATTCATCTTTCAATATGTATTTAATTTTCCTGAATTATAATGCCTACACCATTGAGATTTTTTGAACAGTTAATAAAATTGTGACAATAGCCACACACATACAAAAGACATAAATATTTGTGACACAGAAAATGATGCTGCTCAAATTCAAGTATTGTTTTCTTACCTTCTCGTAGTCAACTAAGTCTCCCTGCCTCTTTATGTTCTTCTTAGTCAAATATATAGCTAAAGAGCAAAAGATTCACAAGATACAATGTGGTAGCTTAGAGGATTGAAAGTGTTACATCTTCATGATGTTATGTCCCACAAAAACAAAATATAAGATCTTTTATGAGTCTGCCCAATAGATCTAATTTTCCATAACAACCTACTGTAAAGTTTGGTTTTCCAAAACTTTCAAAATTTTGATCACATCACAGAAGGAATTATATTTAGAAGGATTTAACATAACTCTCATGTAATGTTGGTTTTCCCCTTGAATTAGAATTCTTGTGAACTGTCCTTATAAAACAAAGTGTGTCTTTTTTCAGCAATATTTCTTAAATGTAAAATATCTTATTTTTATTGAAAAATACTTGACAATCAGAATATTCCTTTTAGAAACTGAATGGACCTTGATTTTTCTTGTTCGATTTTATGTTGCACCCTCGAACACTCAATAAAGGATACACCCATCTTTGAAAAATACATGGTATTCAAAACTGCTGTAAAATGATTTATTACTCCAATTATTGCACCCTTCTGGGATTAGAATATACCACTACCAGTGCTACCCATTTCTCAGTTTTCCCTTGATCCTTGTCCCACTGCTGCATGTTTAGAATTTGACTCCTAAAATTTCTTTTCTCAAATCTTTTTTTTTGCTCGTTGTCACCTTCTGTCCACATAAAGCATTTTATTTACTTAAATGAAGAGTGCTATATAAATGCAAGTTATTATTGGAAGTGTACTTTAAGGTTGTAACAATGAACATTAGTTGAAAAGGTATGCTTTAAACTTGTTAGAATTAAGTCTGCTATGTTTAGTTACAAATTGAATGTACACTTACCATAATCAAGTTCTGTTGCAGGCCATTTATATGAAGTCCAGAAGTAAGGGGTCTAGAAAGATGAGACAGGAAATAGATTACTTATAATGAGACCGGTAGTAAATCTCATGAGATTTTATACAGTTGGGTGCTTTCATATTTAGCTGTCCTTTATTTCCTCCCAAATGACAATTTCACTTGATAATACTAGTGCCAGTATCCAATAGCTTGTGGTACCTTACCACACATTCAGTAATGCCATATCTGAAAACCTGTGCTTGCCCTTAATATAGTTTGAAAAATAAAGCAATTTATATAAAGTGGTGTCTCTGTACACCTGATGGATTTAACTGATAACTTCAATGACAGTGGTCAATGTAAAACTAATGTGCAACAGTTTGCTATTACATTACAATCCCTTAATTGGTACGTAAATGTTGAGATGCATAAACATTGCTATAGTGTATAATCAACTAGGAGAAAGTGAGGACTGCCGATGCTGGAGATCAGAGCTGAAAAATGTGTTGCTGGAAAAGCGCAGCAGGTCAGGCAGCATCCAGGGAGCAGGAGAATCGATGTTTCGGGCATATTCCAGCAACACATTTTTCAGCTCTATATTGTATAATAAATTAAACTGATCAAATTACATAACTATCCCACCCACAACCCGCCACCCGAAGGCAGCATCACACAGTGCTATTGGCCTGCTTCAAATCATGATCATATTTTAGTTCAACCATGTAGCAATTTAAAAATATTTAGTAGTTTTCTTACACTGTTGATCATATTTCCAACTAATGGTGAGATCACCTTCTGTTCCATTTTATTTTCACAGAAGCAATATAAATAACAAGGATGTTTTAGTGCATTATTATAACACAATGTGAATGCTTGTGTATATAAAAGGGTGATAGGATTAAACATCACAGACTGCAATTTAATATACTGTTGTTAAAATTGAAAGTAGCTTAGCATGGCAGGCATAGGTCATTTAGTCTTTTTTTAAACTAAAAAAAGACACAAAAAATCCTTATACATATGAAAATTGCACCATTTTGCCCATAGTTGGCTATCTTAAACACCATAACAATTAAATTTATAGCTTCATATGAGCATTACATCTAGTGAACAGAACTGTCTCATAGTATGCTTCTTAGTAATTAGTAACAGACTTATTCATAGACAAATGAGTTTCATGAACATCAAGCCAACTAATGTTAACATTGTTTGATCACACTGCAGAGAAATACATTTTTTAGTAACTCCTGGTTCCATTGGGTTATTGACATAATGCGATGCAATTCTTTCTTAACTAGTAAAAGACAAAACGGTTGCTTTAATTGTATCACTGTATTTTGGAATATTGTTATCCTTTGGGAGCACCACCATTCACGAACTACAGAAGGAACTGGTGCTAATTTTGCACAGTTGGTATTCCTCAGAGAAGTGAATTTTCGTGCCAAGGCAGACTGATCTATTCCAAAATAACACAAATAAACAAGCTTCCGTGATGGCTAAGTGAATAAACACAGTGGCCGACATGGCATTGAACCATACAGACAGAGGAGATTCTGCTGAAACCACTGTGTGGTTGTTGGACTGAGGGGTGGGGAAGGGAGCATGAGAAAAGCAAAATGAGTTCATTGTCTAAGCATCAAAGCAATTCATTGCAATATTGTGTTTTGAATCGTATTCAACACTTACACTACTTTTGGGATTTTGATCTGTCAATTATTTTCAATGACGTTTGCTAGTCTGCACTATCTAAATATCACTGAAATTGGATACTGAGTTCAGATTTCTTAATTAAGAATCAAGAGAGCAGTTTAAAACAAATACCCAAGACATGTAAAATTGCATGAGATAAGTCACTGGAGCTCAGAGAGAAACCTTCCATGAAATGCCCCAAAATTGGCATTTGGCAGACCTTTAATAAAATGTATCTCTGGGAGTCAATGTTTCTCCTCGATTAAAACCTGGCATTAACTAGCAAGGTTCCCTGGTCCCACTACCTTTTACAAAGTTTGGAGATGCTAGTGTTGGACTGGAGTGTACAAAAGTTAAAAATCACTCAACACTGGGTAATAGTCCAACAGGTTTAATTGGAAGCACGAGCTTTTGGAGCACCGCCCCTTCATCAGGTGGTTGCCTGAAAGCTAGTACTTCCAAATAAACCTGGTGTTGTGAGATTTTTAATTTTTTAAAAAGTTTGTCTGAGGAACCTCACATTTTTCTTTCGACCTGTCACCCCAACAGGGCAACTTTGCAAAGGCATTATCAGCAATGTCACCAACCTTGGAGCATGCAGTGCTACCATTCACATATCTTCCTTTTGCAGATATTCTTGTACAAATATTTCCAATATCTGATCCAGGCAGAATGCAGCTCTTGTGTAAATGTTACATGTTGGGGTATGACCTTGAACTCCTACTGAGACTCTAAACACTCAACAAAATATCTAGTGCTGGGCTACAAACAGTTATCATGAAAAGAAAGTGGTGTAGTGGACTGGCAATCCAGAGGCTCAGCTTCATAATAGGATTACATGGGTTCAAGACTCAGAGCAGCTGGTGGAATTTAAATTCAAATAATATTCCTGGAATTTAAATCTAGTTCCAGTAGAGGTTACCATAAAATTATCATTTTCATGTTGAAAAACCCTATCTACTCCTCAGTAACATGCAGGGAAGGAAATCTGCTGTCTTAAGTGTGTCTCCACAGCCACAGTAATGTGGTTGATTCTTAACTGCCCTCCAAAATAGCCCAGCAAGCCACTCAGCCCAAGAGTAATTAGGCATGAGCAACAAATGCTGGCCTTGCCAAGGATGCCTACATTCCATGAGAAAAAAAAGAAAATTTAGCAGGCAACCAGAGGTTGGCGCACTGCTTGCATCAGAAAGAATGAGTATGCTTTAATCCAGCATTGTGATCCCGAACGTTCACTGTCGAGACCTAGCCAATTTAGCTGAGGAAGCCAATTTTGAGCAGCTGATGGTGAACATGCTGGAGACCCTGTGGAAAGATGCAGGAAACTTTGTGTCTCACTCAGGAGAAGTTCAATTTCGCTGCACTGAAACTTTGCTTCAATATGCCAAATATGTAGGGAGATCGCAGATGGGTCTAAGAATAATATGGTTGTAATAGTTGGGGATTTTAACTTTCCAAACATAGAATGAGACTGCCATAGTGTTAAGAGCTCGGATGGAGAGGAATTTTTAAAATGTGTTCAGGTAAACTTTCTCAATCAGCATGTCGATGACGGTACAGGAGAAGGGGGTAAAACCCGACTTCCTCTTGGGAAATAAGGCAGGGCAAGTGGCTGAGGTGTCAGTGGGGGAGCACTTTGGGACCAGTGATCATAATTCTATTAGTTTTGAAATAGTTATGGAAAAGGATAAGGCTGGTTCACAAGTTAAAGTTCTAAACTGGAACAAGGCCAATTTTGATAGTATCAGCCAGGAACTTTCAAAAGTTGATTGGAGGAAGCTGTTCACAGTAAAGGGACATCTAGCAACTGGGAGGCTTTCAAAAGCAAAATAATGAGAGTTCAGGGCCAGCATGTTCCTGTTAGCGTGAAGGGCAAAGCTGGCAGGAATTGGGAACAGATGACTGGAGAAATTGAGGCTTTTGTCAAGAAAAAGGAGGCATGGGTCAAGCATAGACAGCTGGGATCAAATGAATCCCTTGAGTACAGGAGCACAGGAATACAGGTAAATCCAGAGGGCAAAAAAGAGACATGAGATACCTTTGGCAGATAGGGTTAAGGAGAATCCAAAGAGACTCTACAAGTATATTAAGGCCAGAAGTGTAGCTAGGGAGCGATTAGGACCCCTTAAAGATCAATGAGGCGGTTTTTGTGTGGAACCACAGGAGCTGGATAAGATCCTAAACAAATATTTCTAGTCAGTATTTACTATGGTAAAAGACATGGAAGCCAGGAAATTTGGGGAAAGAAATGGTGATATCTTGAAAAAAGTCCACATTATCAAAGAAGACGTGCTGGAGATCTTAAAATGCATAAAAGGTAGATAAATCCCTAGGGTCTGATCAAATGTATTCCAAGATACTATGGGAAGCTAGGGAAGAAATTGTGGGCCCCTAGCAGGTATATTTGTATCATTAACAGCCAAAGACAAGGTGCTAGAAACTGGAGGGTGGCTAATGTTGTGCCGATATTTACAAAAGATTGAAAGGCAAAGCCTGGGAACTACAGACTGTTGAGCCTATAGGAATGGGCAAGTTGTTGGAGGAGATTCTGGGGGACAGGATTTGAATGTATTTGAAAAGGCAAGGATCGATTATGGATAGGCACCATAGCTTTGTGTATGGGAAGTCGTGTCTTACGAACTTACTCAAGGCTTTTGAAGAGGTGATTAAGAAGACAGATGAAGGCAGTGGGTCGGCGTTGTGTACATATGCTTTAGGAAGGCCTTTGACAACTAGTCCACATGGTAGAGTAGTTAGTAATATCACACGGGATCCAGGCAGTGTTAGCCGTATGGATTCAAAATCGGCTTTACAGTAGGAGACAGAGGATGGTGTTAGAGGGTTGGTCAATCAGTTTGAGGCCTGTGGCCATTGGTGTGCTACAAGGATTTACGCTAGGTCCACTGTTCTTCATCATTTATATAGACGATTTGAATGTAAATATAGCAGGCATGGTTAGTAAGTTTGATGATGACACCAGAACTGATGATATGGTGGACAATAAAGAGTACAACAGGATCTTATTCAACTTCTGGAGTGAATTTTTAGATTAGATTAGATTACTTACAGTGTGGAAACAGGCCCTTCGGCCCAACAAGTCCACACCGACCCGCTAAAGCGTAACCCACCCAGACCCATTCCCCTACATTTACCCCTTTATCTAACACTACGGGCAATTTAGCATGGCCAATTCACCTAACCTGCACATTTTTGGACTGTGGGAGGAAACCGGAGCACACGGAGAAAACCCACACAAACACGGGGAGAGCTAACCACTGTGCCACCCAAGAACTTCCAGAAGAATTGATGGATTCTGGTACAGTTACAACTTTTAAAAGATATTTGGTTAAGTAAATGAATAAGAAATGTTTGGAGGGATGTCAGTCACTGCAGGAAGGTGGGCTAGCTTAGGTTGGGATGATGGATGGCATGGATTGTTTGGATTGAATGGTCTGTTTTTGTGCTGTATGACTCTATAATTGTGCTATTGGGCTGAGGAATGCAGATGGAGTTTAATTCAGGTAAATTTGAGATGTTGCATTTTGGTAAGACAAACCAGGGCAAGACTTATACAGTTTATGATAGGGCTCTGGAAGTATTATCAAACAGGAAGATCTAGGGGTGCAGTACATAGGTCCTTGAAAGAGACTGAGAAATGGGTGGCAAAGAAAGTATTTAGCACACTTGCCTTCATCAGTCAGAGCACTGAGTACAGGAGTTGGGACATCATGTTACAACTCTACAAGACGTAAGGCCACATTTGAAGTAAGATGTACAGTTCAAGTTGCTCTGCTATAGGAAGGAGGTTATTAAATTGAAAAGGGTGTAAAAAAAATTTCAGGCTGGAAACTTTGAGTCATAAATAAAAGCTAGATAGGCTGGGACTTTTTCCCTGCAGGGTAGGAGGCTGAGAGGTAACATGTAGAGGTTTATGAAATCATAAGGGGCATGGATAGAGTGAATAGCCAAAGTCTTTTCCCAGGGAAGGTAAGTCCAAAACTAGAGGGCACAGATGTAAGGTGAGAGAGGGAAAAGATTTTAAAAAAAGAGACTAGAGGGTAACTTTTTCACAGAGGGTGGTGTGTATATAGAATGAGTTGCCAGAGGAAGCGGTTGAGATGGGTACAATTACAAAATTGAAAAAACATTTAGGCAGGTTCATGGATGGGGAGGTTTAAAGAGAAATTGGCCAAATGGAGGTAAACGGGACTATTTCAGTTTAGGAAATCTGGTCAGCATGGATGAGTTGAGCCAAAGACCCCATTTCCATGCTATATGACTCTATAACCCTATGTCCATTATATAATGCTTAAACCAGCATCTGTTTGCATGCTGCAACATGTCCGCCTATAAGCTCGTAGCAGAGGAACACCCCTTCCAGGACCCAGAAAGTGCATTTTTAGGGAAATTAACCAGTGGGATAGATACAGCCTTTTATGAATTGCTTGCTTCACTCAGAGCTTTTCATGTGTAACGTGTTTGATCATCTTGCTTGATGAGACTGTTGTTATTCCTTTGCTTCTTCTGGCCATTCCTCCAAATAAGGCAAGGATTCAAAATTAGCTGACAGGAGCAGGCAGTCAGAATAAGAGCAAAATAAACCAGAAGTAAAGCAGATTATGAAAGACAGTCTGAAAGCTCAGAATGGTCTTGGAAATCCATTAATCAAAATAGCACATGAAACTAATGTTAGTGTGCCAGCAGCTATATGCCCTTTTAAATTCAGTTTTTAGTCATATCAGTCAGTTTATGAACCCAATCCCACAAGGTTTTATTCTGCAGGACTTTTATTCATCAACTTGTTAGCATTTGTTTGGACTCAAGCCAAATATGCAATCAAGTGCTTGCAGGCTCTTGCAGCATTGAAAGTTTACATCATTTTTAAAAATCAGTTTTAAACATCTCCAGAATGACCAGGGTACAAGAGATACATTTCAATTATTTACATTTATTTATAATATATCCAGCATGAAAATTCAAAACAACGTCACCAAATAGGTAGATTGAAGTTACTTAAATTTCCTCCCCAGGTTATACATAGAATTGGACAAATGGTCAAATGTTGATTTATTTGTGTTTTTCACTTAAAATACATTAGCATGATATGCAACTGAGAAGTAAATTCTGACTCTTAGAAATTATTGCAATTTCATACACATTACATTCACTGGCACACTCTCATAGTCCATGCTAACATTAAGCTGTTCGGTTACAAAGAGCAACACATTTCCTCAGCATGTCATGCTTCAAGTTGCCCAAGATGAAGGCTGAGGCCTTTATACCCTCAGGTCACATGCCATGACACAATAAGCATATCCCTTAAAGGCATACTGACAACATTTTCTGTACTTGATTGAACATTAATCTTGTTTAATAAATATTTTAAAATGTTGAAATTCAGTCTTTTATAGCTGATTAAAGCTGCGTTTATTTTATCTTGAAGTCCACCCTTATACAGTAAATCATTTTACATGTAAAGTCAGAATGCTTTCTGATTTTATATTGATATATATTCATTAATCAACAGGTAAAGACAATGGCACAATTTCCCTGTTTGTAAAGTTATTAAGTTTACAAGGTCTTACCTGAAATCGATAAGGAGAATCATCTGCCCGGAGAACAAAATTCTTTGGATCCTTTAGTGGGTAAATGTAGCCATACTTTACTATTAGATCACCAAGATGAAGAGACTCTGCAATACAAAAATAAAACTTCCCAATTAATTGCAATTCACTAATGATACGAACGGTTAGCCGGAAATACTCAAGACAATATATATGTACAATCACTGTGCTTTGGATCAAACTGAAGGCCTATCATTTAATCAGAGGCAAAGGTGTATTTTTTTAAAATGAATCAATATATTTGTTAAAATAGTACAAAAATAAATGTATATTAATGTGTGAAAATTTGTATGATAACATCCTGTACAATAAATTTCCAGATTTTAACCAGAATTTCACATTTGCCATATGATTTCAATATTTTTCTTCATAATTGACTGAAAAACACAACATTTACTTGACAAATATTTCTTAAATGATAACTAATTATAGCCGATTTTCATTTCAGCTTTCATTGATAGGCTTTTCATTTTCTAAGAAAAGGAGTACATTTCCTTTTTTTCTAAAAGTGAAGACTGGAAAATATTTCTAATTTTCCCAGAATGCTGAAATACAAAGCAGTATTTGACAAAAATAATTTTTCTACTAAAGCAAGATGAAGGCTTGAGCCTGAAGTATAAATTATGAATCAATATCATTCAAAGTTAAATTATATTGAAGTCAATTCTAACTTTCCCTGGACTTTGAAATAGGCAAGCTGGTGAAATACAAGAATAGAAGGGTTAAAATCAGCAATGGTAATACAATTGAATGTCTTAGACAATTAGATTCTTTATTTTTGAAGATGATCATTATCTGAATCTTTAATGGCACTCAAGTAATTTATAATTCTTAGAATAAGAAGCTCCCTCAGTCCTGTGTCATATGCAGCAAACAAACACATATTCACATATATTATTATAGCTGTAGTTTCCTGGAACAGGTCACCAGCATTTTGGCTAAGGTTACAGTTTAAAGAGTACCACTGTACATCAAACATGGCTGACCAGGAGACCCTCACAGTCTGCCAGAAGCATATTGGAAGGACTTATAGGTTGATATTTGGCCAACTTTAGTGCTCTTTCCACAGCCATCAAGTCCTAGAACAGGAACCCAGAGGTTCTACCTGAAAGGTATAAGGGAGCCAACCACTGCACCACAAAACGTCTCCACTTATCAATCCGAACCTGAATGGTCTCCAGGTCTTGTACCTTGTGGAGATGGTCTGCATTAGGATCTGACGAGTTACAAATGGAATTAAATAATGAGCAATCAGAAAACACCCCCTGAAATGAGCTCATTTTGGAGGGAAGGTCCTTGACGAAGCTCAGCCAAAAATGAGGAAGTCATACGCTGATTCCCTGCAGAACTCCTCCACCAATGTTCTGGAGATGTTTTGACTGACCTCCAACAACCACAAACATCTTCCTTTATACTAGGTATGATTCCAACCAGTGAAGAGTTTACCATTCACTTAAGTTTTGCCAAGGCATTTTGATATCACACTTGTTCAAATGTTGCCTTTATATCACCTCTTTCCCATTAAGCTCTTTTGTTCATACTTGGACCAATGGTTGCATTGAGATCAAGAGGCAGGTGGTCATGGCAGAACCCAAGTAGACTATCAACGAATAGGTTCCTGATGAATAACAGCTACTTTATCCCACTGTCATTAACCCCTTTCATCACTGTATAGGACTGTTGATCAAGTACAGGTTGATGAACAGTAATTAGCTTGATTGGATTGTTAGGCCTTTAGTAGGTAGGACGCACCTGGGCAATTGCCCAGAATACTAAGTAAGTGCCAGCATTATAGCAGTACTGGATCAGCTTGACTATACAGCATAGCTAGTTCTGGAGTATATCTTCAGCACCATTGCTGAAATATTGTCAGGGCCCATAGCCTTTACAGTAACCAGTGCTTTTTGCTGTTGATTTGTCATGTAGAATTCATCAAAAATGTTGAAATCTGGCATCTGTGATGCTGAGGACTTCAAGAGGAGGTTGAGATGGATCATTCACTCAGCACTTCCAATGGAAGATGGCTGCAAATGTTGTAGCTATGACTTTTACACTAATGTGTTAGATTGGATTACTTATATAGTGCAGAAGCAGGCCCTTTGGCCCAACAAGTCCACACCAAACCTCCGAAGAGTAACCTGCTCACATTTACCCTGCCTAGTGCATCTAGCACTAATAGCAATTTAGCATGGCCAATTCACCTGACCTGCACATCTTTGGACTGTGGGAGGAAACCCACACAGACACAAGGAGAATGTGCAAACTCCACACACAGTCACCCAAGTCATTCCAAGGACTGGAATTGAACCTGGGACCCTGGTGTTGTGAGGCAGGTGTGCTAACCACTGAGCCACCGTGCCACCCCAGGTTGAGCTGCCCCATCCTTGAGGAGGGTGGTGTCTGTGAGCTGCCACTCTTATTGTTTAATGGCCAACTATCCTCCAACATTCATGACGAGATGTGGCAAGATTGCGGAGCTTTGCTTGATCCATCGAGTCTCTGATCTGATTTTTCATGCCTATACTTTAACAACCATCTTTCATTTAAACATGTTCGAGCAACATTTTTGAGGGCTCAAAAATAAGTTTTAGAATTTACAAAGTAAAGAAATCCTGCCAACACATTCATACTTCTGTTTGTTGTGCCTATAATTATATCAGTAAGCTGGAATTTCTCAAGTGCATCAAGATTTCTAAAAATCGTAAGGTGTAACAGATGCTTTTTCCTTGAGTCAGATTAAAGTTTTCAAAATGTTTGCAACGGAAAATTAATCACTTCTGTCGGGCCATAAAGGTTGCACTCAAATATTTTCCAATTAATATAGAAATCTCAAATGCGTACAATGTCAAAATAAACATCAATTCTAGCGAAGTAATTTCCACTCCCTTTAGGGTAAAAATTTAAAATTAGCTAGATTAAATGTTTGTTTTTACCACACTGTGGCACTTTGGAACATTTTGATCACTTTCCTTCAGGTCCAGTAAAATATTACAACAAACCTTTCTGCACATAATAGTTTTGTGCTGCCAAGGTCTGTTCCTGGGTAAAAAATGGAACAACAGCAGTCATTCATCTAGTCAAACGTTCATTTACTTGTACTTCTTTCAATCTACTCAACTGTATTCGCTCCTCCACGCTGGCATGAGCACTTTACAGAATGCCAATACACATTTCAACCTTCCGGTAGCAGGCCATTTTAATACATCATCTGTGCTCAAATTTTGGTCCTAGATTTGCTGCAATATTCCAGCGAAGTCCAACGCAAGCTAGAGGAACAGTCCCTCATTTTCTGCTTAAGCACTTGACAGCCTTCTGGCCAAGATTAAGTTTGACAAATTCAGGCCATAAACTCTATCCTCCATTTTGTTCCCTTTCCAGCATCTAATTTTCTTAGTTGAGCACAGCCAACTTTTTTTCTGTTATTAACATAGAACATAGAACAAAGAACAATACAGCGCAGAACAGGCCCTTCAGCCCTCGATGTTGCACCGACCTGTGAACTATTCTCAGCTCGTCCCCCTAAACTATCCCATCATCATCCATGTGCTTATCTAAGGATTGTTAAAATCTCTCTACTCTACTCTAAACCTATCCCATTTCTCTATAATCATGACAACTCCCTTTGCACTTTGATCGGTGTCACCTGGGCACTCCGATCTTGCTTACTCTTTCACTTATGGGATTATAAAACCCATCAGCTTTCCATGTCTCTCTCTTCAGTTCGAAAAAGAGCCTTTTAACTTGAAAGATTACTTCTGTTCCACTCTCCAAAGATTCTGCGAGACCTGCTACATCTCTCCAGCATTTTCTGTTATTACTTCAGATTTCCAGCATCTGCAGTATTTTGCTTTTACTTAAATGATACATCTACAATGTTTCCAGGTTTTACATGGATGAATTCCTCACTCACAGTTGCTTGATGTGCACTGTTTAGCTAAGTTAATAAAGTTAAAATCGCAGTTTTGCTTTTCTACTGTTTAAATGATTATGCAAAAATAATCTGCAGAAATGGCAGATTCTTCATTTTCTATGGCCGATACCTTGTGATATAATTACAAAGAAGTCTTGTGGAGAACTTTTAAACCATTATGGAGAGTTTTATGTTAAGACCAAACACAAATTAGATTAAGCATCTTGAGCGACTGAATTAGATAAATCACCTCAGTTTGAGCAATGTTGTTCTTTGAAAAGCTCCAAGCCTGTCTGTCTGATGATTGTTTCCGAGCAGAAAGAGAGCTATTAATTAAAATGGTGTTCAATGCTCATTATTGGAACTCAGGGGATGTCTGTTTCTCCAAAACATGATAGCTCACAACGATTATCAGACACAAGAAGGAATCACAGAGAAATGACTCACCTTTTCCTCCCCTAATCAGTTAAGGAAATTAGGTAGTTGGTAGAAACACTTCCTATTAAGTCTGAGAATAGATATTTTTCTTTGCTGTCCCAGACACTACCTGAAAATTTTTATGATCTGATAAACCGGTGCTAATCCATATTCCAATTCACTTCCTGGATAGTACTGCATAAAATTATCTATTTTGTCGCAGCCTCTGCTTTTGCACCAGAGAGTTCCTCTAACGGAGACAAACGCAAATCAGTCCTAGACAGCTCATATGGGATTATTGTGCTGCAGCTCTTTGAATTGTAATTTAGGTATAATCGGTGTTAAGGAAAAGGTTAGTATTGCTCAGGAAGGCCTTTGAGCTGAGGTTTCTTTTGGGTATCAGAACACTACCATCAGAATCATTTGAGGTGTCAATGTCCATGATTGTTGCCAATTAATATATCACCTCACTGTGTCTAATTAAGGACAGTGAGTAGGCTGAGTGGTTTGTAGGGCCAATGAGGACACAGGGAGTTTTGGCTGATCGGTACTCACATTAGGAAAGGTGGGCTATGTCGATATAGGCAGGGGAATTGCAAGTACACCTCAACATGGAGCTGTCCTCTGGAAATTTCTAAAGTTGTTCCAAAGTAAATGTGGCCATCATTTTGTAAGGGGGAACCCCTCCAACAGAATGGCCAGTGGCTGAGAATGTTGCCCTTGTGATTTTTGCAGGTTTGGGCAGAGGGACTAAAAAGACCACCAGTGGTCCACTGGTTTTCTGTGAGATGGCTACCTGCTCCCCCACCCTGGACAATGAACAGTTCATCCAACATTTCCCCAATTTGACCCCATTGTCACTTAATTAGCCAGCTACTATTACCAAGTGGGTGCCAGATGCTCCTCAGATGCCATCTCCTGAAAGATTGCTTAAAGACAGGGTCCCACCAGGGCACTGTTGCAGTGCAAGATTCTTTATTTATACTCCGTTTGCTTCCTCCAAACTGGAAAATCCAGCCCTTTATTCCTGACCAGCTGAACTTTCATTTGATTATTTTTACTGCTCCAGCATTGTTAAAAATTGCTGTTAGTTATTTCCCTTTAGAAAGACAAAACAACAATGCAGATTCTGCCCTGACTATGGATAAAATCCTGTCTTGAGGGCTGATGATTAAAAGCTCTGTCCCAGAAGCACCAACCAGAAGTAGTGGCCATTACTGAACTGCAGGCAATCCCATCAGCCCAAGGAGCCCAGGATCCAGAGCCCCAGTGAGACAGAAGTGGGAAGCTAGACTTAAGAGGGCAGGGAGGGGTAGGATTCAATAACTGGCTGATCTTGAGGAGGGTGGAGGGTTGCCTCTAATGTGGTCAGATGTTCAATTCAAGAGGTTCCCACCTACTTGCCCAACACTAGCCTGTCCATAAAGCTGCCAGGCCTCCCTCATACTGTAGGCTCCCTCACTGTGGGTCAAAGATCAGTGGCAGTTAGATGAGATCCTTAAGTGTGAATTGGACTCAGTAGGCCCATGAGCAGGTGGGCCAGCTGACATCTCCCCTTCTCTGTAGGTTTTGAGAAAGGTTGGATGGGGAGACAGGCCATTCACTTTACTTGCCTAGTTGCCACCTTGCGTTCAAACTCACTGGGGAACAAACAACACAGACCAAACGAAGACATTCACTCATCATGCTTAGATTAGTTTGTAGAAAGAGGTCTCCTGCTGGTCTAACACCTCTGCTCTTTCCCCATTTCTCTTGCAAATGTTTTCTATGGTATGATCAGCTCTGGGTTGCCGATATCAGGTCAGAAAGGACATCTCTGAATCCTTAACTGATAATCTATTGATGGATGAGACAAGCCATACCTCAGCAAGCTCCACTGAACCTATCGACACCTGCAATAGTTGTTTCAGGGTAAAGAGCCTGGAGATGTTGCTCTTCTACTCTAACTGCTCTCCCAGTAGTGCATCAATAGTATACTATTTGGCTTTATCCACAAGAGCTTTTCTGAAGGGTTTTATGTTGTTGAAGCAATGATCAATTCCATAAGCCTTTCAGCTAAGTTAACTTTGGTTGACTTTCATACAGTTGCATTAACACCCATCTATAAATTGGTCAGTCATTTCACTTGGCTGTTGACAATATGGAACGAACTGAAGATTGTGAATCCTGAAACTGACTCAAACTTTAATTCAATCTAAAATCCAAAAAATGTTGTCAAGGATCCTTGCAATCACAATAAGAATAAATGGAGGATTTAATTATTCCTTAATCCTTTAGTGTCCAAAGTAAAAACAATCTTGACTGCCAGCCTTTGTCAGTTATCTGTTGATCCAGGAAATAAAGACCAATTATTTCTTTAAATAACGTAAATTCTGACAGAATATCATTGAATTGTCAGTCCACGGTGAGATGTTTGCTTTCCACAATCAATTACAGTTTTTAAAATTGCAAGTGAAAATGTACATTGCAGTGTGGTATTTTTGGTATTATTGTTGGGTTTCGCTCCTTTCTGATATTGCAGCATTAAGAGTTGTTTTTGCACACATTTATTGTTGCTGTAGCATTAAAATTATCAGTTGACTTCTTTCTTTTGTTGTTGTGGCTTTAAAAGGTGTTTTTTAAAATTTCTTGACGCACCTTTAAAAGCTCCAAGCTTGTAGGAGTGGGCTTTTGCCTTTAGGTGGTGCTGCCACCAAAAAGGGAGTGATGATTGCATGCAGGCTTTTTAAAATCTTTACACAAATTCAAAAAAAGAAATTGGCAGAACTGGCTGACGGCTGAACACAGAAAAGGCCTCATGAGTTTAGAAAGCATTTCTTTCAATGCTTGTAAGTTGGTTTTTTTTGAGAACTGCTTTAGAGCTATAATTTTGGAATTATTTAAAACTCCCGCTTTTTTAATGGGATCAGCAGTAGCATACTATTTCCTTTTAAAGACTATTTCCTTTTAAAGAGAGATAGCTAGACAGACAGAAGGTAGAATACCTATTGTGCTTCAGCCTGAGCTTCAATACATATTGATAGTCTTTAATTTTGATCACAGCACATTAGTCTTGGTTGTAGTTGTAACTTCAGTTCTGACCTTGGGCAGATTGACTGACAGGTTACCATTAGGAAAAAGCTTTTTACCTTTCATCTTTTAATGTCCACTTATTACCACTAACAATCTGTACGAATCGCTTTTGGTCTCCACTTGTGACAACATGACACCATTTGTCATTTACCATATGTTAGCCTGTGCAAATCCACCACTAAAAGTCAGGATCTTTGAGTCAGATATCTTGAAGTCTACTTTTAACACTCACTATTTACAATGCTGCAATATCATGGATTATACACATAGTCTACGTTCTGTGGTTAATAATGTTACTGTACATTACATAAACATAACTTCCTACACTCAATCCACTGCCCAAAGTGAGTGAGTGAAGGTGAGGTGATTGCCTTTATACTGGAACATCACATGTTGTGATGCCATGTAGCTGTCTAAAAAGTATAGGCCTAAGTGGTAAATATAAACCATAATACAACTGAGATTTATTGGAAAAGGCATTGCGCTTCATACTAAGGGGATCCAGCAAGGAACTGTTCTGGGACCAGAAGAGATCCCAAAAGATAAATTTAATTGATAAATTTGATGTGTGCAGTTGTAAGGACAGGAGTATCCCTCCAGAGACTGTTGATTTGAACCATAATTAGCAACTGGCCTGAAGTAAAGCAGTGCTCATTAAGTAATGTTCCTTAGGGATGAGTATTGTGTGTTGTCTCTTGAAGCAATAGATTTCAGTTGATTCCTATTTTATCCCATATCAAATCAAAGCAAATTCTAAAAACTACCAAGAATCACTTTTGGTTCCAGGAATGGATTCTGACAAATATTGGTATTTAGTAAATATTAGAGAACTGTCATCTCTGGTTTTAAACTGAAAGCCTAATCAGGCCACAAATGATGCTGGACTATTGGTAATATGCTAGACAAATGGGGTGCAGCAATCTAGGATCCATTCAATTCTCAGGATGCATGTAGGATTAACCCACTGTGGCAATTCCATAAATTATTCAAACTTTGACAGCTTGGTTTATTAGAATAATTGCTCGTGTAGAGAAGCAAATCAATATTTGGATTGACATTAGTATGCATGTGGTTTTATAACTGAAGAGCGCTTTTACAAATAAGAGATTCCAAAAGTAACAATGCTACATCACTGTCGAACTTCATGTTCAGGTTTTAGGTTGATAGACATTATGAATGCCAATTGTATGGCACCTCATGTCTTTACAAAAATGAAGGCTGGTGACAGGAACCCTCCAGGCAGAACACAGATACACAAATACCAGATAGTCTGAATCAAAAGCACAGGCCATCCCAATTCCAGAAGCTTTCAGCCATCCAATATACTTTTCACAATTCACTGAAGACTGGTTCGTAGATTTTCAGGAGGTGCTTTGCAATCTATGCGAGTTGAAAAATGTGGTGCTAGAAAAACGCAGCAGGGCTGGCAGCATCCAAGGAGCAGGAGAATCGACGTTTCGGGTATAAGCCCTTCTTCAGGAATGAGGCTGGTGTGCCCGACGGGCTGAGATAAAAGGTAGGGGGGAGGAAATTTGGGGGAGAGGCACTGGGAATACGATAGGTGGAAGGAGGTGAGGGTGAGGGTGATAGGCCGGAGAGGGGGTGGTGGCAGAGAGGTCGGGAAGAAGATTGCAGATCAAGAGGGCGGTGCTGAATCCGGGGGTTGGGACTGAGATAAGGTGGGGGAGGGGAAGTGAGGAATCTGGAGAAATCTATATTCATCCCATGTGGTTGGAGGGTTCCTAGGTGAAAGATGAGGCCCTCTTCCTCCAGGCTTCGTGTGGTCAGGGTCTGGCGATGGAGGAGGCCAAGGACCTGCATGTCCTTGGCGGAGTGGGAGGGGGAGTTAAAGTGTTCAACCAAGGGATGGTTGGGTTGGTTGGTGCGGGTATCCCAGAGGTGTTCCCTGAAACGTTCCGCAACTAAGCGGCCTGTCTCCCCAACATAGAGGAGACCACATCGGGTGCAACGGATACAGTAAATGATGTGTGTGGAGGTGCAGGTGAATTTGCGACGGATATGGAAGGATCCATTGGGGCCTTGGAGGGAGGTGAGGGGAGAGGTGTGGGAGCAAGTCTTGCACTTCTTGCGGTTGTAGGGGAAGGTGCCGGGAGTGGAGGTTGGGTTGGTGGGGGGGGTGTGGACCTGACGAGGGAATCGTGGAGGGAATGGTCTCTCCGGAACCCTGATAGGGGTGGGGAGGGAAATATATCCCTGGTGGTGGGGTCTGTTTGGAGGTGGCGGAAAGGACTGAGGATGATACGATGTATCTGGAGGTTGGTGGGGTGGAAGGTGAGGACCAGTGGAGTTCTGTCCTGGTGGCAATTGGAGGGGCTGGGTTCAAGGGCAGAGGTGTGGGAAGTGGAGGAGATGCAGTGGAGAGCATCATCAACCACGTCTGAGGGGAAATTGCGGTCTTTGAAAAAGGAGGCCATTTGGGTTGTTTGGTAATGGAATTGGTCCTCCTGGGAGTAGATACGGCGGAGGCGAAGGAATTGGGAATATGGGATGGCGTTTTTACAGGGGCAGGGTGGGAGGAGGTGTAATCTAGGTAGCTGTGGGAGTCGGTCGGTTTATAGTAAATGTCTGTGTTGAGTCGATCGCCCGAGATAGAAATGGAGAGGTCTAGGAAGGGGAGGGAGGAGTCTGA
This sequence comes from Chiloscyllium punctatum, assembly GCF_047496795.1. NCBI lineage: Eukaryota > Metazoa > Chordata > Chondrichthyes > Orectolobiformes > Hemiscylliidae > Chiloscyllium > Chiloscyllium punctatum. The sequence goes on from NC_092778.1 coordinate 40,386,641, forward strand.
GATGGTCCAGATAAATTTGAGATTGGGGTGGAAGGTGCTAGTAAAGTGGATGAACTGTTTAACCTCCTCGTGGGAGCATGAGGTAGCGCGAGGTCAACATAGTAGTGCCTCAACAAAATCAAATGATAGTATTATGTTATACAAATAGCAATTCTTTTCTGAAGCTATTTGTGAATCTTTATAATGCTATCATACAGCAACTCTGTGATATTGTCGAGGAAATCCCAATTAGTTTATTTGCATTGTAAAAGGTTTGCTACACTGTACAGGCCACTGGTGAATCTGCATCTAGAGAGCTGATAGTTTTGGTCTCATCTTTTGTAAAGGGATATACTTGCAATGAAGGCAGGTCAGAAACATTTCCAATAAAACCAAAGAACGAAACCCAAAACATTAACTCTGATCTCCCTCCACACATGCTGCCAAACCTGTTGAGTTTCTTGAGTAATTTTGTTTCAGAAAAAATGACACTAGGTTAAATCCTGGGAAAAGATTTTGATTTATCAGGTTGCTTCTAGTTGAGAAGAATAAAGCCTCTGCAGAGACGTTTGACCTGAGATTTGAGCTTCCAGTTATTAGCTGAAAAAAATGACATTTCCACATTTTAAAATATTTTACTGTAACAAGCCACTAAAATAAACAATTTACTTGACCTCATTTTCTTTTCCTTGGGTAGATTATTTAAGCTGCAGGAATCAGGAAGAAAGCAGCAAATTCCCAAAATGCTGTCTATTGAGTAGGAATTTTGAATGACAATCTCAACATGCTTTCTGAAATTTACAGGAAAATTCATTCAGCACAGAAAAAGTCATCTTTCTCACTGGCCTTCCAGAATGAATTTCTTATAATCCTTAGAACGCTATTAATAGAGTCATGATCATAGAGATGTACAGTACGGAAACAGACCGTTCGGTCCAACCTGTCCATGCTGACCAGATATCCCAACCCAATCTAGTTCCACTTGCCAGCATTTGGCACATATCCCTCCAAACCCTTCCTATTCATACACCCATCCAGATGCCTTTTAAATGTTGCAATTCTACTAGCCTCCACATTTTCTTCTGGCAGCTCATTCCATACACGTACCACCCTCTGCTTGAAAGCATTGCCCCTTCTTTTATATCTTTCCCCTCTCACCCTAAGCCTATGCCCTCTAGTTCTGGACTCCCCCACTCCAGGAAAAAGACTTGATCTATTTATCCTATCCGTGCCCCTCATGATTTTGTAAACCTCTATAACGTCACCCCTCAGCCTCCGATACTTCAGGGAAAACAGCCCGAGCATGTTCAGCCTCTCCCTAATAGCTCACATCTTCCAACCCTGGCAACATCCTTGTAAATCTTTTCTGAACCCTTTCAAGTTTCACATCGTTCTGATAGGAAGGAGACCAGAATTGCATGCAATATTCCAACAATGGCCTAACCAATGTCCTGTACATTTTGTTAGTGTAATTTTTGTTAGTGTCTTTTTGTGTAGGTGTATGAAATGAATTAGTGTTGGAAAAAGCAACATTTTTTGCTTCAAGCACTTTCCACTTCACATTATTGCAAAGGACATTATTGTCCTGTACAGCCACAACATGACCTCCCAATTCCTGTACTCAATACTCTGACCAATAAAGGAAAGCATACCAAATGCCTTCTTCACTATCCTATCTACCCGTGACTCCACTTTCAAGGAGCTATGAATCTGCACTGCAAAGTCTCTTTGTTCAGCAACACTCCCTGGGACCTTACCATAAAGTATACAAATCCTGCTAATATTTGCTTTCCCAAAATGCAGCACCTCACATTTACCTAAATTAAATTCCATCTGCCACGCCTCAGCCCATTGGCCTATCTGATCAAGATCCCATTGTAATTGGAAGTAACCCTCTTTGCTGTCAACTCCAAACTTACTAACTATACCTCTTATGCTCACATCCAAATCATTTATACAGATAGTGAAACATTGTAGACCCAGCACCGATCCTTTTGGCACTCCACTGGTCACAGGGCTCCAGTCTGAAAAACAACTTTCCACCATCACCCTCTGTCTTCTAACTTTGAGCCAGTTCTGTACCCAAATGGATAGTTCTCCCTGTATTCAATGAGATTTAACTTGCTAACCAGTCTCCTATGGGGAACCTTTCGAATGCCTTACTGAAGTCCACATAGATCACATTTACCACTCTGCCCTCATCAATCCTCTTTGTTACATATTCAAAAAACTCAATTAAGTTTGTGAAACATGATGTCCCATGCACAGAGCCATGTTGACTATCCCTAATCATTCCTTGCCTTTCCAAATACATGTACATCCTGTCCCTCAGGAATCCCTCCAACAATTTGCCCACCACCGACATCAGGTTCACTGCTCTATGGTTCCCTGGCTTGTCCTTACCACCTTTCTTAAATAGAGACACCACGTTAGCCAACTTCCAGTCTTCCAGTACCTCACCTGTGACTATCATAAGACCATAAGACATAGGAATGGAAGTAAGGCCATTCGGCCCATCGAGTCCACTCCACCATTTAATCATGGCTGATGGGCATTTCAACTCCACTTACCCGCATTCTTCCCATAGCCCTTAATTCCTTGTGACATCAAGAATTTATCAATTTCTGCCTTGAAGACATTTAGCGTCCCGGCCTCCACTGCACTCCGTGGCAATGAATTCCACAGGTCCACCACTCTCTGGCTGAAGAAATGTCTCCGCCTTTCTGTTCTGAATTGACCCCCTCTAATTTTAAGGCTGTGCCCACAGATCCTAGTCTCCTCGCCTAACGGAAACAATTTCTTAGCCTCCACCCTTTCCAAGCCATGTATTATCTTGTAAGTTTCTATTAGATCTCCCCTTAACCTTCTAAACTCCAATGAATACAATCCCAGGATCCTCAGCCATTCCTCGTATGTTAGACCTACCATTCCAGGGATCATCTGTGTGAATCTCCGCTGGACATGCTCCAGTGCCAGTATGTTCCTCCTGAGGTGTGGGAACCAAAACTGGACACAGTAAACCAAATGGGGCCTAACCAGAACGTTATAAAGTCTCAGTAGTACATCGCTGCTTTTATATTCCAACCCTCTTGAGATAAATGACAACATTGCATTCGCTTTATTAATCACGGATTCATCCTGCATGTTTACCTTTAGAGAATCCTCGACTAGCACTCCCAGATCCCTTTGTACTTTGGCTTTATGAATTTTCTCACCGTTTAGAAAGTAGTCCATGCTTGTATTCTTTTTGTCCAAAGTGCAAGACCTCGCATTTGCTCACATTGAACTTCATCAGCCATTTCCTGGACCACTCTCCCAAACTGTCTAGATCCTTCTGCAGCCTCCCCACTTCCTCAGTACTACCTCCCTGTCCACCTATCTTCATATCATCGGCAAACTTCACTAGAATGCCCCCAGTCCCTTCATCCAGATCATTAATATATAACGTGAACAGCTGCGACCCCAACACTGAACCCTGTGGGACACCGCTTGTCACCGGTTGCCATTCCAAAATAGAACCTCTTATCCCAATTCTCTGCATTCTGTCAGACAGCCAATCCTCAATCCATGCCAGTAGCTCACCTCGAACAGCATGGGCAGCCTCCCGTGTGGCACCTTATGAAAGGCCTTTTGGAAGTCTAGATAGACCACATCCACTGGGTTTCCCTGGTCTAACCTATTTGTCACCTCTTCAAAGAATTCTAACAGGTTTATCAGGCACGACCTCCCCTTACTAAATCCATGTTGACTTGTTCTAATCCGATCCTGCTCTTCCAAGAATTTAGAAACCTCATCCTTAATGATGGATTCTAGAATTTTAACAATCGAGGTTAGGCTAATTGGCCTATAATTTTCCATCTTTTGTCTTGATTAGGCTAGGACATCTGGTCAGCATGGACTAGTTTGACCAAAGGGGTTGTTTTCATGCTGTACATCTCTATGGCTCTGCCCTGGCATGAGCTTCATCATTCACAGTGAATGGGGCAGATTCACTGAGCACAGGGGTTGGGGGCTATTCAGCCCATTGGGGCTGTACTCTCTCCCTCTGTAGATGGTGCCAGTCTGTCTCAACTCACCTTCCATTTTCCTGTAGTCCTCCAAATCCTTCCTTTAAAAAAGCTAAATTGCAAATTTGTTTTGACAATAACTACTGAATCTGCATCCAGCTGTCGTTCAAACTGTTCCAGATGCTCAGACCTTACTGAGTAAAATAATCTTCACATTTTTAACCTGCATTATTTGCCAATTACTTGAAAGTAGTTACTAAAAATTGTGACATTAATAATTTCTCCCTCTGTCTCTCTGTAAATTAAATATCCTGGAAAGAAATCTGTTCCTGGTTTAAATCACTGCTTAACCTTCTGAGCTCCAAGGAGAATTATCCGACCTTCTGCTAACTCTCCACATGGAGAAACTTATCTTAAATTTTAATTTATTGGTGTTATTGAGGTGTACAGTACAGAAATCAACCATTCGGTCCAACTTGTCCATGCCGACCAAGTGATAGAAATATCTCAATAAACTGGCTTTCCCAGATTCCCACAGAGTTCTAGGGTACACCTGATCAGGTCCTGGGGATTTATCCACTTTTATGCGTTTCAAGACATCCAGCACTTCCTCCACTGTAATATGGACATTTTTCAATATGTCACCATCTATTTCCCTACATTCTATATCTTCTTTGTCCTTTTCCACAGTAAATACTGATGCAAAATACTTGTTTAGTATCTCCCCCATCTCCTGCAGCTCCACACAAAGGCCTCCTTGCTGATCTTTAAGGGGCTCTATTCCCTCCCTAGTTACCCTTTTGTCTTTAATGTATTTGTAAAAACCCTTTGGATTCTCCTTAACTCTATTTGCTAAAGCTATCTCATGTCCCTTTTTTCCCTCCTAATTTTTCTCTTAAATATAGTCCTACTTCCTTTATACTTTTCTAAGGATTCACTCGATCTATCCTGTCTATACCTGACATATGCTTCTTTCTTTTCCTTAACCAAACCCTCAACTTCTTTCATCATCCAGCATTCCTTACACCTGTCAGCCTTTCCTTTCACCCTAACAGGAATATACTTTTTCTGGACTCTCATTATCTCATTTCTGAAGGCTTCCCATTTTCCAGCCGTCCCTTTACCTGTGAACATCTATCTCCAATCAGCTTTTGAAAGTTCTTGCCTAATACCATCAAAATTGGCCCTCCTTCAATTTAGACCTTCAACTTTTAAATCTGGTCTATCCTTTTCCATCACTATTTTAAAACTAATAGAATTATGGTCGCTGGCCCCAAAGTGCTCCCCCACTGACACCTCAGTCACCTGCCCTGCCGTATTTCCCAAGAGTAGGCCAAGTTTTGCACCTTCTCGAATAGGTACATCCACATACTGAATCAGAAAATTGTCTTGTACACACTTAACAAATTCCTCTCCATCTAAACCCTTCACAGTATGGCAGTCCTAGTCTATGTTTGGAAAGTTAAAATCCCCTACCATAACCATCCTATTATTCTTACAGATAACTGAGATTTCCTTACAAATATGTTTCTCAATTTCCCTCTGACAATTAGGGGGTCCATAATACAAATCCAATAAGGTGATCATCCCTTTCTTATTTCTCAGTTTACCTAAGTAACTTCCCTGGATGTATTTCTGGGAATATCCTCTCTCAGCACAGCTGTAATGCTATCCCTTTTTCAAAAATGCCACTCCCCCTCCTCTCTTGCCTCCCTTTCTGTCCTTCCTGTAGCATTTGCATTCTGGAACATAAAGCTGCCAGTCCTGCCCATCCCTGAGCCATGTTTCTGTAATTGCTATGATATCCCAGTCCCATGTTCCTAACCAAGCCCTGAGTTCATGTGCCTCCCCTGTTCGGCCTCTTGCATTGAAATAAATGCAGTTTAATTTATCAGTCCTTCTTTGTCCTGGCTAGCCCTGACTATTTGCTCACCTTTGTTGTCAACTGTACCAGTCTCAGATTGATACCTTTCCACACTATCTCCCTGGGTCCCACCTCCCCCCACCTCCCCCCACCTTCCTCCCACACACACCCCATGCCCCCCCAACTAGTTGAAATTCTCCCGAGCAGCTCTCGCAAATCTCCTTGCCAATATATTAGTCACCTTCCAATTTAGGTGCAATCCGTCCTTCTTGTACAGGTCATTTCTACAGAAGAGATTCCAGTGATCCCAATATGTGAATCCTTCTCTTGTACACCAGCTCCTCAGCCATGCATTCATCTGCTCTATCTTCCTATTCCTGCCCTCACTAGCTCGTAGCACTGGGAGTAATCCAGTTATTTCTACTCTCAAGGACCTGCTTTTTAAATTCATGCCTAACATTCTCTAATCTCCCTTCAGAATCTCAACCTTTTCCCTTCCTATGTCCAATTACCTCCTGCTGGTCCCTTTTCCCCGTGAGAACATTCTGCAGCCTCCCTGAGACATCCTTGATCCTGGCACGAGAGAAGTAACACACCATTCTAATTTTTCACTGCGGGCCACAGAAACATCTGCCTATACCTCGGACTAGAGAGTCCCCTAACCCAATCGATCTCTTGGAACCCAATGTACCCCTCATTGCATGACAACCAGTCTCAATACCAGGAACTTAGCTGTTTGTGTTACATTTGATGCTTTCCTTTATCTAATGACCATTTCCCTCCCTCATCTGAGTACAGTACATCACAACTTCTCTCCACTGACCAGTAAAATGCATTAACTTTCAATTATGGTAGCACTGTTAATTAGTTATTTGTGACCCCAGCTTTATATCAATATTAGAAGTAAAAGACAATTTACAGCATCACTACTTGCAACATGGTACCTCCAACACATTTTTGGGACTATGGGAGACTTTAAGTCTCTGCATTATAAACCCTCAGGATGGGTAAATATTGTGTCTGAGCGTAATTGTCACACATCATTTTCTTGGTTGAAAAACATCTAAGTCCTTTTTTGATCTCTACCAATCAAACTACAAAGGCTTACTCTCAGGCAAACTGCAGAACATATCAAATGAACTTCTTCACTTGCCTTACATTTAAAGCTATAATTCCAAACTGTACTAATCTTATAAAAATCAATTTGAAATCATATTGGATTGCGAAGGGCTTCAGCAGGCTAGATGCTGATAATCTAGAAATAGGAGGCATGGTTTCCGAATAAAGGTTTCCCTTTAACACAGACATGAGGAGAAATCTTTCTCATTCAAGTGTCATTAATTTTTGGAAAACTCCATTCCAGGCATTACTATGGGCTAGGTCATTGAATAGATTCAAGTCAGAGTTACACAGATTTTCATCCACAAGACAGTCAAGGTGTTATGGTGAAGGCAGGGGGTGGTGGTTGTATATTGGTATAAGAGTCTGAGAAGGGTAAAACTGAGGAGGGCCTTAAGCACTACCTATTATGAAGATATGATATGAATATTTGAGGGAACAGCATAGGATCTTGGAGGAGTTAGATCTAATGTTCCAAACCTTGTCATAGATTCTGTAACAATGGTCGGAATTTTATTCAAAATTGGTTAAGTGTCAATTCTGTCAAGTTTCATGAAGGGTTTCTCCTTGGGACCTGGCAAGATTTCACAAACTATTTTCTGAGACTTGCCTCATTTCCTCTAGCAGGCAATAGTAAGGACTGCAAATGCTGGTAATTAGAGTCAAGATTGTGGTGCTGGAAAAGTGCAGCAGGTCACGCAGCATCCGAGGAACAGGATGATGGGCTGATGAAGGGCTTTTGCTCAAAACATTGATTTTCCTGCTCCTCGGATGCTGCCTGACCTGCTGAGCGTTTCCAGCACTACACTCTTATTTCCTGTAGCACCCCACTCATTGTCTTTGCCTTTATGCCACAGATAGAGGTATTCATTACTGCAGAGCCCCCTGGGATTCCTTGCATTGGCACCATCTTTAAAAAAACAACCTTGCACCCAGTCAAATGCTGCCAGCCAGGCATTGTCCTTCCGTATGCATTCTCTCAGTGGGGTGGGGGGGGAATCAAAAACAAATGCTGCTTGGGGTGCACAGGTGGTATGGTGGCACTTCACTGCAGGTACAGGTGCACATTCATGCAGTATTGCTACTTGAAAACTAAGGTACACAGTTTACCCGTCCTTAGCATTATCCATCTTAGAGCATTGCCAAAAAGGAGTACTACACTGTCCCCAGTGCCTAGGGTAGCTCAACATCCTCTCATGGTTCAATGTGAGACCATTACATACCGATAAGCCTTTAAACATTTGAAAAATTCACTTTTATTATGCAATAGCCAAACAGAACAATTAACAAACAAAATCGAAATCCTGTAGTCCTGGAATTTTAAAATAAGATAGAAAGCGCTGGAGGCTTTCAGTATGCCGGGCAGCATCTGTGCAAAGAGAAACAGAGACTACATTTCAAGTCCAGCATGACTCTTTTTCAGAACTGAAAAAAATGTTTTTCATGCTGTAGACAGAAGGGGGAGGAGGAGCAAGTGGGGCAGATAGTGTGAATCCTCTGAGTAAATGACAAAGGAAGTGACAATGGTTGTAAAGGAGTGATAGATGTGTAAAGCGAGTGGCCGTGTCAACTATGAAAAAGAAGAAAATGGGTCCGCTGTGCCGACAGGAAAGCCAACAAGACACAGGCTAGGGAGTGTGTGAGATGTAAGAAACATAGTAGTACAGAGGTCATGCTCTGAACTTTTGGAACTCAATGTTGAATCCTAGAGGTTGTAACAAAAGCAGAAATTGCTGGAAAAGTTCAGCAGATCTGGCAGCAACAGTGGAGAGAAAGCAGAGCCAATGTTTCAGGTCCCAGTGACTTTTCTTTGATTAGGGACTCTCTATTCTTTGTCCTAGAGACAGTAAAGTGCCTAAGCAGAACATGAGGTTTTGCTCTTCCAGGTTGTGTTGTAACACTGTAGCAGTCCAAGTGGGTGACTGACCATGTCCAAGCGCA